>NW_028274819.1:6897830-7197872 GCF_037043125.1 Eumetopias jubatus | reverse complement strand
TTGACTGGTTTTCCTTGTTTTCCAAAATTACCTGAGGCTCTGGGTTCCCTATGGTGAGCTGTTTTCGAGGAGCCACCATGGGGAGCCCCGGGCCCCATCAGTCCCAATCAGGGGCACAGGTCACCTGAGCCCTTGCAGATTGAGGTCCCCCTCCACAGGTGGGACAAGGGTTACAGGGCCTTGGTTTTTGTCACTGGGGGCATTCTCACTTCTAATGTCCCAGGCGGCCACAGAGATGGCCTTTGGTGTCAGAATCTTGGGAGACTGACCTGGCAACAGCATGCAAGGCCACAACCAAAGCCTCAGACTTCCTCTTTAGCTTCTCTTCCTCACTCTCCTCTTGGTCTCAACTGTAAAAGACCCACTGGCAGCTCGTTAGAGCCATTCTAGGGTCCCCTCGGGGCCAGCAGCCAACTTTTGCAGTTTTTTCTGAATATCTGGAGCTGACTGGGTCTTTAAGAATGATCTCAGCCTCGGGAGAACCAGGAGAGATAGCTGTGTATTTAATGAGAGCCTCTCACAATCTAAGAAAATTGTTGGATTTTCTTCCTGAGTTTGGGTTGACAGTTAATTTAATCAACAGACCCAGAAATCCTTCACCAGAGGCTTTGAAAGCCACCTCCTTAACAATTGCCCATGAAAACCTTGAGACAGACAAGATTAACCATTTTTTTTTAACCAACAGACCCAGATATCCTTTAAAAGCACAAACCTATATCCGGTAATCAATGTTTAGCACTTCATCCTATTTGGAAAAGACCTAGATGTAATCCCATTTATCATCCAAGCAAAACTTTCTTAACAATTACCCATGAAAACCTTGAGACAGACAAGATTAACCGCCATTTTAATGCGAGCTTTTTTGACCTTCAGCAAACCTGGATAGAATAATTTCTGGTGCTAAACCTCATCAGCTCTGACAGATGAGTAGACGCCATGTTTTTTTCCACCAAAGTGGAAATGTGCAGTCCATGTCAGGCCAGAGAAGACAGGGAATTTCTTTGAAATAAACAGAGTTTTGGCAACTGCTTGGGAATATTCCTTAAAGTCTCCATCCTGAGGTAGACTAACCACAGTTGGCTCTAATTACAGCCATTAACCTGGGAAATGAATGAGGGGGGAAACCCCCAGGGACTGCTCAATCCCTCTATGATGCAGGCTTGGAAGGGATGGCAATACCAATTTCCAAGGGGATCGTTAGGCTCCTAATTGGGGTCTTGAGAGGATCCCCAATTGGGGTCTTGAGGAGGTACAGCTGGGGCTCCAGTTGGAAACTGAAGCCACCCATGGGCTCACACATCTCTTCTTTTTTTTTTTTTTTTAAGATTTTATTTATTCATTTGACAGAGAGAGACACAGCGAGAGAGGGAACGCAAGCAGGGGGAGTGGGAGAGGGAGAAGCAGGCTTCCCGCCGAGCAGGGAGCCCGATGCGGGGCTCGATCCCAGGACCCCGGGACCATGACCTGAGCCGAAGGCAGACGCTTAACGACTGAGCCACCCAGGCGCCCGGGCTCACACATCTCTTGATCCCCGTATCTTTCAGTGGTGGCCAGAATCCCACATTTTTCTGCTTCAGAGAAGGTCTGATTTAACAGAAGCATTACATCCAAGTTTGGAAAACTTTGAGGTCCCCCTTCATCTCAGGTCTTGTAGAGGCACCTCCCCTTGGTCTCCGTTGGAGCACTACCTGTTCTTGCAGAGGGTAAAGCCCTTGAGCGCCAGCAGGGGTTCCAAGATAGGGTGGGACAGGTATGGGGACCTGATATTGTTATGGAACCTGTACTGGGTCTCCCGATGGAAGAACCAATCGGCACCCGGAGATCTTGGAGGATTGGAGGTTTATTTAATGCCGGTGGGCTCAGGGGAGAGTGGTCTTCAAAGGTCTGAGCCCCGAGCACAAACAAAGGGGGCAATTAAACACATCTACTTCCGCATACTTGGCACTTTTGGCGCGTGTGCGAAGCAGGGCAGGGAGAAGAACACGGAAGAGCCCCGGGGCAAGGACTGGGACTCTCTCGCTGGCTCAGTCAGCCATCTTAGGACACAGATTTTCCTTATCAATCTTAAGAAGGATGGAGCCAGGAGTGGAGATTCCCCTGCGGACTCCACTTGCCTATCAACTTTTGATGTGGATGTGATGTTTCTTTGTTCCTCCCTGTCCCCCACCCTGATGGGGGGGGAGGGTCCTGAAAGAGAGCACCCAGGAGGCTGGGATCGATCCTGCATTGCTGAGATCATAACAAAAGAAAATGAGCCACCTTTTTCCCAGTTAAAAACCAGGAAGGCAAAGTCCCTAGGTGGCCATGTCTCATCATCCAATTTGTATTGTAGCCATGCCCCAGAACAAAAGAAAATGGGTTGCCTTCGTCCAGTTAAAACCAGGAAGGCATCCAAGTAAACGATATTGAGCAATTTATGGGTCTGATACTCTTCCTATAGCCTACAATGCCAGGAAGGGACTCTAAAGGAGTAGGGTGTTGGTCAGGGAATTGCCCATCCACAAGAAGAGAGGAAAAGGCATCCCTTACCTCAATTTCTTAAAGTTGATCAGGGAGACTTGGGAAGAGAGGAAAAGGCATTCCCCACCTCAGTTCCTCCTCATCTTTTCCTGATGTGTGGCCCTAGCTACTCACATGACTGACAGCCAGAGCCCCTGTCCTCTCTGAGAGGGGCTGGGAAGGAGTTGCTCTTACCCAGGCTTGGCCTACCTCCAGAGATTGACCCCGGTTTCCCCACCCTTAAGACTTTCTTAGAAGTCAGTGGATACTCTAGACTTTTCTTAGTAGAACTATTCTGTCTGGCATAGCCACATGGAGGGACAAGATGGGGCACCCAGGGAGGAGAAATCCACCTGGCATAAGCCCTGATGGAACCGAAAAGTTGGGAGATCACTTAGATCTTGGTTCTTTTGCCCTGCTTGGCCATTCCTTCACATAAGTGGTGTAGCCAGTTCAAAGGGTGTCCCAGTAATGCCCAGAATCAGAGAAGTCAGAAAGAGAAGACTGTTCCTTACCGTAACAGGAAACTGTGAGTGAGGTCCCTCGGAGGCCACCCAAACGACTCACAAGAGAATGTCCAGGGGACCGTCCTGGGCTTTCCTACTCATTCTCCTAGGGGAGGAGTCAGACGAAAAAAAAGTAGTAGAGGGGTTCTCTCTGGATGCCCAGATGGGCAAGTAAGGAACCAGGTCCCTTCGAGAGCATTTTCGGGTGTCCAAAGGGTAGTCTTGGTCAGGCCCCTCAATTGCTGCTTGGTTTTCCCTAGGTCCCTCACATCCAGTGAGCTGCCCCAAAAGGAGTTCTGGGTCTTCACCAAACTGACACTCCCAACTTCTGTTGGGGGATCAGTCGGAAAGGAGCCCAGAGAGCCTGTCACCCAAGGCTTAAGAATGGCAGCCACGCTAATCACTCTTACATTGGTGAGAGGTGCCCATTGTTTCAACTAACGAAAGGGAGAGAGGGAGAGAGAGAGAGACTTGCTGCCCACTACTCATGGTTAGCTGTCCTTAAAGATGGTGGAGATTCCAGACAAGCCCCCATAAATGTTAACAGGATTTTTTTCTCCATTGTTGCCCGTGGTTCTTGGTCATGTCACTTTGAAGAATGAAGAGGTAGCCCAGACAGAGTGGTGGGCAGCAAAGCAAGGTTTACTGAGCGATAACAAGGTGATAGTACAAATTTCCTGAGGAGGGAGGGGACCCAAGAGGCTTGCCCTGCTGTTTGTTTTAAATAAATTTTAAGAAATGTAGATTACTTTTATTTTATTTATTCATTTGTTCATTTGTTTATTTATTTTGGAGAGGGACAGAGAAAGAGAGAGGCAGGGGGAGGGGCAGAGGGAAAGGGAGAGAGAGATCCATGCCCAGTGTAGAGCCTGATGACGCGGGGCTCCATCTCATGACCTGAGCTGAAATCAAGAGTCGGATGCCTAACTGACTGAGCCACCCAGACGCCCAAGAAATGTAGATGACTTTCATTTTTTAAAAGATTTTATTTATTTATTAGAGAGAGAGAGAGAAAGAAACAGCATGAGAGGGGAGAGGGTCAGAGGGAGAAGCAGGCTCCCCGCTGGGCCGGGAGCCCGATGCGGGACTCCATCCCAGGACTCTGGGATCATGACCTGAGCTGAAGGCAGTAGCTTAACCAACTGAGCCACCCGGTGCCCTGTAGATGACTTTTAAAAAGCATATTGCAATTTTGATTTTCTGAAGTTATGGAAGTCTAGTATCCCCTTAAAGAGGTTTACCAGAGTTAATTTTTATAGATGTTGCTTTTCCTACCATAATGAATAACTTCAATTAAAATCAGAAGTTCATCAGATTTCTAAGAGAAATAGTTTTTAAAAAGTTTAAATGAGGGGTGCCTGGGTGGCTCAGTCAGTTAAAGCAGCTGCCTCCAGCTCAGGTCATGATCTCAGGGTCCTAGGATCAAGCCCCATGTCAGGCTTTCTGCTCTCTGTGGGGAGTCTGCTTCTCCCTCTGCCTCTGCCTGCCACTCCCCTTGCTCGTGCTCTCTCTCTCTCTCTGTCAAATAAATAAATAAAATCTTTAAAAAAAAAGTTTAAATGACTAGGACACCTGGGTGGCTCAGTGGGTTAAGCGTTCAACTCTTGGTTTTGGTTCAGGTCATGATCTCATGGTTTGTGAGATGGAGCCCCAAGTTGGGCTCCACATGAGAATCTGCTTCAAGATTCTCTTTCTTTGCCCCCTCCCCATTTGCTGTCTCTCTCTCTCTCTCTCAAAATAAATAAATAAATAAATCTTTAAATAATAAAAATAAAAAAAATAAAATGTTTAAATGACTAATGAGGTGATATGAAGGGGATTCACCCCAAGTCGGGTTTGCACATCCTGCTAATTCTGCTCTTCCCCAGTCAGAATGTCTTAAATGCCTGGAAAAGTTATAGGATGAAGCAATAGGGCCAGCAAACCAGGTTGGCTCCTTGTCCCCAAACCCTCATTGCTATGAAGAAGTCTGATCAAATTCAAAATCCATTAATAGCCTAAGGAATCTCAACATTACAGTTATTAATGACAGAAGATGCAGAACTATTGGATTTAAAAGAGAATACCATGGAAGAAAACCATCTGAAGTGGTAGAATTATCCAAATTCTGATCAATGGCAAGAAAGGAAGATCCACCAAGAAAAAAAAAAAAAGCACTAGTCTTCTGTCATTGGCTACCAGTTACCTGTACGAATGAAATTTTGCATTGATGGAAATTGAAGGATTCTTGGATTCAAATGAACTATCATTAAAAACAAGAATTGGGCACAACCATTTCAAGCATAAAACCTGATGTGAAAAGGTTAGGTTATAAAGCAAACTCCACTCTCTCATTAAAATGTTTTAAAAGTTTATAGACAGAAAGGCACAAAATGAAAAAAAAAAAAAAAAAGATCTTCTCTGTCCATTTCTCTCCCCCAAAGTGAGTACTGTTAATAGTTCCTTATGATTTCTCAGTGGAGTTTTGAGTTAAGTGATGAGCACAGATTTGCATTTTAGGGAAGTTTGTCTGTCACTCCCCGGGAGGGTCAGATGTGTCAGTGTGCGAAGGGGATGAATCCATGGCTCACCCACCTCCGTCACCAACATTTACCATTGCTAATGTTTCTCACCCTGCAGGTCCCAGGTAAGCATCCCTGGTCCCAGGAAGCCCCCTCTACCATAGTCCCTCCAGACTAAGCTACATACTCTCAGAATGAAACCATGGCCCCTTGCACACTTTAGCATCATTGTCCCTCTTATTCAACACCTGCCTTTTCACCAGATTGTAAACTCCATTAGGGAAAAGAACATGGCTGTCTAGTTCTCCCCAGCACAAAGCTTGGTACCTTGCATAGAACAATCCCTCAATAAATATTTATTGAATGAACAGTTAATGATTGTTTTGGAAAACTCAGACAATGCAGAAAAGTCTAGAGAAGAAAACAGAAATCATCTGTGATCTCATTACTTACATATGTTGACAACATTTTGTATATATCCTTCCGGGTACCATTTCTATCCAGGTGTCCTTAGAAGGGCGCTGACGGCTGTGACAACAGAGTCAGGCAAAGACAGGAAAAACACTCAGAACCCCACTGGGGTCATTTCTATGTCTGTCAGTGTTGTGGTCCTCTCTTGTGGGAAGAATGAGAAGGGGAGTCAGAATTAACGCAAACAGTGACTGAATTAGAGGGACCAACCGGGTAGTAGACAGTATTCACACTTACAATAGAACTTAGGCTTTTCATGTCTATAAATTAAAAATGTTAGCTTTATAGAATTACTTAAGACCTTGTGAAGATCTTGTTTTTTATGGAAATAAAATTCTTAAATGTGTAAAGTACTTAAAACGAAAGAAATTTAATGGACAAGTCAAAACCATAATGACACTAAATTCTGCCTCTACAGATTTGCCTATTTGGGATATTTCATATGAATGAAATCATATAATATGTGGTCATTTGTGTCTGGTTTCCTTCACTTAGCATAATGCTTTCAAGGGTCAGCCACTCCATAGCATGTACCAGCGCTTCATTCCTTTTTATGCCCAAATAATATTCCATGGTATGATGGATCTACCAACCTGTTTATCCATTCATCAACCCTTGGTCATTTGAGTTGTTTCCACTGTGGGGCTATTGTGACTTGTGTTGCTATGAACGTCGGTGTACAAGTAGTTGTTTGAATACCTGTTTTCAATTCTTTGGTTTGCATATCTACACGAGGAATTATTGGGTCATATGGTAATTTTTGAGGGATGGCCAGACTGTTTTCCACAGAGGTGGCACCATTTTACATTCCCACCGGCAAGGCAATGTCTGAGGGCTCCAATTTCTCCACATCCTTGCCAATACTTGTTATTTTCCTTTTTTTTTTTGGTTAGAGTTATCCCAGTGGGTGTAAAGTGTCATCCCACTGTGGGTTTGTTTTTGTTTTTTAAGATTTTATTTATTTCTTTGACCGAGAGAGACACAGTGAGAGAGGAAACACAAGCAGGGGGAGTGGGAGAGGGAGAAGCAGGCTTTCTGCCGAGCAGGGAGCCCGATGTGAGGCTCGATCCCAGGACCCTGGGGTCATGACCTGAGCCGAAGGCAGACGCTTAACCAACTGAGCCACCCAGGCGCCCCGAGATTTTTTTTTTAAGATTTTATTTATTTTTGACAGAGAGAGAGCAGGGGAAGCAGGGGAAGCAGCAGGTGGAGGGAGAGGGAGCAGCAGGCTCTGCACTGAGCAGGGAGCCCGATGTGAGGCTCCGATCCCAGGATCCTGGGATCATGACCTGAGCTGAAGGCAGACGCTTAACGACTGAGCCACCCAGGCACCCCCCACTGTGGTTTTGATTGGCGTTTTGCTAATGACTAATCTGTTGAGCATCTGTTGCAAGCCTTTTGGTTACTTTTGATTCATTTGCAGAGTTCTGAAAAAGTTGATTTTTATATCTTTTCTAAGTGTTCACATTGTTTATGGGGGGCGGAGATTTGCGGAGGTCCTCACTCCACCAACACCCAGGGTGTGCAACCTGTCTCCACACTCGGGAGGATCCCACATTTGGTTTGATGCTCTGCTGTCACCATCTTAAGATCCTTAATCATTTTTTTTAAAGATTTTATTTATTTATTTGAGAGAGAGAGAATGAGAGAGAGAGAGAGAGCCCATGAGAGGGGGGAGGGTCAGAGGGAGAAGCAGACTCCCTGCCGAGCAGGGAGCCGGATGCAGGACTTGATCCTGGGACTCCAGGATCATGACCTGAGCTGAAGGCAGTCGCTTAACCAACTGAGCCACCCAGGCACCCAAGATCCTTAATCATTGTTGAACAAGGAGCCCTGCATTTTCATTTCGTGCTGGGTGCTTCAAATTATGTGGCTGATCCCATCCACATAACGCCAGGCCTTTTCCATGGAAGGTGTTATTCTGTGAGCAAGAGACAGAACAGGCAAGAGAAGGGACGCGGGGAGAAACTGAATGGGGTGCTGCCACGGTCCTGGCTGACTTCCCAATGGACGACACTCATCACATTACCATCATCATCCCGTTCTAGGGTCATTTCTACAAGAGACAGAGTCTAACAGCATCATCAGACAAGGACGAAATAAGCTTGAGATCTCATCAGCTCATAGATTCTCTAATTCTTATTGTTCCACAACCTGTCTCCACGCCGAGAAAAGTGTCTGGCAGCAGGAGCAGTGGGATGCTCCACGGCCCTCCCTCTGGTTCCGAGCACCGTGCTTTGCCTGCCCTAGAAGATTCAAAGTTGTTTGGAGTTACGGTGTCTGCATCCGGACTGGGGCTTTAGTCCGTGCTGTCCAATGTGGTTGCTATCAGCCACAGGTGGTTACTGAGATTGAAACCAAAACTAATTAAAATTAAGTAAAATTTAAAATTAATTTCCTCAGTTTCACTAGCCACAATTCAAGTGCTCAGTAACCATATGCGGATACTATAGGGGACAGCATAGATCTAGAACATTTCCACCATCGCGCTGCTCCAGATAATTCCTCTCCAGCTGTCTCTGAGTGTGTGACAGGTGTTGGGAGTCCAATGGCTGAAGAGGCCCTGAGCTTGAAGTCTCCTTCATTTGCAAACAGGCACCTTTCCTAATAGGTGCTGATTACTTAAAAAAAAAAAAAAAATTTATTTAGGGGCACCTGGGTGGCTCAGTCGGTTAAGTGTCTTCCTTCAGCTCAGGTCATGGCCCCAGGGTCCTGGGATTGAGCCCTGCATCGGGCTCCCCGCTCGGCAGGAAGTCTGCTTCTCCCTCTCCCACTCCCCCTGCTCGTGTTCCCTCTCTCGCTGTCTCTCTCTCTGTCAAATAAATACATAAAAGATTTTTTTAATTTAAAAAATTAAAAATAAGAAGATTTATTTATTTATTGGGGGGAGGGGCAGAGAAAAAGAATCTTCAAGCAGACTCCCTCCTGAGCACGGAGCCCATGGCGGGGTTCGATCTAATGACCCATGAGATCTAGATCTGAGCCAAAATCAAGAGTCAGACACGCTCAACCAACTGATCCACCCAGGCGCCCCAGGGTGCTGATTACTTTCTTTTTTTTTAATAATTTTTATTGTTATGTTAATCACCACACATCATTAGTTTTTGATGTAGTGTTCCATGATTCATTGTTTGTGCATAACACCCAGTGCTCCACGCAGAATGTGCCCTCTTTAATACCCATCACCAGGCTAACCCATCCCCCCACCCCTCTCCCCTCTAGAACCCTCAGTTTGTTTTTCAGAGTCCATCGTCTCTAATGGTTCATCTCCCCCTCCGATTTACTCCCCTTCATTCTTCCCCTCCTGCTATCTTCTTTTTTTATTTCTTAACATATATTGCATTATTTGTTTCAGAAGTACAGATCCGTGATTCATCAGTCTTGTAAGCTGATTACTTTCAATAGACAAGGTAATATATGAAGAATATGACTTTTCTGGGTCATTTCCTACTACTACTAAATAGAAATTTCCAGAGCACTTCTGTGCAAGAGAGGACGCCTAAAGAAAATACCCCCCAAAATATCTTAAATAATCCTACCATTGTTATTGGCTCCCAGGCCCTAGGGCCATTTCTTTTTTTAGCACTCACTCAAGGGCAACCCAAGGTCACTTGTCATATAATCCTCACTGGGTCTCCTGGTTCCTGAGCCAGGGCTTCGCTAGCATACCCTCCGCCTCTCATAGAGAAGCAGCTGGTCTCAGAAAGATTTAGTAAGGATTATAATATAGACCCACTGAGCAGAAATGGAGCAGCTGAGAAGCCCAAATCGAGAAAAGGGCAGCCAACCTCACAGTCCTGGCCCAGTGCGGGTTTCAAGCAAAGGGACCCTCGGGCATTAGCTGAGAATGACTGAACACCAACTTCAAGCCAATGTCCAGGGTGTGCAAACTGTCCCCACACTCAGGAGGGTCCCACATTTGGTTTAATGCTTTGCTGTCACCATCCTGAGATCCTTGATCATTTTTGAACAAGGAGCCCTGCATTTTCATTTCGTGGTGGGTGCTTCAAATTATGTAGCTGATCCCATCCACATAACGCCAGGCCTTTTCCATGGAAGGTGTTAATCTGTGAGCAAGAGACAGAACAGGCAAGAGAAGGGACACGGGGAGAAACTGAATGGGGCGCTGAGCAAGGAACGGGAGCAAGCATGGTGGGCAGGGAGTTGCAGAGCCGCTGGGGGGTGAGGGGGCTGGAGTTTAGGCATTAAAGGGGTAAATGCTTGCTTGCTGCAAAAATGTGACTCTTCAGAGAAAACTCTGAAGACATATGACAAGGGTTTCTGTGTCATAACCTTGCTTTACCATAATGTGGACAGTTTATTCTCTTCCCCAACTTTTGCCTAACTTCATGTAAAGGGGTAGAAACTAAGAATTGACAAGACTCCCTAACGTCCATTAGAAGCAAAATTTTCAATGTTTGAAAGTAAATTCAATCAGCAAACTTGCAATGATCATTTTTCGTTCAATATGCCAAACAAGATACTGTTACTTATCAGCAAGCCATTCAATATATTTTTGATGTTTAGGGGCACTCTGGGTGGCTCAGTCGGTTAAGCATCTGCCTTCAGCTCAGATCATGATCTCAGGGTCCTGGGATCACCTGCTTGACTCCCTGCTCAGTGGGGAGTCTGCTTCTCCCTCTGCCCCTCCCCCTGCTCATGCGTGCTCTCCTTCTCTCTCAAATAAATAAATAAAAATCTTAAATATATATATATATATAGAGAGAGAGAGAGAGAGATGTTTAAAAAAGCGACCAAGTGACATTAGAACATAAAGGGAGACTTAAATCTTACACACAGAAGTGGAAATAGCTAAATGTCATCTTTTATCTGAAAAGGGCTCAAAATTCTAGACTGTTTTTGGTCTGTTTAGGAAAGGAGATATAACTATTGAAATACATTAGTCAGAAGAAAAGAAGATAAAAAATCGTGAGAGAACAGATTGCCAGAGTTAGGGTGATAATTATAAAAAATAGGATGTCAGAGTAAGCTCATTGTAACCACGGGGACAAATTGAATATCTGCTGTTTAGCAAAATAGAATGATGTACAACAACTGCAGCTTTAATTCCACGTAAGTGGATCTGAAAATGCACTCCGGCTTTGTGGCCACCTGCTAGCCATCTGCATACATTCAGGGTATTTGCTTTGTTCAGTAATAAAAAAATCAGCTAATTCTAAAAAATAAAACAAAAAATGTGCATCCTTGATAGCTATGTCTTCCAGGCCAACCTGACACACCATCTCATTTTCCTGAAAATGTATGCTATTCCCAGGACAAGCCAGAAGAATATTTCGAATATTTGAATTTATTAAACTTGCTGGTCCGTTCAGGCTGAGAAAGCTAGAGTGTCTGAGCCAACAGCACCCCACTGACTGGATCTTAGGGTGAAGCACCTCAGATGGGGAACGGCACCCCACCTTGGCCACCATCCCCACCCACTCACCAGTCTTGAAGGAGACCAGCCGGGGAGAAGTAGCTCTTCTTTGAAGGGGGGCAGGGGAGAACATGGTGAAAACAGTCACCTCGGGTTGCCTGGGTGGCTCAGTGGGTTAAGCATCTGCCTTGGGCTCATGTCATGATCCCAGGGTCCTGGGATCGAGCCCCGCATCGGGCTCCTTGCTCAGCGGGGAGCCTGCTTCTCCCTCCGCCTACCACTCCCCCTGCTTGTGAGCTCTCTCTCTCTCTGACAAAAAAATAAAATCTTAAAAAAAAAAACAACAGTCCCCTCGAGTTGCCCTTCAAGTGAGCATTTGCTACAGAGAGAAGCAGAGTTCATCTTGCATGTTCACATGATCCTTGGAGGCCCAGGCCAGCTCCTACAACATCACCTGCAAGGAGAAGAGAAACAGTCCAAACTGGGGGTCCAGCTCAGTCTAGCCCTGGTTCTGAAAGGACAGTTAACATCGTGCCCGACAGAAGAATGTCTAGTGGGTGAGAGGGTCACCCACCCTGAAAGCCGGGCTGGGACAACCTGGGGCAGTTATCTGAGAAGAAGAGAACAGCTGATGTCATCCCCACCTTTTCATGTTCATACACAATACTCCCCAAATACCCAAGGCCCCTTTTCTTCTGAAATTGCTACAGCAGAGCATGCTTGATTCAATTAAAACGTGCAAGTGGGCTGACCATAAACCCAGGGCCACCTAGCCCATACACGACCCTTGAGTGAACTTGGAAAAGGTTCTCCCCTCCGGGCAGAGGCAGCTTCCTGAGCACCCAGCTTGGTGAGTGAAGGGTGCCCTTGCACGTGCTGGAAAGAGTCCCAACCCCCACCCCATCCTGGGGAGATACGGCTTCACAGCACAATGCACAGCTTGGCCAGCAAAACGCGGGCTCAGTTTCACCAGCCCATCCCCACGCATTTGGGAGCAAGGCACCCTTGCTCAGTAAACAGCCTGCACAGCTGCACTCACTGGCTCTGCTTGATCACTAAACATTAAGCTGCTCTACAATAGGAGGAAAGCAATTCACCTGGCCTGATTCTTATCATGTGCAATTTACTGACAATTCTGAAAACATCACAGCAATAACTACTTTTTTTTAAAGAGAAGGCCTGTTGATTCAAGAGAAACTCAGGAAATTTTCAGGTTATATAAAAGGAAGTGAAAAAACTTATATAAAACTCAGAAAGACATTTAGGTCTTTGCCCAACAGCAGAGGAATAGTCGGAAGTGAGTTCAGTTTTTGGCCACATGACCTTGGGCAAGTCATTTAGCCTCAGTCTCTGCATCTGGAAAATGGAAATAAAAATGTGTGCCTCCAAGCACCTGGTAGCTCAGTTGGTTAAGCATCCGACTCGATTTTGGCTCAGGTCATGATCTCAGGGTCGTGAGATCAAACCCTGTGTGGGGCTCTGCTTGAGATTCTCTCTCCCTCTCCCTCTGCCCCACCCCCTCCTCTCTAAATAAATAAATAAATAAATGAATAAATAAATAAATTATCTTTATTAAAAATAGTGTACCTCACAGGGATATTCTAAAGATTACAGAAAGTAATGTTCATTCAGCTAATACTAACACTCCTTATGTGCCAGGCACTGAAACACAACTATGAGTTTACAGACAGGGTCCCTACCATTTAGTATGGGGTCAAAAATAACATAAAATTTCCATTAGGATAAGAGTTATGAGAGGGTATGATGGGGCAGGAGGTGGGGGGGAAAATGACCTGGTCAGGTGGGTTGGGGATAGTTCCTAGTCTGTGATCTGAAAAAGAGTGGAGGCTACCAAGCAATGAGAGGGGTGAAGACAGACCCAATCAGAGGGGAAGGGCATGTGCAAGAGTCTTGTGGCGGGAAGAAGCTTGGTTCCATCAGGGAAGCAAGGCCACTGGGGCTAAAACACAGAAATCAGGGAGAACAGTAATATCAGAGGAGGCTGGAGAGAGGTAGCTAGGGCCAAACTGGGCAGAGTCTTGAGGCCGCGATAAGGATATGGCTCTTCATCCTGTGAGCAATGGGAAGTGAAGGTTGGATCCTACGCAAGATGGGGCAAGAGGGGAGAGGAGGCAAGTGTGACAGAACTGAATTGTTTTTTTGAAACAAATCACGCTGGCTATGGAGTAGAAAATGGATCGGAAGGGAGCCAGAGCGGTGTGGAAATCAACTGGTAGGTCATTGCAGTCATCCAGGTGAGACAGGGTGGCTCCTGGATTCAGATGGTGGTGATGGGGAGAGGAAAAGGGGTTTCACAGGGGAAGAAGAGGGAAACAGACTAGATAGGCAATGTGGTGGGAGGGGCTGAGAGCTTCATCCAGGCGACCCCCAGACTTGGGACATATGGTTCTAGATGGACATTGGTGTCATTCACTAGGACAGGCAATGCCAGAAGAGGACCACATTGTAGGGGGAGGTCCTAATTTAGTTTAGTGAATACTGAATTTAAGATGTTTCTTCTCCAGCAGAGGCCACAAGAAAGCAGTTGTGCCTGCACCTCTGACCTCAAAGGAAAAACCCACGACAATCCACTACAGGTAAAAATCCACGAATCATCTGTGTAGAGGGGGCACCTGAAGCCATAGTTGTGGATGCGGCCACCTAACACCACTTGGATCATTTGTAAACTTAAAAAAATTGTTTACCTGATTGTGTATTCTTGTTCTGTATCCAAGTCAACAAATAAATATTTAATTTTTGTTTTGTTTTATTTATTTATTTAAAGTAATCTCTACATCCAACGTGGGACTCACAATGCTGAGATCAAGAGCCGCATGCTCTTCTGACTGAGCCAGCCGGGTGCCTCCAACAGATAAATATTTTAAACTTTTTATGCTGTTCCTGAAGATTTTATGTCTCTGAAAGTATGGCAAGAAGTCATCTGGCCACAGAAGCCATGCGTTCAAGAGAAGCTTTCACTCAGAGAAATCTCTGGAAACCTGAATGTATTAGTTATACATAGATGTGTAACAAATTATTCCAAAATTTAGCAGCTCAGAACAACAAATGTCTTATCTCACAGTTTCTGCAGGTGAGGAATTCAGGAGCCACTGAGCCGGCTGCTCCTGGGTCCGGGTTCCACATGAGGTTGCAGTCAGGAGGTTGGCTGGGGCCACCATCACCTGAAGGCTGCACTGGGACTGAAGGAGCTGCTTCTATTCACAGGTGGCGGTAGGAAGCCTCAATCTTTGCCACAAAGACCTGTCCATAGAGCTGCTTGAGCGTCCCCACAACATGGCACCTGGCTTCCCCAGAGCAAGTGATCTGAGAGAGGTTGGAACCACAACTTTTTATGTGCTAATTTCAGCTGTCACACATGGGCTTTTCCACCACATTCTATTCACAAAAAAATGAGGCACTAAGTCCAGGCCATGCATGACAGGAGGGGAATTAGGCTTCACCTTTGGAAGGGAGGAGTATCAACGAATTTGTGGACATTTTTTTAAACCTCTTGTGGAAGTCACATAGTCTAGTTCTTTGACATGAAACAGCTCCTTCCTCTAGGCTTCTCCATGGCCTTCTCCATTCAGAGGGAGTGGCATTGGACCCACGTCTGCTGATTTCCCCAGCTTTTATACCCACCTGTTCCTAAGCCTAGAGCTTTCATTGCATCCTTCTGAGAACACAAAGGGTGAAGTTCAAGTTGAGAAGTAACACCGATGAGGACCTGGCTGTCTACACTGGTTCTCATGGCTTCCTTTATCTTCATCCTCCAGATTCTGGTCCTCAGCCTGCCCATCTGGGAACAATATGCCATCACATCCTCAGAGAGGACCAGGCTCTGGTGATGTAGTCCCCACTGAACTCATTTTTGAGAGACTAATTTATAAACACCTAGACTAGTTTTTTAAACCAGGATACTGATGTGCTTGTGGCTGCCCCCAGAATCCTCGGGCATGAGGAATGCAGGTCCATTCAGAGCTATACTGAACACTCTGGGCAGCTTGAAGGGGCGAGTTGCACACAAATACCCAAGGGCTCTTTCCTTGGGAAACAGGACAAAGGAGTAGAGGTGAAGGCCTTTGGAGAACCCATGGTGTCCGTGCCTGGCTTCCTCCAGCCACACTGAGGACCTCAACACACAAGCTCAGTCCTGCCTGGTTCTGGACCAATCTGGACCAAGGCAAGTAGAATATTTCTACCCCTTCAGGGTCTGGGACTCAGCTAGTTGTAGGAATCCTGGTATCTAAGATGCCAGCTTGGACAGTCTCTGGGTCCCAGGGCTGTATTAGTTAGAGTACACATCCAAAATAACAAGGGCTTTTATACTGGCTCCGAGCCCAGCATGGAGCCCAATGTGGGGCTTGAATTCATGACCCTGAGATTGGAGGCTTAACCGACTGAGCCACCCAGGTGCCCTAACGGTGGCTTTTAAAAAATCAATTTCTCTCTCCTGTCACAGGCCAGACATAAGCCATCCAGGCTGGGAGGAAGGTGTCTCCACAGCATCAGAGACCTAAGAGTATTCTTTTGCTAGCTCTGTCATCCTTTGGGCATTTCCTTTGTCCTCACAATCCAAGATTTCTGTCATCATGTCCCATTCCAGCCATTGGGAGGTGAGGGCCTGCTGCTTCTTTCCCTTAAGGACGCAACCCAGAGGGTACCCATTTCTCTGTGATTCACATCCTACTGGCCAGAACCTGGCAGATGGCCACACCTGGCTGCAAGGGAGGCTAGGGGATGTAGGCTTGATTCTGGGTAGCCACTGGCCCAGCTAAAAAGCTGGTGTGTCTTGGTATAAGAAAGGAAATACATGTATAGGGCAACCCAACCAGCAGTTTCCACCATCAGAATGTTGTCTACTCCTTGCCACGATCACAATAAGGATAATTTACGTTTATCAAGGGCATTCCAGGCACCAGGCACTGTGCAAGGGTCTGACCAGTATTATAGCCCAGTGTGTACTACAAGCCTGTTAGTATTCCTGCTTACACAGGAGTAAACCGAGATTCAGAAATATCAGCAACTCTTTCCAGTTCACTCAACAAGGCAGGTCAAAGCCTGCATTTAGACCACCCAGCTAATTCCACGTCGAAACCGTGATCTAGAGCAGCGCCGTCTGCTAGAAACAGAATGCAAGTCACATATGTAATTTTAAATATTCTAGTGGCCACATTTTTTAGAAGTTTCAAAAAATTAATTTATGGTATACATTATAATAAAAGATATTTTATTTAACCCAATTATTCCAAAAATTATCATTTCAACATGTAATCAATATAAAACATTATTAATGAGGGGCACCTGGGTGGCTCAGTTTGTTGAGTGTCTGCCTTTGGCTTGGGTCATGATCCCAGGGTCCTGGGATGGAGCCCTGCATCAGGCTCCCTGCTCAGTGGAGAGTCTGCTCCTCCCTCTGCCCCTCTCCCCTGCTCATGTGTGCCCTTGCTCTCTCTCTCTTTCAAATAAATAAATAAGATCTTTAAATAATAATAGGGCACCTGGGTGGCTCAGTTGGTTAAGTGACTGCCTTCGGCTCAGGTCATGATCCCGGAGTCCTGAGATCGAGTCCCACATCAGGCTCCCGGCTCAGTGGGGACCCTGCCTCTCCCTCTGACCCTCTCCCCTCTCATGCTGTTTCTCTCTCTCTCTCTCAAATAAATAAATAAATAAAATCTTTAAAAATAAATAATAATAATAATATTATTATTAATGAGATCATTTGTGTTCTTCTGTGGGTCTCTACCCAACACTCTAGTGCCTAGATGCTTCACATGTATCAACTCATTTCATTGTCACAGCTGACCTTGGGTCCAATAGTCCTTCTGCATGGTTTTCTTCCTTTTTTTTTTTTTAAAGATTATTTATTTGAGAGAGAGAGAAAGAGTGCGAGCAAGTTGGGGGAGAGGCTGAGGGAGAGAATCTCAAACAGACTCCCCGCTGAGCACGGAGCCCAACGCGGGGCTCGATCTCATCATCCTGAGATCACAACCTGAGCCGAAATCAAGAGTCAGACACTCAACAGACTGAGCCATCCAGGCACCCCCTGCAGGGTTTTATGCTCATTTGACAAACTAGCAAACTGAAGTGCAGAGGTCAGGTAACCTTCCCAAGGTCACAAAGGGCTCAAAGTCAACTTGAGTGGACAGAGTATAAATCTGCACCCAGTCTAGGTTGGGATCTCTACTGGCTGTGGGACCCTAAGCAAATCCCTGCAACCTCTCTCCTTGTTTCCTTTGTTCATTGAGTAAGCAGTGAGTTGAGAGCCTGCCATGTGTCAGGCACCAGGATCTAAAAACACACACGTCATCTCCCTATGGAGCCCACAGTAAAATGCGCTGGAGAGATACCGACTAACCCAAGACTGACAGAAATATATGTGAAATTAAAGTTGTAATGAGGGTCACAAAGGACAGATCCTGGAGGTCAGAGAAGACAGCCCCAAAATGAAACAGGAAAGAATTGGAGTTAGCTCTGTGAAGAGGGGACCAGTCCAGGTGGGGGCCCCAGTGGTGATGAAAAGCCGTGTGGCAAACCGACCCGGTGTGGCCACAGAAAGAACAAAAGGTGAGTAAAGGTGAGGATGGGAATGTCCGGTGAGCGTCTTGAGGAACCCACTGAAAGTGTTCTAAGCAGGAGGTGGGGCTGACAGGACCGTATTTGAGTTTCAAACAGATCACAGCTGCCCCACTGGGGTGGACAATGTGGGGAGTGGAGGCCGGTAGCAGTAATGCCACACAAGGTTGCTGTAAGGAGTGAGGATAAGACAGAAGAGGCCCCAGCGTGGTGCCCAGCCCCCTCGGTGCGCAGCAGACCCCAGCTGCTCTTCTTATGCTCTTATTATTGGGCGCTCCCAGGGTTTACTGTCTTTGTACACCCATCTCCCTTTCCACCACAGATCGAATCCAGTGCCTCAGACATTATGGTAACTCAATAAACAGTAGTTAATTGGTTCAAGGTTCATGGTTTTGTGTTTTTGTTTTTTAATTTTGCCTCCCCCCATCCAGAGAGCCCTAGTTTCACATAGCAACGGACGGGGAATCTGGGAAGGACAGTTTGAATAATGGTCCTGGACTGCGCCACTCTGCCGCCACCTGGTGGCAACATGACTACAGCGTAGAACAATGGTTCCGGGCGACATTAGTGTCAAAAATAAACGAAAAGACAACACTACTAACAGTACACTTAAAGATGGTAAATTTTACCTAATGTGTCTTTACCACGATAAAAAAAATAATTAAAGTGAGAGAAGCCTGGGTGGCTTAGCCGTTAAGCGTCTGCCTTTGGCTCAGGTCATGATCTCAGGGTCCTGGGATGGAGCCCCGCGTCAGGCTGCCTGCTCCATGGGAGGCCTGCTTCTCCCTCTCCCACTCCCCCTGCTTGTGTTCCTGCTCTCGCTGTGTCCCTCTCTGTCGAATACATAAATCTCAAAAAAAAAAAAAAATGGATGTGGGGTGGGCACCTGGGCTGGATTGAGATCTGCCTTTGCCATTTAGCTGAGAACTTTCCCTGGACTTCTCACCTCCCTCTCTGAGCTTCCGAATTCATGTTTGGGAAGAAATAGAAGCAACTATTCCATGAACTCAGGGATTGTGCTATCATTACAGACATAGCAAATGTAAAAGGGCTGTCCCAGAGCAAGGGTGCCGCCCACAGGATACAAGAGCTCGCTCAGAACACCGGCTGTTCTGGAACCTTCCTGGGGAGTAGCCCATCCCTGACCACATAGACCAGGAGGTGCCCTTCCCTGCACCATAGGCAGCCCAGGTTTTCACCCACAGATTTTAGCATGTTGCTGCTTGGGACATTGCTTATATTTTATTCCCTGACTATACAGTTCCTTTGAGATGACAAGCCACTCGAAAAAGTAGTGACAGGCACTCCCACCCTCCCCCACGCCCTTCAGGATAATAAGGTTTATTCACAGATTAACAGGAATTATATTAATTATATAGTACCTCAAATTGAAGATTGTGGACATTTATATTAGACTATATTGCTTATAACACACATAACCTTGTTTAAAATAAAAGTTTTATTGGGATAATTCACCCTATAAAATGGTACCATTCAGTGGTTTTTACTATTTTCACAATGGTATATATTCACACTGTTGGGCAACCATCACCACTATAAAATTTTAGAACATTTTCATCACCCCAAAAAGAAACCCTATACCCATTAACAGTCACTCCCCATTCTTCCCTCCCCCAACTCCTGGCAACCAGTAATCTATTCTCGGTCTCTATGGATTTGCCTCTCCTGGACATTTTATTTAAGTGGAATCATACACTATGTGGCCTTCTGTTTCTGTGTTCTTTCTTTCTTTCTTTTTCTAAAGATTTTATTTATTTATTTGTCAGAGAGAGAGAGAGAGGGAGAGAGCACAAGCAGGGGGAGCGGCAGGCAGAGGAGAAGCAGCCTCCTCACTGAGTGAGGAGCCCGATGCAGGACTCAATCCCAGGACCTTGGGATCATGACCAGAGCTAAAGGCAGACACTTAACTGACTGAGCCACCCAGGCATCCCTTTCTTTCTTCTTTGAGAGGGAGAGGACACGCGGGAGAATGCGGGGGTGGGGTCAGAGAAAGAATCCCAAGCAGAGAATCCGAAGAACCCTATGCAGGGCTTGGGCTCAATCTCACAACTCTGAGATCATGACCTGAGCCAAAATCAAGAGTCAGACACTCAACTGATTGAGCCACCCAAGCATCCCGTTCATCCTTTTTATTACAGCCTTCCTAGTGGGCATGAAGTGACAAGATTTGCATCTTCCTAAAGACTGATGAGGTTAAGCATATTTTCATGTGCTTATTGGCTATTTGTGTATCTTCTTTGGGGAAATGTTCATTCAAGTCCTTTGCCCTTCTACATTAGGTTATTTGTCTTTTTGTTGTTGAGTTGTGAGAGTTCTTTATAGTTCCAGATACTAGACCTTTAACAGATATATGATTTGCAAGTATTTTCTCCTATGGATTATCTTTTCACTTTCTTGATAGCACTCTTTGATGCACAAACATTTTTAATATGTGATCTTTTAAAGTGAATGTTTGATTTATTATAAAAGTGACATATTTTATTACATTCATGAGGTAAAAAGAGAAAATCGTTGTCTTGTGGTTGGGTACAATTAGGCTGCCATTCCTAATAAACTCTAAGTAAAACAGAACTGGAAGAAAACAACCAAACCCTGAGTATGCATTCTTAACAAAACCACTAGCTACCACCAAACCACATGAGGCCATGCCAAAGCCACTGCTCTTAGGAACAGCAAAAGGGCAAGATGCCCATTGTGATTCAACTGTGATTTTTTTTTAAGATTTTATTTTATTAACTGAGAGAGAGTGAAAGTAAAAGAGATCACAGAGGGAGAGGGAGAAGCAGACTCGCTGCTGAGCGGAGAGCCCGATGAGGGGCTCCATCCCAGGACCCTGAGATCACAACCTGAGCTGAAGGCAGATGCTTAACCAACTGAGCCACCCAGGTGCCCTCAACTGTGATTTCAAGGTTTGGATCAATGCACTGAGATAGGAAAATAGAAGTATTAGTATCAATATTTGAAAAGAAGGGGGGAAAGATACCTTTATTTGTCACAATATAATCTAGAAAATCTGAGGCTCTCCTAAAACATTAAAATTAATAAAAGGATTTGGCAAAAATGACTGGCTTCAAGAAATATGTACCAAAAAAATCAATAGCTGGGGCACCTGGGTGGCTCAGTCGGTTGAGTGTCTGACTCTTGGTTTCAGCTCAGGTCATGATCTCAGGGTCATGAGATCGAGCCCCACGTTGGGCTCCATGCTCAGCGGGGAGTCTGCTTGAGATTCTCTCTCTCCCTCTGCCCCTCCCCACCCTCAAATAAATAAAAAAACAAAACAAAACAAAACAACCCAATAGCTTTTCTTTGAACTGGCAATGACCAAATAGAAATCAGTGTGGGAAAAATATCCCATTCACAAGAACAACAAAAAATATTGTGTCACTAATTTGAACAAAAACAGGATCTATATGGAAAAAACTAGAAAGTTGTATTTAAGGACATAAACACAAGGCCTAGAAAAATGAAGAGATATCAAGATCCTTCTTGGAATGCTTTCTACCATTAAAATATCAATTCTTGGGGCACCTGGCTGGGTGGGTCAGTGGAGCATGTGGTTCTTGATCTTGGGGTTTTGAGTCCAAGCCCCACGTTAGGTGTGATTACTTAAAAATATAATCTTTTTATTAAAAAAAATCTATCAATTCTTACCAAGTAAATAAAAATTTTAAATACCTCCAATCAGAAAGGCCTGAGATTGGATGGAAAACATAAAATGATTCTAAAGTCTAAAATTGTTTCTTGGGGCGCCTGGGTGGCTCAGTCGTTAAGCGTCTGCCTTCGGCTCAGGTCATGATCCCAGGGTCCTGGGATCGAGCCCCACGTCGGGCTCCCTGCTCCGTGGGAAGCTCCGTGGGAAGCCCCACGTCGGGCTCCCTGCTTCTCCTTTTACCAGTCCTTCTGCTTATGTTCCCTCTCTCGCTATGTCAAATAAATAAATAAAATCTTTAAAAAAATAAATAAAATTGTTTCTTAAAAAATGTTTTAAAAATAGCAAAATGCTTCAACAGCTTTTAAAAGTAACTATAAAGTTACTTGGAGCAAAGACTGCTAAGTTCTCAGCCATCATTAACTCTCTCCTTTCTTACTAACAAAGTTTATATATTAATGAGGATAGCAGTGTGTCACCCCAATAATATTACAACATTACAATTTATAAACTTGCATTTCCTGGCCTCCCTTGAAGATGTGGCTTTCTGACTAAAATCTAAAAGTTGTTGGGAAGGGTTTACAGAATGACTCCTTCAGAGAGGAATAGATGAAGGTTTGAAAAAAGTCTTGCCCCCTTTTCCTCCTACTTGGAATATGAGTGTGATGGTTGGCACCCCAGAAGCCATCTTGGACTCTGAGCTGAACTTAAGTATGGATGCTAATACGAGGATAGTGCTACAAACAGAAAGATGGAAGGATCTAGTCCTTGATGAACATGAAGCCACCACATCAGCCCTGGGCTGCCTATTCCCTGTCAGATAAATAAACTTCTGTTTTGTCCAAGTCACTGTTATTTTAGGATTTGGCTCTATGTTCCTGATCCAAAACCTCTTTGACACTACTATAATCAAAAAAATTATTATCCTGACACAGAAAAGGCAACGAATAAATCAGTGGAACGTAAAAAAAAAAAAAAAAAATCCAGAAATAGATCCAAGTATTTATGGGGACTTAATACATGAAAAGATCACAGTTCAATTCACTTGGAGAAAAACGGTTCATTCACTAAGTTTACCTGACATACTATCTGTTTGTCTGGAGAAAACAAAGCTAAATCCTTCCTTACATCATAGATAACATTACTTCCAGGTGGAGTAGAGCTCTAAAGGTGAAGTGTAAAACAATTAAATTAATAAAAGAGAAGTTAGAAGAATATTTGCATAAATAAGCTTAGATTGGGGAGACTTTATTAAGCAAAGCGGGAAACCAAAAAGCCACAAAGGAAAAGACAAGACATAAAAATGGTAGGGGCACCTGGCTGGCTCAGTCGGTGGAGCACGTGACTCTTGATCTCAGGGTTGCAAGTTCGAGCCCCACAGTGGGTGTAGAAATTACTTAAAAACAAAATCTTAAAAAAAGATTGTAACACTTTGGTAGAGGAAACTACAAAGTTAAAATACAGATTGGAAAAAGTCTGGGTGCAACACACTTGCTGGACAGTGGTTATCATCTATGACGGGGTCTGCAACCATTTTCTGTAAATGACACATGGTAGATATTTGAGGTTTAAGGGTCATAAGGTCTCTGCCACAACCACTCAAGGCTGTCTTTGTAGCACAAACTCAGCCATAGACCATAAACAAATGAGCACAGCTGCATTCCAATAAAATGTTATGCATACTGAAATTTGGATTTCATATCATTTCCATACATCTCGAAATATTCTTCTTCTTTTGATTTTTTCCAACCATTTAAAAATGTAAAGAATATTCTTAATTTGAAGGCCTTACAGAAACAGGCAGCTGGCCAGTTTGGGCCTAAGGGCCATAGTTTGCGAACTCTGGTCTGTGATATACAAAGAGTTCCTGCTACTTGGTCGTAAAAGTCAAAGGACAAAGGATGTAGACATGCCAGGGGCAGAAGAGGAAACCCAAAAGGTCACTAAGCATTTGTAACAGGATGTGGAATGAGATTTTTCCTGTTACCTATGCACAAGATGCGACAAATAGTCCCACATTCTAGAGAGAGAGTATTGACACCCTCTTGAAAGCTTCCTATAGGGCGCCTGGGTGGCTTTGTCCTTAAGCGTCTGCCTTCGGCTCAGGTCATGATCCCAGGGTCCTGGGATCGAGTCCCGCATTGGGCTCCCTGCTGAGCAGGAAGCCTGCTTCTCCCTCTCTCACTCGCCCTGCTTGTGTTCTCTATGTCTCTCTCTGTGAAATAAATAAATAAAATCTTAAAAAAAAAAAAAAAAAGAAAGCTTCCTATAAAACACCAGAGACAGTCTTTTGATAATCGGCCCCATCACCCACCTCCAAATAGTAACAGGCAACTACTAATTCAGGAAAGGATTGACAGGGAGGAGAGTTGGTGTCAGACCTAGTCTATTTGACACCCAGAGCAGATGATTTAAATCCTCCTCTTCTCTACTACATTATTTTTAGCATTTATTTTTATCATGAAATGAAACTATACCCAACATAGAAGGCCTTACATATTTCAAAATAGTTCCAGACATTCGATAACTTCCTCTTTTGCTTTTTTTCTTTCTTAGGCTCTACTGAGTCATGTCTTTTCACGTAAAGACAGTGCCCTCTTCACACTAATCTAGCACTGCTGTAAAGGTATTTCGTAGATGTAATTATAGGCCCAAATCATTTGGCCTTAAGAGAGGGAAATGATCTGTGTGGACTTGACCTAATAACATGAGACTTTTAAAAACAGAGTTCCTCTGGCTGGTTGAAGAAACCCCTAGAAAGGAATCCATCTTGGCCAACACCTTGATTTCAGCCTCACGGAGCTGGGAACGGAGACATGAAGACATGCTATGCCCTGACATCTGACCTATAGAACCTTGGGCTAATAAGTGGATGTTGTTTTAAGCCACTAAATTTGTGATGAATCATTATGCAACAATAGAAAACGATTACACCCTTTATTGCTTGTACCCAGGAGGACCACTCCTACCCTCTGCCCTCTGTACCCACCAGTAAGAGACCTGAGGGGAGAATGAGGATTTTTTTCCTCTCCACCCAGCCCTTGAATAGGGAAACAGACTAAACTCTGCTCCACGCTGCCTGACCGAGGCTAAGACAGGGTGCTCTGACTCTGCCTGGCCCCTGGCCCTCATCTCATTCCCTGAGGTGTCCCCTAGAAGTCTTTGACCTCTCCTGCAGTCTTGAGGATCACTGCTTTGGTAAAACCCCATACTTTCCTTAGTCAGTCCCTACCTTCGGACGTTCCAACAGTCTCCATTTTTAATATTGTAAATATGGCTCCCACAAATATCTTCGTACATAAAACTTTGTCTGGATTTTGGCTGGTTTTCTTAGGATAAGAAATGCTGAGTCAAGAGCAAATGAACATCTTTAAGACTCCTCATATATACTGCCCAACTTTTCTAGAAAGATTTACCAGTATATCATCCCATTAGGGGAGCATGATGTCCAAGGTTATTGATCTAAGCTGAGCCAGAGATTGTGGCTCAAAGACTTAGGAGGTATTTCATGGGGAAGGCCACCTTTTCATTTTACTTCCACTCTCTTCCTCTTAGTGAACCATCTTCACTCCCAAGTTTCCAGTCGTCCACTGGGAACTTCTACAGGGAAATCCCAAATGCACCCAAACCTAACCTGCCCTCGCTTATCTTAAAAGAGTGGTTTCGTTAGGGAATCTGGTTGGTTATCATCAACGGTTATCGGCTTGTCCCAGACGCACGTCGACCGGGTCAGAGAAGGGACGACGTGCGAGGCGCACAGGAGCTTTGGGAGGTTTGCGGGTGTATACGTAACAGCGCCTGCGCACCAACGCACAGGACGAAAGGGTGACGAACATTCGCCACCGGAGCTTCGCCAGCAGGCGGTGCCCGAAATACAGGTAACCGCGCCGGGCACAGAGACGCGATTCAGGTGATGCGAGCTCCGGACGTCGCGCACCAGAGCCCAGCTTTCGCGCCTTACGAGGCACAACTGCGCAGCCGCCAAAAGGTAGCCGGACCGCCAGGCGCGGACGGCGGGCGCGCGAGCGGGCGTAGTAGCGTTTCTGCGCACGCGCCCTTGGACGCGCGGGGGCGCGCGGCGTCTGGGAACAAGAAGGAAGCCGCGGGGAAGGGGTGGGGTTGAACCCGGCTCGCGCATGCGCGCACCATGCAAACCATTTGGCGGGTTTTCCTGGTTGCTCTGTTCTGTTCCAGTCATTGAGATGATCCGCGGTAGTCTTGAGGAAGCCGGACGTTCTCCCCAGAAGAGCGAGATAACGAGATTTCCTCCTCTTCCTTCCGGCGTTTGGGGGCTCCTCCCACATCCAAAAGAAGTGTTTCTCCGTGACTGACGCCGGGGGCCTTCTGACCGCCGGAGGCCTTGGGCCATTTGGTCCTCTTCCGTCTCGGTCTCCGTGAGGGGGAAAGGATCCGAGGAACCTCGTCCTGCCCATCAGCCTCCACGCCGTGAATTCCTTGAACTCAGGTCCGAGCTCGGTGGGCCGGGCCCCCGGCCTCCCCCTGGGTCACCATGAGTGTGTCCGCCCAGCGCCTGCTGGAAGAGTTGCAGATCTTCGACGTAGATTGCGAGGAGGCTCTGACCGAGAAATGTGAGTCCCTCGCCCCCGCCCCGGACCCCAGCCGAGGTCCACGCTCCCGCTCCGTGTTCCCAGTCCCCTAGAACCCAAAAGGGAACGCTTCCAAGTTTCCCCTTCCCTAGAGCAGACCTCTTGGTGGTTGGGAGACGACGTTTTAAACCAAATTTCGAGATTTGGGTTGTAGGGACTTCGAAACGTTTGCAGTGTACTGCTTGGATCCCAACTCAAGAATGAGGATGCGAAGCCCGACTTTAAATCAACGCAGTTCCAGAAAGGTGGAATTGGGACGGGCCAGGTTCAGACTAGGCCCGGTGGCACGAGTTGAGAAATTCTTTAAGCCCCCACAACAGAACAAGAGATGTGGGGGTTTTGAAATGTAACTTTTTATCCCTGGCTCCTCCCTTTCCAGCCTACACTTTAAACTTGGGCCGATCCATCATTTCTCATCAAAACTGTTGGTGGTCTGTGCAGATATGAACCCTTGAGGTGGATTCCCAGAATTGAACTTTAGCTTGTCAGCTGTTTGCAGAGGGAGAAACAGACAAGGAGACTGCTAGTCTGTGGACCCCCGTCTCCTCTCCTCAAGTCCGGTGCTCCCTCTTACTGGTCAGGCTCTGGGGCAGGAGGTGTTTGAAGCAGTGTCTTGGGAGACACAGAGTTCTCAGTTTTAGAATCAGGATGAATGTGCAGCTGCCTTAACTGTTCATCAACACTTGGAACTTCTTTTTTAATGTCTAAAACCAGAATGCAAACATAATTCACTTACCATGAGTTACCAAAATACTCCCAAGTTCTTCCACCCGGTGCATTTTTTTCCAAAATGGTAGTCCTTCCATCCCACAGAACTAGTTTGGCAGGGGTGTTGGACTTCTAGGCTTTTTTTTTTTTTTAAGATTTTATTTATTTATTTGAGAGAGAGAGAATGAGAGATAGCACGAGAGGGAAGAGGGTCAGAGGGAGAAGCAGACTCCCCGCCGAGCAGGGAGCCCGACGCGGGACTCTATCCCGGGACTCCAGGATCATGACCTGAGCCGAAGGCAGTCGCTTAACCAACGGAGCCACCCAGGCGCCCTGGACTTCTAGGCTTTTAATTCATAATCACTAACCTGAGTGGGACTTTAACTTTGCCACCTTCTCCTTTAACGTCCTTCTGTCCCCCTCAAAGCTGATGAACTTCTTGTCTCACCAAGAAAGTAGAAACAATTAGAAAACTTCCACCATTACTTCCTCGTACCTACCTCTCCTGCCCTCCCATTACAATGAATAAATTCTCCCTATTCCTAGCAAAATCCAAACCCTCCACTTGAGTCCTAAATCCCATTCCTTCTCGAACCTTCTTAAGAACATCACTCCAGTAATTCTAGCCTCTTACATATTTTCTATTTTTCTCACTATAAGAGTTTTTCTCCTAATAGCATAGAAGTGTGGTTCTTGCTCCACTTTTAAAATACTTTATTGAACCCAGTCCCCGGTTCCAGTTCTCTCCTCCCCAATTACAGCAAACCTCTTCAAAAGAGTTGTCTATATTTGTTGTCTTCAAATTTTTCCTCCTTCAGCCCATGTCAGTAAGCTTTTTCAGCCCCAGTGCTTCACTGAAATTGCTTCTCTCAAGGTCACCGGTGACCTTAAGCTAGCTAAACTCGTGGTGAATTTTCAGTCATCCGGAATTAGCATTTGACACCACTTGTCATGTCTTCTTTGAAACGCGTTTTTCTCCTAGCTTCTCAGACACCACGCCTAATTGTTCTTATCTTACTTGTCACCACTTCTCAGGCTCATCCTGAGTCCCAATACACACGCTTCCTTAGGGACTCTCACCTGGTCTCTCGGCTTTTCATCCCATGTGTTGCTGATGATTCCCAGGTGTATATTTTAGCCTGGACTACTTGCTAAACCACAAACTCATCTGTCCAACTGCTAGTTGGATTTGTAATTGGCACCTCAAACTCTGTATGTCTAACCAACTGAGCCACCCAGGCGCTCAAACTCTATGTCTAAAAACTAAGCTCCCGTATGTCCTCCCGCTCCTCAGTACTTCCTCCTGCTGTCTTCCCCACCCTTCTAGGTGCTTAGGCTGAAAACAGCATCATCCTTGACTCCTTTTTTTCTTCACCATCAGCAAATCCCACTGGCTTTACCCTCAGGATGCTTCCTATCTGAAGTCCAAGCACTTCTTCCCACCTCCACTGCCACCACCTAGATCCAAGCCACCATCATCTCTCACCTGCACTTTGCCGTGGTTCTCTTAATTGGTCCCCCTGATTCTGCCCATGCCCCCTTCGTTCTAAACTTAACACAGCATCCAGAGTGATCCTGTTCAGTGGAAGCTGGATCATGTTACTGTTCTGTCAGGTGCCCCCCTCTAGTGATTTTCTTTTCTTTTTTTTTTTTTAAGATTTTATTTATTTATTTATTTGACAGAGAGAGAGAGAGAGACAGCGAGAGAGGGAACACGAGCAGGGGGAGTGGGAGAGGGAGAAGCAGGCTTCTCACCGAGCAGGGAGCCCGACGTGGGGCTCAATCCCAGGACCCTGGGATCATGACCTGAGCCAAAGGCAGATGCTTAACGACTGAGCCACCCAGCTGCCCTCCTCTAGTGATTTTCTAAGTTGCTCAGAGTACTAACCAGGGTAATTATAGTGGCCAACAGTCTGCACTCCCTTTACCCTTGAACTCCTCTTCTGCCTCCTTCCTCACTATGTTCTAGCCATAGTAGCTTTGCTGATCTTGTTTCTGCCTCAGGATCTTTGCTTGAAAGCTCTTTCCCTAAAAACTGCAGGGCGCCTGGGTGGCTCAGTTGGTTAAGCGACTGCCTTCGGCTCAGGTCATGATCCCAGGGTCCTGGGATCCAGCCCCGCATCGGGCTCCCTGCTCAGTGGGAAGCCTGCTTCTCCCTCTCCCACATCCCCTGCTTGTGTTCCCTCTCTCACTATGTCTCTCTCTGTCAAATACATAAGTAAATAATCTTTAAAAAAAAAAAAAGATTTTATTTATTTGAGAGGGAGAGAGAGAGCAGGGGGAGGGAGGGGCGCCTGGGTGGCTCAGTTGGTTAACCGTCTGCCTTAGCCTCGGGTCATGATCCGAGAGCCCTGGGTTGAGCCCACATTGGGCTACCTGCTCGGCAAGGAGTCTGCTTCTCCCTCTGACTCTCCCCCCTCTCATGCTCTCTCTCTCTCAAATAAATAAAATCTTTAAAAAAAAAAGAGCAGGGGGAGGGAGAAGTAGACTTCCTGCAGAGCAAGGACCCTGACCTGGGGCTCAGTCTCAAGATGCTGGGATCATGACCTGAGCTGAAGGCAGATGCTTACCGGACTGAGCCACCCAGGCGCCCCCAGCTTTATTTTTCGACACAGCACATTTAACCATCTAACGTACCACAGATTTTACTTCCTTGTTGTCTGTCTCCTGTAGTAAGTTTCATGGAGACAAGGATTCTTCTCTGTGTTGTTCACTGCTATATTCTCATGCCTGGAACTGTGCCTGGGACTAGTGGGTGCTGAAAAAATATTGACTGAAGAAATCGAAGATTGTTTTCACCTTTCACTGGGAAAGCTGCAAGAAATGAACTGTGTTCTTACCTGTCCACTTTTCCTTCCTGCAGTGGCAGAGCTCTGCATTCTGTATGGACAGAACGAGGAGGGAATGGTAGCTGAGCTTATAGCCTTCTGCACCAGAACAGGGAAAGTTTGCCTCACCTCAGAGACCCTGAACTCTTTTGAGCATGAGGTAAGAACAAAATGTAAGGAAACTAATAATGAAATTCCCCATTTCTGCTCTTGAGGGGAGGCGTTGTGATGTATTGTGAGAAGAGTATGGGCTTTAGAAACAGATCTGGACTCTTGGTCCCAGTGTGCACTTGGGCAGGCTACATAATGTCTGTCCCTGAGCCTCCGTTTCCTCTTATGTTAGTGGTTCTAATAACCCATATTTTTTTTTATGGTTATTGTAAGAATTAAATGAGAGTGGATCTAAATCACCTAAAACTGTGTATGTCGAGTGGTAGGGCTTCAACAAATCATTGGTGGGGGTGTTAGATATAAGTGGTTGCAGACAGTCACAGGATAACTCTTCGTTTTTAGCCTGTCATGCATCATCTTAACTTAATTCTTACTTGGAGGAATTTTATGTATTAGATTATATTTTGAATGCCTGTTATTACCTCATGGCTGTGGAAAACACCTCCTCTGTTACTTGACTATGGAATAATATCTTCATTATCTTTTATTCCTCAGTGTCTGAGCAAAAAATTGTCCAGAGTGCCCAGGGATGGTGGGCACGTGGGAGCTAGAGACATTGTTTCCATCCAAGAGCTGTATCCTTTCCTGCTGTGGGTCTTTATATAAAGCCAGGGGCTATATTTGGTAATTTGTGTAATTTAAAAACAAATAATAAGAGTACCTACTATTCAGGGGTGCCTGGGTGGCTCAGTCATTAAGCGTCTGCCTTCAGCTCAGGTCATGATCCCAGGGTCCTGGGATCGAGCCCTGCATTGGGCTCCCTGCTCAGCGGGAAGCCTGCTTCTCCCTCTCCGCCTGCTTGTGTTCCCTCTCTCACGTTCTCTCTCTCTGTCAAACAAATAAAATAAAATCTTAAAAAAAAACTTTAAAAAAAAGTAGCTACTATTCAGGTTTCTTATTTAATCAACCCTTGCCTTAGATTTTGGGTAGAAGTCTTTTTCTTGAGCACTGTTTTTAGAATTGAAGTGGAGGAAGAAGAAGAGAGCCTCTTGAACTCTTACACCACACCCTCTAAGGTGAGTATATGTTTGGAGATTGCTTTCTATGAATAGCATTTTTTTTTTAATTCTAAAAACATTATTGCAACATTTGAAGTTCTGAGGGAGAGCAGTAGCACCCATATAGTTCCTACTATGTTTCCACTTACACATCTTCCTTTCCCATCACAGGCATAGCTGTGTTTATGTAATGGCAGTCCTTGTAACCATACACCTATCCTGCTTTTTTCAATTAGCATAAACATCATAAAAAGTTCGTAAATATGGTTTCTCCATAATTACTCTTCATAAAAGTTGCAAAGTGTTGTATAGGTGGAGGTACTATAATGGAATGATCCAGTTCCAGTGTTGGATCCCAGCATGAGGGGTAGGATAGGGTAGTGGAATAGTATTGCCCTCAAAGCCTGAGTCAACAGACCTAGGTGACCTTAGGTGAGTTGTTTCATCCCTCTGAACTGCAGTTTCCTTATCTCTGAAGTCCCGATGCTACTGGTCATTTACTGAGCAGCGGCTATGGGCCAGGCACTGTGCCCTGTACTAGCTGGGTGAGCAGTGGTGAAAGAAACAGGCATGGCTGGGCTCTGCCCTCAAGAAGCTCAAATTTGTAGAAATTCATAAACATGGAGTAAGCCTTAATTTTTCAAAGTCAAGTTACATTGTGAGAAAGAAGGTAAGTAGTTTAGGTGTGCCTGTGGAGAGCGGGAGAGCTAAAAACACGCACTGTGAAGTTGCTGACACAAGACAGGTGCACCTAATGTATTATGTGGACATACTGCAGTTTTTCTTGGCTTAAAATTGAAGAGACGTAAAATCAACGTTTGATTTTCCCCCTAGAGGTGCTCCTGTCCTAGAGCCCATATCTTACAAAAAAGTGCTTCCATTTTGGGGTTTGCTCAGGCCAGGGACCTCGGAGACCTCCCTGAGTCTTCCTTCTCTCTTACACTCCACATCCAACTCATCCACCAGTCCTGTCAGCCCTCCTTCTGGAATCCCAGCCCTCTCACCTTGTCCACTCACCACCAGGTCCCCAGCACCGTCATCTCCTGAATGAGCGGGACAGCTTCCTGTCCTGGCTTCTTTCTGCTTTGTCCACCTCTGAGCAATTCATATAGCAGCCACAGTGCGCCGTGCTCCTTTCAAATGCAAGTCAGGCCAGGTTTTTCTGCTCACAGCCCTCCACTTGCTCTCCCAGCTTCCCTGATAACATTCAGAAGGTGTGTGAGGGTCTGTCTGAGTTTGCCCTGCTCCCTTGTCCACTTCCCACTCCTCCTCTGCTGGTCTTGCTCTTCAGACACACCAGACATGCGTCCACCTCCTCTGTCCCCTGTCTGAGGGAACAAACCTGCCTACAAGAGCAAACCCCTCCTCTTTCCCTCCTTTTCTTCTCTTGCTTTACTTCTCCCTGTGGAACTTACTACCATGAGACAGGTTATATATTTCCTTGTTTGCTTCAGTCTGCCTCCTTATGTTAGAACAGAAGCTCCTTGAGGGCAGAGACGTTGCTGTGTTCGCCGCTGTTTTCCCAGAGCCTGACAGATTAATCATTGTTGAAGGGCAGACCTTCTGAATAAGAACGGTTGCTTGGCTCCCTAAGCAGCATCAACCAGGATTGTGGAACCTAGTGGGGCTGCCTCATGTTGATCTGATTGACAACCTCACAGGTCCAGAATTTGTGATTTGTCTGTATATCCAGAGTCGATCATGTTCTTGGGGACTGACTTGTGGTAATCCAGCTCTCAGTAGACTGACGCATAGGTCAGATGCAAATTTACTTGATTTCCTATGGAAGTATATGCCCCTCCCATGACGGAAATACCATCCTGAGGACTCCCATTCCTGCCACGAAGGTATTTAGGAGGCCCAGTTATGAATCACAGTTGGTGACCAGGGAATCAGAGTTAAGTGAGTCAGACTAAAATGAGCAAACAAGATGAAATACATGTCTGAAGCTCAGAGGAGATGCCACATGGGTCTGGCCTGGAGAAATGAAAAATACTTAGAACAGTACCTATCACATGGAAGCCGCTGGATCATCGTTAGGCCATACATCAGTGGCCTCCCGACAAAGTAGTCATGGGGCCGAACGTTGGCCTTTCCCTCACAAACAGTGACACAGCGAGGTTGCCAGGCCCTTGTGGGGTGTCCGAGGCAGGTGTACCTGTGTCATAGAGCCGAGTGTTCTGGTGGCCTTGCCTGATCATTATTAAATATTTGCCTGGTACAGTTGACAGCTACTCCCTTGCCTCCACACTCGTCATAAATCCCCTGGTGATAATTTGGCTTTCCACGTGTCCTGCCTGACATGGAGGGGATGTGTTAGCCTGCTGATTTGAAGTTCCCATGCCTCTAATGTTATATTTCTAGTACATTAATAAACTGGTAACCTGACCTATAATTTGGGTTTCTGTGTGGTATGAGAATGTGCTTACCCCAGGATATGAGAATATGGTATCCTCAGTCACTCTGTTTCTCACTGCAAATGAACAGGCATGCAGCATTAATAGCAAATCTCATGAGCATGGTGGGAGTGAGTGCATCCCTGAGAAGTATAACGAGTTGGCCTGTTGACACCATCGGGTTGTGCTGTGAGGGCTGAGGACAAGGGCCATGAAACTGCCCTGCCTCCCAATGTGCCATCCTCTTGCCATGTCCTGGGAGATGGACTGTCTTTGTCTGGAAATACTCCCACACAACCTTGGCCCTAGAGTTCGACAGCCCCTGTGGATTACAAGAGTCGTTTGAGAAAATATACCAAAACCGTAAAATCTTATCCATCCTTTGGCCCAGTATTTATCCCTAGTCAGAATCTCTCCTAAGGAAATAATCCAAATTATGGGAGAAGCTGTCTGCGTAAAGATGGGCATCTCAGCGTAATTTATAATCACCCAAAATTACAAGCATCCCGTACATCAAGCGGTAGAGAAGTAGTTATGTCAACTATTATGTATCAATTTATTCACAGCTACTAAAAAGGACAAAGGTTGTGAGGATGTGGGAAAACGTTCATAGTTAATATAGCGTGAAAAAAATCAGTATATGTAATATTCAAATAAAGGTTTACATTTAAACTAAGATTGTAAATATTAGAATTTATATATTTTTTGAGTTGGAAAAGTATGAAAATACCAGAAAGGAGTATTTAAAAATGGTTATTGTATAAGAGCAGTAGCATCAGGTTCTTTTTAAAACCTAGTTTCCGTCCCGGCTACTTGATGGTCTTTCTTGCATCTGTTCTCTTGTGTTTGTCCCCAGTTGTCACCAGCAGGCAACTGTGGTGGCATAACTTCGGTGCGCCGCCAGGAGGAGCCCGAGGGCAGGGAATCCTCTGCAGACCGGCTGGCCTCCTGATTGCGGTCCCGGCAAAGATCTTATCTCCGCCAGAGTCAGCTATCCTAGACTCTGGGGAGCAATAGATCTCTGAGCTGTGGGTCTCATCCTCCATCCTGGGCATACCTTTGGATTCTTGCTGATGAGCAAAAGCCAGAGAACAGAAGTGACCATCAGTGAGGCATTTGCTAAATAGACTAAGAGTTCAACCATGTTATCTGCCTGGAGTCATTCCTTTCTCTAATTTTGAAAACGTGCAGGGGACTTTGCCAAAATGAGTAGTAATGTGGTCCCATCCCTTCTCAGGAAAATGTGTCTGCGCAGGTCAAAACTCCCAGCTGTTCTAAAGCAAAGGGGTGGGGAAAGAAAGTGACCACGTGAACAGTTTGATAGGACAGATTGCCTGCTTGGCAGTCATTTCTGGGAAATGTCACTACTTTTTCATAATTGCCTTCAAAATCGGGACAAGATACCAATGGATTGGTGATAGCTGCTCAAGATTTCTATATGGGATTGTGCTTGGAGACGGGGCCTTAAGAAGGGAACCAGCCCAACCCTACATTGTGCCCTTCACTTGGGCACCGTGCTTTTCTTCCTAAGGGGCTCTACCCTCAGGTAGCAACGTGGGTCTACAGTGACTGGGATCTTGTTTTCTGTTTTGTTCCTAGGGTTCTCAGAAGCGAGCTATCACCACCCCAGAAACCCCCCTAACAAAAAGGACTGTGTCTACTTGGAGCCCCCATCAACTCCTCTCGCCATCAAGTTTCTCTCCAAGGTACAGATCAGAATGAATCCAGCTGCCGGACAGCTGGCCTGCCCTCCCCTTTCTGTGGTTGTCAGGGGGCTGACCCTCCAGAGTGACAGACTCAATACTGGTGGGTGTGTACCTCTGTGGTGCCTGACTTGAGAGCCTATTGCTCTCTGCCCTCCCTGCCTTCTCTTCCTGTGTGGAAAATTACCGTGTCTTCCAGTAGTTAAGGAAACTCACTTTCCACCCACTTTTCTGGGGCTCATTTCCTAGATCAGGAGCAGATATCTTCTCGGGAAAACAACTTGTCTGTTCAGAAGTCTACGAGTCTCAGGAGTCTTGCCAATAGAGACAAATAGGTTTCCACCTGCCTCTGTTAGTTTTGGTGTTGTTGGGTTTCTTCTTCTCCTTTTTCTTCTTTTTCTTCTCTTCATCTGTAGTATCTTTTTTTTTTTTTTTTTAGGATTTTACTTACATATTTGTCAGAGAGAGAGAGCACAAGCAGGGGGAGTGGCAGGCAGAGGAAGAAGCAGACTCCCCGCTGAGCAGGGAGCCTGACGCGGGGCTCGATCCCAGGACCCTGGGATCATGACCTGAGCCGAAGGCAGACGCTTAACAGCTGAGCCACCCAGGCGTCCCCAGTATGTATTTTTTAAAAAGAATAGCACGTATCTGTGTTCATCCTGTTGTATAACCTGCTTATTATTCCTCTCTCAGGTTACAACTAGTTTCTCAGAGTTTGCGTGTCGCTGTGAATCTACACAGACTTAATTGGCATTTTTATCCCTGCTGCCACCTCTGCACGTAAATCCACAAAGATCACATGTGATTTTTTTGAAATCCATAAATGACATGTCTCCTGTTAGAGAATTCCGTTGGCAAAGGCCCTGCCGAGTAGAAGAAAGTCTTGGTGCTGCCAGGTCAGGATGAGGCTAAGGACCCGTCACATTAACCATTTAGGGAAATAGGAACTGCCTGTACTGTGGATCCCTTGTAGACAGAGGAGAGCTTAAGATTGTCCAGCTCTGTCGCTTGAGAAAGGAGGTGACAGCAGTCACTCCAGGTGAGCGACCACAGGACTGGGAAGGACAGTTCCTCTAGTGTAGTCCACTGCTGCTTTCGGGAGTTCTCAAACTGGTTTGGGAGGCAAGCTTTCCAGACGTACAAAGGCATCTTTGAAACTTGATAGGTAGAGACGGTTCTCATCAGCTGAGCCAGCACTATGACAGCAGCTACACTCTCTAAATAAGCAGTCCCCCGAAGCATCACTGCACTAAAGGGCCAGCCGTAACCGCTGTCCCACAGAGCTATGGGGGGAGGAGCTCAGAGAAGCCGGCGGTACGCTGCCTCGGCATTTTTTAATGCACGCTGATAAAGCTGACATCAGAAACTGGTTTTGTAATTTATGAAAGTAACTTCTAAATTATTCAGGTAGAGGCAGCGCGGAGATCGAGATCGTTAATTGAGCTCATTTTCCATAGCCTCTGTGGGAAGAAGTTGCAGTATTACCCACATAAAACTGGTTCCTGCAAAGCTTCGGTGCCTAAAGCGCAGACTGTTTGAAAGCGACCTCTCTGCAAGCTGTGTTCCCATCCAGAGGATTAGAGGCCCGCACTGCCTTCCGAGGAGCTCGGCGATGTTCACGCTCTTGTTTACCAGGCAGCATGTGGAAATATGAGAACTTGTCAGTTGAGCCTCGGAGAATAGGAATGTTTGTTCACCAGCTGACTGAATTCATTACATCTCCACCTCCACACATACAGGGGAGAGCTGATGAATTCCTTTTAACTTCATTTTATTGTGGTATCTACCTTGAACTATGTTGTGAGGTACTGTAGAGGCACGGCAGTTTTGGGCTTATCCACAGCCAGGCTCTAGTGGTATTCTAATAAATGCTAAAAAAAAAAAAATCATTAAGAGGGACACCTGATTGGCTCAGTCGGTTAAGCATCTGCCGTTGCCTCAGGTCATGATCTCAGGGACCTAGGATCGAGCCCCGCATCAGGCTCCCTGCTCAGTGGAGAGTCTGCCTCTGCCCCTGCCCTTCCCCCGCTTGCGCGCGCTCTCTCTCTCTCTCTGTCTCACAAATAAATAAAAAATCTTTTAAAAAATTATAAGAAAGAAAAGAAAGTGGTACTTTAAACTCACTTCTTAATCCAGAGTTTGGTTTGGTTTTGCTTTGTTTAGTTGTAAGCTAGGAGAAAACCTTTTTAAAATATGTCTGTGTCTGGGGCGCCTGGGTGGCTCAGTTGGTTAAGTGACTGCCTTCGGCTCAGGTCATGATCCTGGAGTCCCAGGATCGAGTCCAGCATCAGGCTCCCTGCTTGGCGGGGAGTCTGCTTCTCCCTCTGACCTTCCCCCCCATCATGTACTCTCTCTCTCTCATTCTCTCTCTCAAATAAATAAATAAAATTAAAAAAAAATATGTCTTTGTCTCTAAACTTACCCTCATTCCTGAAATTCCTTAAAGGTCCGGGTATGTCCAACCCCATTAAGCTGATTAGATATAAAATGTGAGGCCAGCTTGACGTTTCTCCAGTCCCCATCTCCAAGGTAACCTCATTTGATTCGTCTCTCTCTTTAGATAGGAACACAGTAATGTGCATCTGTTTTGCTTCCAATCAGTGCTACTCCCTCTCAGAAATACAACTCGAGAAATAACCGAGGAGAAGTGGTTACCTCCTTCGGCTCAACACAAGGAGTGTCTTGGTCTGGAAGAGGAGGAGCCAGTAACATCAGCCTAAAGGTTTTGGGGGGTCCAGAGTCACTCACCGGGAGCTACAAGTCAATGTTTCAGAAGCTTCCAGATATTCGAGACGGTAATTGTTTTTCTCTTTGCGATTCTGGAAAATATAAAACCACCTAGAAGGGTGTGGAGTAGGTAACAAAGCTTCAGCTAGGCTGGTAGAACAAGTTCCGAGGTAGCCTTTGAATATAGAAGTTGGTAGATGTCCTCTGGGTACCCCTAGCAGTGGAAGGACATGAGGTGACACTCTCAGCAATTCTCCCATGTCACTTCGCTTCCCTAAAGAAAAAGCACATAACCATTTCCCAGTGACAGCCGTTTGAACTGTGTAGAGGAAGCCAGTGAAAGTCAGATATTTATGGTTTCTTCCTTATAAAGAATGGAAGACTCTCCACGTTGCACTTGACTCCCCCACAATGATGGCCAGAATGAAAGGAAGGCTGGGTTGTGGACATCCGTGCTGACTCTTGGGGATTATGCCACATGATCTGTGGCCAAATTTCAGCCACCAAGTATTGGGAGATTGGCTAAGGCTTTAGAAAGAGGTCCTGGGCACCCTGCTCCTTCTGTAAAATGACTGACTTCAATATTTTACGATGCGCTGTATCTTCTCTTGACAAGTGAAATGTCCTAAACACAGTACTTTTTCCCCTCTGGGCTTTCAGTTCTGACCTGTAAGATAGAGGAACTTGGCAGTGAACTCAAGGAACATTACAAGATTGAGGCTTTTACTCCTGTTCTGGTCCCAGCTCAAGTAAGAATTGTTCTAATAGTCCTTCCTAATTAATATTGTATTTTTAAACTGATGGTAAAAAGGCATCCTTGCTTCCTTTTTTACTTCTTGTCTACATTCTAGTTAGAACATCTGTCTTGGTCGGATTTGATAACATGGATCCTTCTGAAGAAAGACTGAGAAGTGCTCTCTGGTTTTGTGACCAGAGATGGTCATTTTCTTTGCACTTGGATTAGGGTCTTGCACATAAGCAAAGACTGAGGCCTTTTCCTTTTCAGTGGTGAGGCAGGTAGCCCCCTGGAGATTTCCCACAAATAGAAGTGTTCAGTGATCAGGATATGAGGACAACAGCAAGGACAAGATTTCCAGGAATGGTGACCCGTAGTCTCTCCCCTAGTTGGTCTCTGTCCTTATGGGTCAACTGTTGCCAGTAGTATCTTTAATTGTAGTTTAATCTGGCATATGTTCAAGTGCTTTCTCTCTGAAACATTTTTTAATCTAAGGGGAAATGTGTTCTAGAAGATTCCTTAAGGCACCTCTGTCATTGTTTGCATTCAGAGAAGATTGACCAGTTGGGGAAGAATGCAAAACCATGTCATATAAGGAAGTTTGGGAGGAATTGGGAGGAAGTAGTAGAGGGGAGGCAGGGATGCACGGTCTTGTGGGGAAAGATTAGACTTCCTCAGACTGCCCCCTGTAATGGGAACAGGACAGAGGAAGCCACAGGGAGAGAAATTTCAGCTCAATTTAAAGAAGAACTTTCTGTTAAGAGACAATATGGTGTGTGGTTAAGAATCTGGCTCTGGAGCCAAACTTCAAACCCAGGCTCGACCCACTCTTTGACCTTAACTAAATTACGTAACCTGTTACTGATTTTTCTCTTTTGTAAAGTGGGTCCAATAATAGTATCCACTTCACCATCATTGTGAGGATTAAACAAGTTAATCCACGTAAGCCTTTAGAACAATGCCTGGTATTCAGTAAGCTCGATAGATGTGAGCTATTAATGGTTGAAGCTATGCAGAGATGCAGTGGGCTGCCTTGGGGTACAGGGACCAAGTTTGCCTTCACTAGAGATGCCCAAGCTTAGATGACCACTTAGAGGGGCTCAAGCATTGGGTGGGTGGGCAGACCAGATGCCCTGAGAGTCACTGATGATACTTATTAATATGATGCCCCTGCCAAAAAAATCTTTCCTGCTTGGGATTTGCTTTGCTGTTCATCCTGTTGACCCCAGATTTTGAGCTCCTGTCCCCAAGACTGTCATTCGTATGTTACACCTTCGGTAGGAGCCTGTTACTCTGCTGGGCCAGATTGGCTGTGACACCAACGGGAAGCTGAACAGCAAGTCAGTGATTCTTGAAGGAGACCGGGAACATTCCTCGGGGGCTCAGATTCCAGTGAATTTATCTGAGCTCAAAGAATATTCTCTGTTTCCCGGACAGGTGAGACAGGTTGCATGCGTGCTGTTGGCTCTATAGCGTGTGTGGTGGGCGGCGGTAGGATGAGCGTTTCGTCGCTGGCTGCCTCCTACTTTCACGAGGTGTGGTGGGAGCACCGGCTCTAGAGCAGACAGCGGTGTGGGGGTTCCAGCTTTCCCTGAATGCTCTGACCTCAGCTCTGGGACCTGCTGCCCGGTTCAGCCTCCGGCTCCACCCCAGCAGGGTGTGTCACTCTGGCCAGGTCCCTTATCGTCTCGAAGTCAGCGTGTCTTCATCTCTGAAATGGGAATAATAATTCTTATGTCATAGGATTGTTACAAAAAATTAGGTCATCCGTATAGAGCAGTTATTATTACTAACACAACCCCCTTAATTTGTTTTCTAGAAAATACCGCCAAGTTTGTAATTATAAAATGAGATAGATGGACTTAGTACTTAATAGATTTTTTTTTTTTTTAAGTAAAGTACCCCCGACGTGGGGCTCAAACTCATGACCCCAAGATCAAGAATTGCATGTTCTCCCCACTGACCTGGCCAGGCGTCCCAGTACTTCTTTTTAACTATATCAAAATAGTTTTATTGCCGATCCCTTGTTCATCTCCCGTTCTGCTTCTTGTCCTTCAGGTTGTAGTTATGGAAGGAATCAACACAACTGGTAGAAGATTTATTGCCACCAAAGTCTACGAGGTACGATGGCAGTTGCCCTATCTTCCCTCCTGCTTTGCTGCAGACACAGTATGTGCCGTTCTGTCTGTCTGGAAACTCAGGAGAACCTATTTATTTGCTTCTCAATTCTCTACAGAATGGGAAGCTGCCTCTGGGCCCCCTTGCAAACCATTTCTGTAAAGGGCCGTACAGTAAATATTTGAGGCTTTACAGGCCATACGGTCTCTGTCACAATGACTCGGCCATTGTGGCTCAGAAGTGCCGTAGACAGCCTGCAAACCAATGAGTGTGGCTGGATTCGTGAAAGCAGGCAGAGTAGCCGGATCAGGCCTACAGGCCCTAGTTTACCTACGTCTGCTCTAGGCAGTAGTCCTCCACAGATTTGTGAGTAACGTGAGCAAAAGTAGCAGATTCCCTGCTCTCAGGTCCTTGCCCAGGATACTGGTACCTCAGGCACCTGTGTTCTCCCACCTTTTGCTGGGTGTTACGAGTTTAGCCATGACCTCCCATTACCAGGGTTTCTTTGCTGCTCTTGTGCCATATAGGTACCATCAGTTCTGTGCGCTTTTAGCTCCAGGGAGCAAGGCTGAGGCTGCTTTCTTCCTTTTGCCTCTCAGCCCTCCCCCACCACCCTCCCTCCCCACTTGCCGAAGCTTTGGTTCCCCACTCTCATTCAGGGCCCATCCCCACCTTTGTTTTAACCAAGAACTCAGTTTAGTTTTTCTCCTGTTTTTAAGGGCGTGCCACTTCCATTTTATCAGCCCACCAAAGAGGATGGAGGTAAGTTTGGGTTCAAGCATTGTTTTGCTCACAGTGAGGATGGTAGATGAGGGTCGTCCAGGTTCCTCAGGCCGCAAGAAAGCTGCCAAAGCCACCTGGGAGCTTCCCAGTGGAGGCAAGGGAGGACAGCGGATGGGTGGCTTCACAGGACCTTGGTGGTAGGCCAGGGTCTGAGCCCACTGAGAGTGACCACCTGGGTTCTGGCTACACGAGGCATGCCATCTGTATCCGGAAGTTACTTTATAAAAGGCAAAATAGGGGCGCCTGGGTGGCTCAGTTGTTAAGCGTCTGCCTTCAGCTCAGGTTATGATCCCAGGGTCCTGGGATCGAACCCCACATCGGGCTCCCTGTTCAGCGGGAAGCCTGCTTCTCCCTCTCCTACTCCCGCTGCTTCTGTTCCCTCTCTCGCTGGGTCTCTCTCTGTCAAGTAAATAAATAAAATCTTTAAAAAAAAATTAATAAATAAAAGGCAAAATAGGAATAGTTTCTTTCAATGCACTGTGGTGTCCTGGATGGGGATCCTAGAAGAGAAAAGGGACATTAGTGGAAAAGCTGGTGAACCCCAAATAGTTAGGAGTTAACAATAATAAGCCAGCATTAATTCCTTTGTTTTGTTTTTTGAAGATTGATTGACTGATTTTAGATAGAGAGCGTGCGCACGGGGTCGGGTCGGGGCAGGAGGCACGCCCTAACAGCTTGATCTCACGACCCTGGGATCATGACCTGAGCTGAAGTCAAGAGTCAGGCACTTGACCGACCGAACCACCCAGGTGCCCCTGGATTCATTTTGACAGGTGCACCCTAGTCAGGCAGGGCGCCGGCGTTTGGAGACGCTGGGGGAAGGGTATATATGCAAGAACTTGGTATTATCTTTGCAACTTTCCGACGTTCCTAAAGTTATTCCAAAATAAAAAGTTTATTAAAAAGTGAGACAAATTTCTGGGGCGCGTGGGTGGCTCAGTCGGTTAAGCGTCTGCCTCATCTTGAGTCATGATCTTAGGGTCCCCGTTCAGCGAGAGTCTGCTCCTCCCTCTCCCTCTGGCACTGCCCCTCTCCACTGCGCTCACGCCCTCGCTCTGTCAAATAAATAAAATCTTTCTTTAAAAAGTTAGACAAGGGCCCCTGGGGGGCTCAGTCGCGTCTGCCTTCGGCTCAGGTCATGGTCCCAGGGTCCTGGGGTCGAGTCCCGCATCGGGCTCCCGGCTCCCTGGAGAGCTGCTTCTCCCTCTCCCGCTCCCCCTGCTTGTGTTTCCCTCTCTCACTGTGTCTCTCCCTGTCAAATAAATAAATAAAATCTTAAAAAAAAAAAAAAAGAAAAGACAAATTTCTAAGGAACCTAGAGTTATCTGGTAACTAACCTAGGTGGGAAAGGACAAAAAGAAATTTTAACAGACTGCTTCAAAATAATTCAAAGCATTTTTGAAAGCAAAGCAGAAGACCGTTGAGGACTCGCAGTGAGATGGCCAACTCTAGGGTATTGTCGGCACCCCATGCACAGTAACAGTGTGTGATGAGGTCCTTCTTGGCAGAGACCTAGAATCAGGAATGAAATTTAGGAGTTTATGACATTGCACATTGCATTAGAAGGTCCGTGTTGCTGGCAACAAGAGGAGCATGGTGGTATTAGATCCGCTCCAGGTGGTGGGATGAAATTGACGCGGCTGAGATGCCCAGAGCCTGAGCTGTGTGCCAGGGAAGCCTGCAGAAGCAGTGGAATAAGTTATTAACATTTTTGACCTAGGTACTGAGCTAGAGACTAAGGGAGACACAGAATGAGAAGTGGGCCTTCCTCTCCTGGCACTTGCTTTCCTCCAGGGTTTACATCTCCTGTAGGCTCCTCAGAACCAGATTTAACTTTGTCCCCTGCCCTAGCACTGCATGAAACAGACTCTTCTCCCTGAACTCTTGATCTTGCTTCATGGTGTTACTGCTCTGGTGGACAAGTAACGGCCTCATCCCTGGGACGGGGGCGTAGGTTATTTTATATGGCAGCAGGAACTTCGCAGCTGTCCTTCAGTTAAGAATCCTGACATGAGGGATTATCCTGGATTGTCCAGGTGGGCCCAGTGTAATCACAGGGGTCTTTATAAGGGGGAGGGCAGAAGGATCCACATCAAAGATAGAAATGGTAGGCTGCTGGCTGGGAAGATGGAGGAGGGGTCATGAGCCAAGAAATGCAGGTGGCTTCTAAAAGCTGGAAAAGTCAAGGAAACCTCTCTCCTTGAGCCTCCAGAAGGAATGCAGCCCTGCCAAAACCTTGATTTTAGGACTTCTGAATTCCAGAACCATAATCATAAATACGTGTTTGTTTTCAGTCACTAAGGTTGAGATAATTTTTCATAGTAGCCATAGAAAACTAATACAACTACGTGATAAGTCAGAGATCTTTGGGTTTTGTTGGCGTAAGCTACAGAAACTGGTTCAGACTAACTTAAGAAAAAGAGAATTTGTTAGGGGAAATCCAGCTAGCTCACAGCAAGGATAGGGAGCTAGAAATGCAGACTCAGAAGCAGATAAGGACCTCACAACTCTAGGTGTCCAGCTAGCAGGAATTCCCCAACTATCTCATCCAGTTACCTCTGGCTGGAATACATCAGCTCCACCCTTTTTTCTGTTCTTAAATGATTCACCTCGAGATTCCATTACCAGGGAGGAGAGTGTGGACGGCTCAAACTGGTCACACGCCTGCCTCTTAGCTAGGGGACGACAGTGCACCTGATTTATAACCCCCCAGACTGCCTTGTGGAGGAGAGGGCTGGCTCTCCCAAAGGAAAGCCAATTCTTTGAGAAAAAAGGCAGTGCAGACAGTTGGCCAAACATCACACCTCCCTACCCCTCACACAGGAATCCCAGGCCAAGCCTCACACCCAGCCCATCTTTGTGGACTCCTCACCAGACCACGTTCTCCAGTCACACTGGAACACAGATGTTCCCTCAAACCACACACTCTCCAGGACCCTGTCTTGCCCTTGCTCCTGGGAAATTCTACTTACAAGCATAAGCAAAGTGAAACAAACCAGTCACAGAAAGATAAATAGTGTATGATTCCACTTATGTGGGATACTTAGAGTAGCCAGAATCCTAGAGACAGACAATAGAATGGTGGTGGCCAGGGCCTGGGGGAGGGGGAGCTCATGTTTAATGGGGACGAGTTTCGGTTTGACAGGAGGAAAAGAGTTCTGGGAATGGATGGCGGTGATGATTGCACAGCATTCTGTATTTATTTAATGCCACTGAAATGTGTGCTTAAAAATGGTTACGATGGTAAATTTTGTGTTTGTGTTTCATCACAATAAAAATAACTAGGGGAAAGGCATGAGCAAATCTCACCTTGATCAGGTCTTTCCTGATTGCTGCATTCTCCCATTGCTCAGTGTGCTGCTAGCAAACAGCCTGTCACTCCCTAGTTATTCGCATACTTCCCTGTCTCTAGCAGCTGATGGAGTATTCTTTGAGGATGGGGATGAGATCTTGGATTCCCAGCATTGTACACTTAGGGAGACTCTTAATTAATTGAATCCTGTGGCATTTTTCCCTAATTGCCCTTTCTCCCACCATCCCATTATCTTTTAATCAACACTTTGTGATCCTTTCTGTCTTAGATTTTGAGCAACACGTGGTCCTGGTGGCCTGTGGGCCATACACCACATCCGACAGCATCACCTACGACCCTCTGCTCGATCTGATTGCCACCATCAACCGTGATCAGCCTGATGTCTGCATCCTGGTAGGAAGCCCTCCTGGGGCAGCTTCACTGGGGGAGGCACCAATGGGAAAACTGGGGAGGGGACCTTAGAAAAAGATCCAGGAGCGCCTGGGGGGCTCAGTCAGTTAAGTGTCTGACTCGGTTTCAGCTCAGGTCACAATTTCACGGTCATGGGATCAAGTCCCGAGTCAGGCTCCACACTGAGCATGGAGTCTGCTTCAGGTTCTCTCTCCCTCGCTCTCTGCTCCTCTCTTTCTCTTTCTCTCCCTCTCCCTCTCCCTCTCTCTCAAATAAAGTTTTTTTAAAAAAGCTCAGTGTTGTAGGAGGCAGTACACCTGGTTAGGGGGCCTTGGCGGCCTCCCTCCATCCAGGATCACAGCCTTTGCCTGTGATATTGGCTGGGTACTCCCACCCCGTCTGCCACCTGGAGGGACAGATGAGCCCTGGGCAGAGAACCGCCAGGAGAGGGTGTGTGAAGGCACTCACGGACCCGAGTGGTTCTGATACCTTTGTTTCTCTTATTTGCAGTTTGGACCTTTCCTGGACGCTAAGCACGAACAGGTGGAGGTAAGTGACGGGGACCAAGAAGGAAAAGTGCCCGATACCTGCATCGAGTTGAGCCCTCGCTCCTGTTTCCATATTTTGGACTTTATGCTGCATTTGTAACAAACCTAAATTAATCCCTGTGGCTAATCAGAAAAACACTGTAGCAGGGTATTTTTGTAAATATTTGAAGGCTTCATGTCATCAGAATACAAGGCCATTTGGAAGCTGGGGGAGGGAAGTGCACATCCGTGAATCTGGTGTCCCCCATGAGGCTCGGTGCTAAGGCACGAGCCCCCTCACACAGGCGCAGGTGTCTGTGGCTCCGGGACCCATGTCTTACTGTCCTTTGATGCAGAAAACACGAAAGGCCCTTCTCAGGACATCTCTGTGGTCGAGAGTCAGTGCCTCCCACCCTCTATCTCAGGATATTGTGCCTTCCATAGAAAGGATTGCAGAATGCTCTTGCTTTTAGTCTTTCAGCTTACATTCTAGAGGATGAATTCCTCCGCCATCCCCTTTCCTGTCCCCAAACAGAGTCTGCTCCTTGAGGACAGAGACCATGAACAGGTGTCTTTCATCGTACTCTGTCCTCCCGCTCCTCGCCCAACAGGTGGCCCCCGGGGTCGTTCAGCACGCTAGGCCAGTGAATAAAGGCCAGCGTCTGCTCTCTGAATCGGTCTCCTTCCTTCTCTTGCAGAACTGCCTGCTCACAAGTCCGTTTGAAGATATTTTCAAGCAGTGCCTGCGGACAATTATTGAAGGAACGCACAGGTCAGAATTCAGACTGTTGGACAGAACCTCGCGCTAGCCGGTCTCTCCGGGGCAGGAAGGAATGGCAGCTCGTGTCCCTTGATCCTTGTGAACTCCAGAGATCAGATCCTCCTCTTGACTCCCAAGTGCACTGACGCCGGGTTAAGAGGCGTCTCTGAAATACAGAGACAAACACGCTTGACAGGAAAAGGCTGCGAAGACTTTCGCTCTTCCCTTGCTTGCCTTTACTTCCTTCCTTTTCTCATTCCCTTTTGTATAAACTCCTGTTCCCTGGGAATCTTCCCAGCTGATTCTGAGAAGTGTTTGATGAGTTCCCCAGTGAAATCCCTGGGGGCCCCAAACATCTCGATGCTTGAGTGATTGTTTTGGGGTGAGCCCAGGTCCTTCCCCAGAGTCAGAGCTGCCCCACGTTTCACGGGACACTGCAGATGGACGGCCGAGCAGGCCGTGGTAGAAACTTGGGGGTGCAGAGAGGAGATCTTGGATCCTTGCCATAGACCAAGGGGCAGGAACTGTGAGGAGAGATGTGCAATTCTAATTTGAGAGAAAAGGCACTATTCCAGGAAGAGTCTCGAACTACAAGTAGGAAGTTATTCAGGAAGCTAACATCCTCACTTCCTGCCTCTCTTCCTCCAGGGCCGGGGTTTGAAAGGAATTGGTATAGGTGATGGATCTCCTCCTCTAGGGATTTGCTTGCCTGCGGCTGAGCTCATAGAAAATAAACATTCCTGAGGCTAAGCTTTTCAAAACAAGTCTATAACAAAGGTGGTTCTTAAAATCTTCCGCCCATTCGCTGTGAGAACTGATCCCAGAGTCGATTAGTCGTAATACTACCTTTTTGTATCAGCAGCAGGGCCGGTCTGGCAGGCCTCGGGGACTGGGGAGAAGCACCCCCTAACTTACCTGGGAGTCAGGGGACTCAGCCTGCGCCTGGATCTGCCCCTTCCCCACTCCCCCCACCCAAATGAAGTTAATCCAAGTGCCTCTTGCCTCCCACGCTGTCGTTTGTCGTGACGCAGGCCAGACCTGGGGAGCACCTAGTGCCCTCAGAGATACTCCTCCCCACCCCAAGTGCCAGGAGCAGGGCTGGTGTCCGTGTTGGGTTGGGCCCCCTGGGGATGGCAGGGACCTCAAAGCTATGCCCCAGCAGGCGGGGTGCTCTCAGTGCGACATTGGGTTCTGTTTTTGGTTCCTCGCCCCATGTGGTGGTGACAGCAGTGGGACAAACAAAGAACAAACTGGGCATTGTTACTGTGCCCAGCGCTGCCAGGCACTTTCTTCTGCAGCCAGTGTGCGCCTCAGGGCAGGAGGAGCCGCCCTGCCCTCCCCAAAACAGTATATAAGCGGTCCGTGCTGGGGGGGAGGGGTTATTTTTATTCCTGAGAGATCAGACGTGCAGAGCACAAAGCTGATTTATCAGTAAAAGCCAGAACTCGAGGAAGTGCCCTGTCCACAGAGCAGCAGAGCCGCAGAGGGAGCGGCTGTGGGGACCCTCCCACCGTGATGCACGAGGTTGTGCAATGCTCAGCATAGTTGGAATTTTCTTTCAGATCCCTCCCCCTACAGCCACTTCATAGCCATGAGCAGGAGGGCTGTTTCCTCCTTAACCATTGCCCTTCCAGCACCTTCGCTGAAACAGCGGCTCCACCCCTTTAACCGTGGCCAGCGGCACCTCCGCCCTTTGTGTCCATCACAGACTGAGCCTGTGGGGTCTGGAGCACGGCTAATCCCGGGTGGGTCAGCCTTGGCTTTGGGTACCGATCATGTACTTCTCGGTGTCACAGGGACTGTAACTAATGTGCAAAGTGGTCTCAAGATCCTGGTTTTCTGTTGCACAAGTCTCAGTTCACACTCTGAGCAGGTATGACAGAGAAGTGACAGATGTGACAACAGTCACCAGTACCTTTATCCCATGGGAAAGGCAGCTTCGGAGCTGTCCCTGCGTCTGGGAAGACCATAGTTTTCAAGCAAGAGAGGGAGCTGACAGCGAGCGCTGGTGGGGGGTTTTAAACATACCCTCAAAGGGACACTGCGCCTGTGTGGTTTGTAATAGGCCCCTCTGCCGAGCACAGCTGAGGGAACCAAGGAAACGGGATTTTTTTTTTTCCTTTCCTCTTGTGTGTGGCTGAGGATAAACAGTTGGGTCCTTGAGTTAAAGGTTTTTCTTCACTTACATGTACCGTAGAGATTCCCCTTCTGCCTCCATCAAAGGAAATCTGTTTTTCCTGTTGCTGTTAAAATAGTCCTGTCACTCTTGCAAGACAGTCTGCTGAGAAAAACTTGGGGCATCGCTTCCCTATGCGAGAGGGAAGGGCCTCAGAGAGAGGCCAGGTGCACTCTTCCCCATCCCTCGGAAGGTTTGTCTGTCTGTTGTTCTAAGTTGGACCCAGTGTTCCGGTAGGAGGCTGAGGTTTGACCCTCTACGCGAGAAGGCAGTGTGAGGGTGCGGTCATGGCTGGTCTCTCCCTGGGCAAGAGCCCCCCGTCAGGGAGACCAATGCCTGTACGCCCCATCTGTGTGCATAGTGTGAAGTCAGAACTTTGGTTTCGTATCTGGCTGCACGTCTCTGGTTCTTTGGTCAGAACCTTGTCTTTCTAGATTTTTCTATTTCCCAATTTCTGCTCCCCCTTTCCTACCAAACAGTCCCATCCTCTCCCCGGTGGAACACCCCATGGAGCCAGGCAGGACAAAGCACATCCCGGGTGACCTGAGCCTCATTGAGGTAGATGTGTGGAAGTGAGAACAAGGTGTCTTTTGCTCTCAGTGTCCCATGGGAAACAGCGCCTCTCCTTATAGAATTCAGTTCGGAAATTCCTCCCTGGGTGGAGGCTCTTGTCTCAAGCCCTGACATTTTCAGTCTGTCGTCCAGCTGTTCTAACTCGACTGCGCTCATTTTTCTCCCTCTTCTGATGGTTTTTGGATGAAGTAGCTCTGGCTCCCACCTCGTCTTTGTCCCATCCGTGAGGGACGTGCACCGCGAGCCCGTGTACCCACAGCCACCTTTCAACTACTCCGATCTGCCTCGAGATGACAGAAAGGTACCACATCCCCGCTCTGGCCCCTGAGTGGAGGGTGGAGAATCCTTCTGGGTGCATGGATAGGGCCTGAATCTTAAGCATCTTTCTTTAACAGACGTATTTATGATTTACTGTCCATTGGTTTGGCCCCCCTTTCGGTGGTCTTTCCTCCCCTGGGAGCCCCCCCCCCCCCACTTTCATGGGAAAGAAGGTTCTAGCTTTGGTGCACAAATGCTTGTCTCACCCCTTCTTGTTTTAGCGAGTGCAGTTCGTGTCTGAGCCCTGCAGCCTCTCCGTAAATGGAGTGATCTTTGGCCTGACGTCCACAGATCTGCTGTTCCACATGGGAGCCGAGGAGATCAGTAGGTGGGAAGCAGTTCTGGTCCAGCAAGCAGGACGCTGGCTCTCTGGACCCTGGGCCTTTCTTCCACCAAGAAAATCAAGGGGCTGCTTGGCAGAGCCTTGACTGGGAAGTCCTTAGAGCAGCCCTTTGTGCCAGACCCTTTGGCCATTCGAGTTTCTCTGTTCCCACCCGGAGCAACGGGATGCATCTGTTTCTGCTAGCGCTTGTCTGTACAGCGTTGGAGACCCTGAAGAACCATGGCCGTGTGTCTTTGCGCTTTGTTTCTAATCCTAGAAGTTCATCTCCTTTTCTTCACCTCCCACACTCGCGACCTAAACAGGAGTGGGTGTCCCTGCTCCTAGAGGATGAACTGCCGAGCTACTCAGCAGGGCGTCGGTCTGCAGAGAATCAGACCTAGCCTGCCTGCTGCTGCAGGTCCGGCAGTTCCCCCATCGCCAAGAGGAGTGTGAAGCAATGCGCGTGTTAGGGGAGATGGGTGTGTGCTTGTTGGCTGAGGTCTGAGGGGCAAGGGTCACCCTGACAACACACTCACTGCATGCTGCTGCACTCCTTGCACATTCTTTTTTTTTTTTTTTTTAAGATTTTATTTATTTGACAGAGAGATAGCACAAGTAGGCAGAGTGGCAGGCAGAGGGAGAGGGAGAAGCAGGCTCACCGATGAGCAGGGAGCCTGACGTGGGGCCCGATCCCAGGACCCTGGGATCATGACCTGAGCCAAAGGCAGCCGCCCAACCAACAGAGCCACCCAGGTGCCCACTCCTTGCACATTCTTGCACACTGCAGTTTTAGCCAACAGCCTGCTGTGGTCTTGATCACCTGGGATGCCCGCTCTTTCCCGTCGCAACCCGGTGGCCTGCTCCCCTTCTCAGGTGGGAACAGACCGAGCTCTTTGTCGGGGGGTCTTTTGACTTCCCCAGAGGTACCCTCTCATCACTGTGTGTGCTCGCCGGTTTATCGAATCCTCAGGTTCTCCCCAAAGAGACAACAGAAGCTGAGAAACCAGGCTCTGCATTCCATTTCTTGCTTCTCTTGCTTTCCCAGTGCTTCCGGAACTTCAGACAGACTCAGTCGAATCCTCAAGCACATCCTGACCCAGAGGAGGTGAGCTCACTCGTGGGAATATCTGACCAGGACGAGTGTTCTTTGGGGTCTGGTGCTCTGACAGGTTTGATTGCGAGCACCTTCCTTGGGGCACTACCAGGGAACTACCCCCTGTGATGACGAGCCTGCCTTCTGTCCCCCAAACACAGGGAGGAACAGGAGAGACAGTCTGTGAAAGCTCGGAGACCATGTGGGAAGAGGGGACCCCGGCTCAGTCACTGCTTACTGTTTCTCTCCGTCTCTCTAGCTACTACCCGCTCTACCCTCCCCAGGAAGACATGGCCATTGACTATGAGAATTTCTACACCTATGCGCAGCTACCTGTCACCCCGGATGTCTTCATTATCCCATCAGAGCTGAAATACTTTGTGAAGGTAGGTTTGAAGTCTGCTTTTTCCCAGAAATGCCAGGACCCATCTGACTTTCCCTTCTAGACCACTGATCCTCATTCCTCATGTGGGGACAGTGGCCTCATTTCTTTGGGAGAGGTGGTAAAGGACTAGAAAACGAATATTAGTAAAACATTTAAGTAAAAGCCATCCCCCTGCTCCCCTGGGAGTCCCAGGGGCGGGTAGGAAGGCCCTCAAACAGTGGTTGTCACGTAGGGGCCATGTCAGGGTGACCTGGGAACATTTCGCACATGCACTTGCCTGCCCCCCTCCACCAAATTCAGATGTGATCTCCATGGGGGCTCAGCCTTGAGAACTTGGAAGAAGCTCTTGGTCATTCTCATCTCTGCCACCCGAGGCCCTGCCCACCTGGGGTGGGTCCCTCACGGGGGATCCACCCAACCCGTAGCCCTCTTGCCAAATCAGAGCCAGTTCAATCTCAAAAGGTAAAACTGTGTTCCTGTGTTGGAAAACAATAACCAGGTCAGGTTTGTCTCCCAAGTTGGGGAACGGATTGTTACCCTCCTTCATTCCGCTTCAGAGGCTTAAAAGGAATTCAGGGTTTTCCGATAATAAGTTAACAGATTAGACTTGAGATGTGTTCAGTTGCCTTCCTTTCCATTTTATCAACCCCTCTCTGGGGTCTGACTCTTAGATGATTCCAGCTTTCTCACATCGGCCCCTTTCCTCTCCCCAGGATGTCCTCGGCTGTGTCTGTGTGAATCCCGGGCGCCTCACCAAAGGGCAGGTGGGGGGCACCTTTGGCCGACTCTTCCTCAGGAGGCAGCAGGCCGCGGGCGGGGAGGGGAGGCGGAGTCCGTGCACTGCCGTCCAGGTGGTCCGGATCTGAGGCCTGGGTGCTTTGTTGCCCCCCGTCATGCGGCGCTCACAGACGTCTGAGAGCCCGGGAGTGGCCCTCTGACAGGAGCCCAGCCGTTGAGAGGTAGAGGGGAGGCTGCGGGGCGCAGGCCCAGCGGGCGAGGCCTCATGCAGCTGGACCCTGACCCTGAGTCGATCTGCTCTGGAAGAAAGCTGTTGTCGTGGACACGCGAGGAGTCCAGGGCGAACTGGCTGTGGATGCAGCATGCTCGGAAAAGGCAAGAAGACTTTGTGATTTTTCTACATGAATCAGACACAGGAACAACTTTTGGAGAAATAAAAGTAAATTCTGAGGGTGACTTCTGAGTTTAATTCCTCTTCCGCTCTTTCTTTTTCCTGGTAGTGAACAAAGAACATTGCCTCCTTGACCTGTGCCCAGTGAAGGCAGAGCATCTGTCACTGGGTTTCCATCCAGCCGCAAGCCTGGTCCTCCCCAGGCCCCCGTGGCCTCGGTGCTGAGGAGGTGTGTTGGGCGGGGGCCATGGAGCCGGGCTGCAGAGCGAGCAGCTGGCTGCGCGCCTGGCCCTCCCCGCACAGCACTCGCCTGTGTGCTGTGGTCCCAGCCTGACCTCTCCATCTGGAGGGGGCGGCCGCACGGAACCCTGCCAAAGCTGGATTCCCCAGGGCCAACCCTGCCAAGCTGCACAGCATGCGGGGCTCGCCCACAGCCCAGAGCACTTGGCCAGGCGGGGCCCTCTAGGGTCCCCAAACGTCCCGTGTGTCCCGGCATTTGGGGAGAGGCCGTCACTGGCCAACCATGGACCGGGTTTTTGCCCAAAGCTGGCAGGCTGTCCTGCGTCCTGTGCCAAAGCCAAGCCCGAAGGGCCCGACTCAGCGGCGGGTGTGATGCCTTTGGCCTGAGTCAGAGATAAATAGGTGACGGAGCAGTGTCCAGCCTTTGCCTCCCACCTCAGACAGTGGAATCCACGGCAGATCCAACCGGGTTTGGGAGAAACTGGTCTCCCTTTGAAAACAAGCAGCTGCGGTTTTGTCTCGTTCATTTTATAGGCGCCTCCTCTGAACACAAGAACCAGAGACAAGCCCCAGCTTGGGGAGCTGATTTTCTTCCCTCTGAAGATCCCCCCGCATGGGAAGCACCCAGTGACTTCGTCTCCGGATGTGCCATTTTGGGAGCCCGGGCCCCTCTCCCAAACCTCAGACAGCTGTGGTCCCCCGGTTCAAGAAGAACCTTTGTATTTCCACCAACCCCAATGTCCGCTAAAACCCTGCCCTCCACCCCACAACCCTTGCCTTGGAAAACCCTTGCCTGGGACTATTAACCAGCGGGCCCTGGGCCGCGATAAACCAGGCTCCGGGCCCTTATCGTGTGAGCCCATGCGTGGTTCCTCCATGCATGGCAATTACACCCGTGTTGCTGAAGAAGCTTTGTGGGGAATCGCCATGTCATGGTCCCCCCTTGGCAAGGTACAAAGGCCCCTCTCCCCTTACGACAGACTCAGCAAGATCCAGAGTCCCCGTGGGATGGGGCAGTTGGTGGGGGGGGGAGGACGGTTCTGCATCCTGGGGGGAGGCGTGTGCAGGGCGGAGGGAGGCAGTGGTGAGAAAGCTGGAGCTCAGCATGAATGGGAGCCCGAGCCTGTTGCCTGGAGACGAGTCGTGTGACTGTTGGAAGTGATCCTGGAGGGCTCTGAGCAGGCATTTAAAACTCAAACGGAAAGCAGGCTGCGGACCCCAGATTGCAGACAGCTCTGGCAGGCGAGCGCCTCTCTGCCCCAAGACGGTTCCCTTTTGCTCGTATCAGGAAGCCGGTGCCCGGCATCTGCCAACTGGCTGCTCCTAGACCCCTTTTCAGCTGGGCCACTAATTTCCTGAATGGCTGTCCCTCTGTGCTCATGGAGGGCTCTTGCACCTGCCCGTGCTGGGGCATCGGCCTCGAGTAAGGCTTGAGGAGGGAGGGTGGAGGAAGCCGAGGAGCCGGAGCTGGGCCAGGACTCCTGAGACACTCCTGCTTCAGAACCCCCTTTTGTTCGGTGGCATCTCCCCTGGTCCTGGTTGTGCCTGTGCCCTTGAGACACAGATCTAAGGGTGGAGCCGATGGTTCTGAGCAAACAAAGTCCCTGTGCTCTTACCAAGTTCCACGTCTGGATGCCCCAGCCCTCATGCCCCGCCCAGGGTCGCCACCTCTTCCTCACTCGCTGGTGCTGGTGGAGCCTGCGGCTGCCCTCCCTTCACCCCTGCATGGCCACCCTTTAAGATTTGGGCTCTGTCCCCAGGAAGGTCAAGGGAGAGCTGCTGAGGGTGACCCCAGTGGGTTCTAAGAAGGAAGCCAGGGGACTGGGGCGGTGGGGGCAGCCAGAGGAGGGCTGGGGCAGGGCCATGACTCTGCTCCTTGGGGCCTCCATCCTGCTCTGTGTCTGCAGCAACTTTGGGCTTGGCGTTTCCTTTCCCTTGACCCGGGGTCACCCAGCCTGGCTCAGCCCATCTTGCAGCTTCCCCTGGTTCTGGGAGTAGCCTTCTGGGCTGATTTTTCACTTCTGTTTAGTACACGTTTCCTTTCCCCTGACCTCGGGGCTCCTGGCTGAGCCCTCCCGAGAAGGCGTCTTCCTCCACACTTGAGCCTGCTAACTAGCCATGAAGGGTCTCGACTGACTGGGGTGGGGATGGGGATAGATTTTTTTTTTTAACACTTTAAAAATTAGTGAGATACACGACCAGCATCAACTTTACCGTCTTAGTGTATACCATTCAGTGGTTTTTAGTACATTCACAATGTATAAACATAACTATCGGGCGCCTGGGTGGCTCAGTCGTTAAGCGTCTGCCTTCAGCTCAGGTCGTGATCCCGGGGTCCTGGGATCGAGCCCCGCATCGGGCTCCCTGCTCCGCGGGAAGCCTGCTTCTCCCTCTCCCACTCCCCCTGCTTGCGTTCCCTCTCTCACTGTGTCTCTCTCTGTCAAATAAATAAAAAGAAATCATAACTATCGAATTCCAGATTTTCCTCACTTCTAAAAGAAACCCCATCCCCATTAGCAGTCGCTCCCCACCCCACCCCCTGGAAAACACAGACCTACTTTCCACCTCAACAGACTTGTCTGTTCTGGACACATCACACAAATGGGATCATATAATATGTGGTCCTCTGCGTCCGGCTTCTTTCTCTGAGCATGATGTTTTCAAGGGCCATCCACGTTGTAGCAGGGGTCAGAATTTCATTTCCTTTCTCCCCTTGTTTGAGTACTATTCCCTTGTGCAAATAGACAGTGTTGTCTTTCTTCACTCATCAGGTGATGGACAGTGGAGCTGTTTCCACATTTTGGCTGTTATGAATGATGCTCCAGTGTTGGAACATCTGTCTTCAGTGCTCTCATTACATACCCCGGCATGGTGGGGAAGGGACTTGAGGGTTATGGGGGAAGGGAATGCAAGGAAAGAGGAAGACAAGAGGAAGAAAGAGAGGGGCAGAGGGGGAAAAAAGAAGTGATGGGCAGAGGCGCCTGGGTGTCTCAGTCATTAAGCGTCTGCCTTCATTCAGCTCAGGTCATGTTCCCAGGGTCCTGGGATCGAGCCCCACATCGGGCTCCCAGCTCCGTGGGAAGCCTGCTTCTCCCTCTCCCACTCCCCCTGCTTGTGTTCCCTCTCTCTCGCTGTGTCTCTCTCTGTCAAAAAAATAAATAAAATCTTAAAAAAAAAAAAAAGTGATGGGCCGGGAACAGAGCCCTGGAGCCAGACTGTGAAGTCAGGAATGCCTGGCAAAGGAGTTTGGACTTGATTCATCCCAGGGAACTTTTGGAGGCTTCTGAGTAGAGCAGGAGGACAGTAAGGAACTTGCATCTTAGGAAGGCCTGGCGGTGCCGCAAAGGGCAAAGTGAAGCTGGGAGAGGCTGGAGGCCAGAGACACTCTAAGAGCTATCAGAAGACAGAGCCACCTGGTACCCACTCTCTGTTCCCATGGAAACAGTACCCTGATTTCCCTGTGGGGAACCACCGCTCCTCCAAACTCCTCCCTGGCCTAAACCAAGCAGCACATTGCCCCTCCCTGGCCTCAGTGAATGGCCAGGGGTAAGCAAGACCAAGGATAGTCCAAACACCGTGACTCCAGGACTTCTGCAGGAGTGGTAGAAAAGACACGGCCGCGAGAGTGGAGCTGCTGCAGCCATCTTGCCACAATGAGGGGAAACCCATCCTGAATAGGGACTAAACCAGAGGACACATTGCCAGGAGTTAGAGAGGGAGATGTCAGCACCAGGCCACGTTGTCTGAGCTCTGATGAAGCTAGCCCCCACCCCTCAAAAGCTAAGCCACAAATACACCCCGTTCTTTCTTTCTTAAACTAGTTGGAATTAAATTTTCTGTCATTTGCAACCAAAACAATGAGGGCCTGATCCGGGACAGCAGGTTTGGGATGACTGCCGGGGACAGACAGAGAAAACACAGCTCAGGAAGGCAAGGGAGTTAACATTTCTGAGGACATGCTGTATGTACTTTGATATAGAGATCACATCTAACTCTCTCAACAAACCCTGCTGGCAGGTGCTAAGAGGTTGGAGATCACCGGCCTAAGTAAGTGATGGAACTGGGATTTTAACTCCAAACCCATTTTCTCTCCATCCTGCCACGCTGACCAACTTGGTACACGACAAGGACAGACTGAGAAGGAGTTGCAGGTAGCAGCCCAGGTGCCTGGGAGCACAGGGGGTCGGGGGTCGGAGGAGAGGTGTTTGGGAGGTGCCTGGGACTACTGGGGGCAAGTTGGGACCAAAGGGGGCACCCAAATGGCTATTGGGCTGGAGCTGCACTCTGGTGAGGGGTGGGAACTGGACTGTGGACTGGTTGATCTGGGAGTGGAGTGGCCTGCGTAAAGCTCACCGCACTCAAAAGCTGGAGAACCGTGAGGTCCTGGGGGTCTGGCGGAGGAGGGGCGAGCTGGAGGTGAAGCTGACACTCCTGGCCTCCCAGTCTGGAGTCACCGAGGCAGGACTCAATCAGCTGCCCTCAGGCTTTTGGGCCCCTCTGTCACCCCTCTATCCCTGAGCAGCCAGGCCTATCTGCCCCCTCCGGGTCTGCCCGAAAAATGCCAAGGGCCCCAGGGGCCAGCCTGCCCTTGGACCCACCTGGGCCCATGGCCAGTTCCCGATTCCCCCACCCAACCCACCCTCCTCCTCACGTTCCGGGCTCCCCGCCCTCCTGGAGCCCGCCTGACAGCTGAGAGGCCTGCGGCGGCCTGGGCCAAGGGGCCCCTCGGAGGTCTCTGGGACAGCTGCTGCCCCACGACCCTGCTGACCCCTGGTCCCTGTGCGCTGCTCCCGGAGGGCCCAGCCGAGCCCCGTCTCCTCTGCCTGCTCCATCACTCCCCGATCTTCCCAGGGCCTGAAGCATCTGCTCAAGGGTTGAGTCAGCAGCCCCCCTCCACCCCGGAAGAGGGGGAAGGGGGAGATGCCGGGCTGGCAGAGGCGGCCCCTCAGGGCAGCGGCTCTCCTTGGAAGCAGGCAGCAGCACCCTCCTGGCTTCTCTGCTCCGGGAGCAGGAGGAGAGCTAGGCCAGGGTCTAGAAGGCACGGCCATTCCTGATTCCCACAGGTCCTTCCCGAGGCCCACGTTCCCCTTGAGGACTCCGTCCCCTTCAAATGCTCTGCCCCTTAGAACACGTCTAGTAGCAGTGGTTTGCTTCTGGGGATGGGTATGGAAGGGCTAGGGGGCAGGGGCAGGAGGACTCGGAGAATTAATTGTCATGTCCATGCTCATAGCGCATTTGAAATCTTTTGCCGTGTGCACGGATTACTTTCATTGAAAATATACACACAGTGATCTGGCCCCTCCACTCTGTTCTCCATGTCCCGTCCTGTGGTAACCCCCTCCCCAGGAATCCATCAGGATGCCTGCTTCCTGAGAGCAGGGAGCCTGTCCCATCCCAGTAGAGGACATCGCGGGCAGCAGGCCCACGGGAGATACCTGCAGAAGGAATGCCTTCCCTTCCACCTTCCCAGACAGGCGCCCAGAGAGGAGGAAGCAGGAGTGCCTCTGCCTTTGGTGTGCGGACCTGGAGCCCGAGCCCATCACTTCCCACGCTTGCTCCTGTTGGCAAACGCTGGCTGTGGGCCGACTCCGTGTCGGGATGGGACCGGGCTGCAGAGGGGAACCGAGCAGACAATGCCTGCTCCCCCCAGAGCCCCGCTCCAGTGCAGAAACCGCAAACAAGCAAACACCAGGCCCAGATGCAGGCAGATGCTGTGGAGAAAACCAAAGCCGGGCCGAGCGCAGAGGGGGCGCCAGGGCGGGGCCCGCAGAGAAGTCTTTGGCTCCTGGCTCTTACTTCCTAAACCCCGTCTCTGACACGCCCCCTTCCTGCCATCCCCAGCCTCATGTCCTTCATTCGCAGATCCATTCGTTTGCTTGTTCGTCAGCTATCTGCTATGCTGCACGCACTCTGGGGAGACGCTGGTGGCTACTGGGGCGTGGCGGGGGGGGGTTGGCGGCGGACGTGAATCAGTTGACAGCACAGAGGGGACAGTGGTCCGGAGTTTCTCCAAGGGATCACAAGGGGACTTGACATCAGCTGGGGGTGCGGAAGACTTCCCTGGGGGAAAGATGCCACAGCTGAGAGCTGCAGGATGCGCCCCAGGGAGGTGGCCAGGTGAGGTGAGGGGCGGAGCACGTGCAAGGGGGCTGCCCCTGCGGCCAAGGGAGAGGCGGCAGCCGGGGCCCTGCCCAGGGACTGTGGACCCAGAAGTGTGTAAGCAGGGGCATGTGGGGTGGAGAAAGGGCAGGAGGCACATCATCTTCACCCCCAGAATCCTCCATCTCCTTTGGGGCCACACCGTCCTCCCTTCCCTCCCCCACCCACTCCACCCTGAGTCATCACCCTGGATTGGGCTCCACGCCCCCCTTCTCCTCCCCCCTCCGTGGGCCCCGTGGCCGGTCTGTCACCAAATTCCAATCTTTCTACTTTATTATCCTCAACTCTGGCTTTTACGCCACAGCTCAGAGCCAAGTTCCGTCTCTTTCCTGAACCAACTGTCCCCAGAGTGGCCCCTGCCTCCGGTCAGGCCTCCCTCCAGGTGCCCCTTTCCGAAGCGACTTTCCTAAGTGAAACCGTGCAGCCAGTCCACGGAGAAGGAACGAGGAATGGCCCCGAAGCCAAGGAAAAGGCGGCTAAACTCACTTCGCATAAGAGAAACACACACTAAAGCTACACGGAGGCTCCTTTGGCTAGGTTTAGTTTTCCCTTGCAGGCTAGCAGAGATCAAAGAGCTCCAGAACCAGGCGCTTGGGGAGGCTGGGGAGGGAGGGGCCCCGCGGTCTGTGCCAGGGCCTGGTACCCAGCACATCCCCTGGAAGAACCAGCATACAGAGCTGACCAGTGACAACAGCGCGTGTCCTTGCACCGCCCCCCCCAAGCACGTAACAATTATTCCACAGCCTGTGCTCACGTGTGTGTGAATGGGCAGCTGTACAAGGTGACTCACGGAGCCCTGCTTCTCATAGGAAAGGGCTGGGAAAAACCGAAAGGATGGCCGGCTGAGAACGACTTAGGTATACCATGACACCCTGGAACGCTAGGCAGCAGCAAAAAAGGGAAACTGAGGACACTTTCTGTGTACTGATATGGGGTGGTCATACATGTAATGTTAACTGAAAGAAAAGCAAGGTGCAGAACAACAGGAAGGGCAGAGGCTCAATGAGACGCAGTTTCCCAGATGCCCCGGGGGTCACCTCCACTGCCTCTGACATTACGTAGAGCCTGTCCTCCCCCCAGGGCCTGCCGGACCTGGGGGGCCCTACTCACCTAGATATTGCCATTTGTGTAGAAAGGATGGGAGGGGCTTTGCTTGCACAGGCAAAGAGTATCTCCAGAAGTGTTTACAAGAAGCTGATAATGCTGGTTGTCTGCCCGGGGGACAGGGCTAAGAGGGAGACTTTTGCCTTGGGGGTGGGGCTAGTCACACTGGAGACTCTGGAAAACAGAGTGGTGGTCACCAGAGTAAGAGGGATGCATGCTGGACAAGAAAGACAGTGCTCACCCACTACCCTCTTGGACTTGCCCCCTCTCCTATGCCATGGTCCACTGGGTATCTCTTGTTTCCCCGATCACACCATGCATCTACTTGTATTCTCCCTGACTTTTGCCTTTGCCTCTGCCCGCTCCCTCTGGAACATCTTTCCCTTTCCCTGCCTGGCGAACTCCTATTCGTCCGTTAACACCCTGCTCAAATATCACCTCTTCCTTGAAGTTTTCTTAACACTCCCATCTGCTTCCTCACCTCTAGCAAAACAAATCCTTCTCATTTCTGTTCTTTTTAGTTCTTCTTTCGATCCTCATCACTGATTGAGCCTCATCCACACTGGCCTGGGATAGATAGAGGTGAGTCAGAGCCAGCCTCTACCCTGGAGGACCTCCTTTATGGCACAGAATGTGTTGTTTTAGCATCAGCTATTTGTTTCATTTGGGGTTATCTGTTCCCTGCAAGCCGGGGACCAGCCTTGGCCACCTGCGTCTTCGCTAGTCCAGCATAACCATAGGCAAGACGTAGAATCAAATATGAGTTTTCAAAATGAACAGTGACAGGGTGTCTTGAGGAGGTGGGAAGTGCTGAAGACTGCCCCTGCTGATTCTGTGTGCCCCAGGCCAAAGGACAGCCGTGCGGCTCGGATGCTCCCAGAGGCCTCTGGGGGAAGTGCCTGGGCTGGTCCCTCCTAGGACAGAGCTGTCACCACTCTGGAAACCCCCATGGTTCTAGGCCTGGGGCCAAAATCCAGACCCAAAGGGAAGTCCCCGCACAAGGCCCTGACACCCAACTCCCCAGGAGGGGTTCAAGACGGAGGCAGAAACTGGGGGGAGCTCCAAGGGGACTCTCACCTGGAATCCAGTCTCTGGCGGATCAGAGTTCTCTAAAGGAGGGTGAAGAGTGGGGAGGGCAGGGCTAGAGTTGGCAGGAGACCAGGGGAGGAAGGAAACAAGAAACAATCAAGGAAAAATCCAACCCAGACCTGGGGTTGGCTGAGGCCGTGGGGCCCTGCAGACTGAGCTCAGGCTGAGGTGGAGGAGGCTTCCTAGGGGCGGATGGAGCTCCTGCCTAGCTCCCTGCTGCCCTGTGGCCCTGGGCGGGAGGAGTGCTGAAGCCCCTTCCAGGTACTTTGTCTTTTCTCACTGGCCCCCTAGATCCCCCCAAGATTATCACTACCCTTCCCTTGTGACCCTCCGCTCCCAGACCTGCCCCCAGACCTGCCCCCAGACTACTGGTCACCGTTGCCCCACCTGCCTCCCAGGGCCCTAGCTTCCCAGGTAGGTGGGGCAGTGGAGCGCTGGCTCCAACCTGGGGGTCCTTCCCTGCCAGCCTCTCCATCTTCCCCACTTAACCTTGGAGGAGGGGGCTTCCGACTCTCTCCACGGGGGCTCAGGCTGCTGACGTAGATGATTTCCAGGAAGAAGGGGCTGGGAAGGGAAGGAAGGGCTGAGTCAGTCACTGTGTGGTGATTACAGGGCCCTGTGGGGGAGGGGGGAGCAGCCATTGGGTGGGAGAAACCAGCTAGACCCATCTCCGGGCCAAGGAGAGCTCCCAGAGGAAGAGAAGGAAGTTGAAGAGCCCATTCCAGGCATTTCTCCATCAGTAGCCTTCCTTGCCTCTAACCCCTCCCAAACGCCCTTCAGGGTCCTGCCCCTTCAGCCACCAGCGTGTCCAGCAGTCCTTCCAGTGAGAACAGTCCAGGCCTTGGCTGAGAAGTATTAGAGCCTGGACACGGGGTGCAGGCGGGGCAGGGGGAGGACATTTGACCTGATTGTCTGTTGAGTCAGAAAAGCAGGACACCCTGGCTCTCCCCTGGCCCAGGATCCCAGCCTCCCCGCCCACACTCAGGCCCTTACACACAGCCTGAGAAGTTGCGTAAAAAAAGCCAATTTTAGCAAATGAAATCCCATTTCATAAATGCACATTAATTGCAGGGCTTCCACAGCTGCCGGGTATGTACGCAAAGATCCTGCCTATTCAGCAAAACCTCAAGGAGAGGAGCTGTCAGCAGGTCCTGAGGGATTCCTCCAGCCCCAGCCAAGTGACATAACCTCATCTGTGCATGAAGAGGATGAACCGTTCACCTGAGTGAGCGGTTCTGTGCCAAGCACGGAACCCACCACGAGGCCCCAATCATGCCTTGGATGTAGGCTTTGCGCGGGCGGGCCCTGAGCTCTGGCTGATGGCAGGGGTATACTGAGCAGCATGGGGAGCCAGCACTTAGCTGGAACCTTGTCACATCCAGGTGGACTTAAAACAGTCTTCCCCAGAGCACAGATGGTGGTCCCGATGACTCTGGGCCCCGGTTGGGAGTCCTGGCCTGGCAGCCAGGCTGGAGAGATGGCTCCCTAGTCGCTGAGGGAGGGGAGCAGGGGCTAGGGCCAGGCTGAGGGGGCCAAATCCACTGTTCTCTACCCATCCCCCAATGTTCCCCAGTAGCCCCCCCAACCTCTCTGGAACTGGTTCCCAGTGTCATGTGGCCTCCGATGTCTTTGCCTGTCCAAACTTCCATCCCTGCAACTTTCTATTTTGTCACCAGCTCTGAATGGAGCTCTTGACCCTTCCCAACCTCCTTCCCCCAAAGGAGGACTCTCAGCAGATGGGCAGAGGGTAGGGGGCAGTGCCTCAGCCACATTCCTGCAGGCTCAGGAGTTCTCATCAGTGGAGTCATTCCAGGTCAGGTGGTGAGGCCAGCCTGCTGTCCCTCAAATCGACTGTTCCAATGTTTGCATGAAAGTGGCCCCTGGGGGGGCTGTGTTCCCATCCACAAAGCACACACAGGTTTCTTATCTTGTTTGGGACTCATGTAACTCTCCTTTTACAGGCAAAGAGGCTCAGAAAGTGACTGTCCTTTGCCTGTGGCCACAGAGGAAGTGGGCAGCAGAGCCAGCACGGCACCTGGGTCCATGGCTCAAAGGCAGTGCTGAAGGCTTGGCACAGAGCTGGGGTCCCCTCCCAGGGCTGTGCTGTGGGAGGGAGGGCAGGGCAAGGAGGCCAGTGGCTGGGTGAGAAGCCTGAGGCAGGAGGAAGGCCCAAAGACCACAGGTCTTGCCCTTTGAGGCCGAGCAGATCACCATCAGGGCCCTGAGCTTCAGTTTTCTGGCTTTCCTAGGACGCTGAATTCCCAGCGACAAGAACAGCAGCAGGTGCCTGCTAGATGCTTCAGTCTCTGTTGAATCACTGAACGGAGGGAGGGCAGGTTCCTTCCGCCTATGTCCCGCGCCCTGTGCAGGGCCTGCCCTTCAATAAATGTTTCTAGTACCGAATGAATGAATGAATGAATGAATGAATGAATGAATGAATGAATGAAACAAAGTTAGAAGGAGTCTAAGTATGGGTTCCACCCCCGCCCCGGAAGCCACCTAAACCGATGGCAAACGGGCGTGTCCAGGCCACTCTCCCTGCACACCCTCCCGCGCCCTCTTTGCTAGGGGGCGGTAAACTCCTTGAAGCTCTCGCAAGTTTGTTAATATTTTAACTCGGGTGCCTCCAAGGCCTCATTCATTCCCTTAGTGGCCGCCGAAGTTACACTCGTGCCGGCGCCTCCCCAGACCCAGCCCTCCAGGGAGGGAACGGGTCCAAGGACGCTCGGTGAATTCTGAAGAACTACAATTCGGTCTTCCGGCTGCCGCCCCCTTGGCCCTTCGAACACTGAGAGTTCTGGTTCCGACAGGCACAGCCGGAGTCCTCAGAGTCCAGCCCGGGCACCCGAAACCGGCCGGCCTGCAGCCGCCCGAGCCTACGCTGGACCCCACGCCCGCGCGGCTGCTGGACCTGGGCGCCGCGCCACGTAAGGGGGAGCACAGGCGAGGCCCTGAGTGGGGCGGGGACGTGGGCGGGGCCTGATTGGGGGCTGCCCGGGCATTGGCTCCGCGGGCCAGGGGCGGGGCCTCAGGGGCCACGGACCTCACTGTGAGTTCACAGCCGGGATCGCGTCCCAGAGCCGCGCGGTCCAGCTCCCGAGCTTTCGCAGCCCGCGGGTCCGCCGCCTGCGCGCCTCAAGGTGAGTTCGGGCCGGGACTCTGCAGCCAGTCCGCGACTCCCGGGGGCCCCCTGAGAGGCCCATCCCCGTGGCGCCCCGGCCCGGCTTGCGTCCTGGCCCCCGTGCCACCCCCGCGCAGTTCCTTTCCCGGGAGCCTCGGGCTCCACGGTGTTAACCGCCCGCGCCTCGGTCCAGGCGGCCACGCCCGCGCCCCCTCCGCCTGCGAGGCGCAGCGCATCCCGAACCCGAACTCGTGGTCCCGCCCTTCACCCTGAGCCCTCGCCTCCGCCCCACACCCGGGACGCGGGAGCGCCCTCCAGCCGCCCAGCGTCCACGCCCGAGCTGGGGGTCGTATTTTTAGTCGATGGTGAGGTGTCCTCCTATCTTTAGCCGCGGCCTCGAGTGTCCTGAAACGGATCCAGGCTGGGCGCTCGGACAGAGGGCGGGGAGGGGTCGGCGCCGGAACCCGAGCTGGGGCGGAGGAACCGGACCCGCGGGAGCCAGGGGTGGGGGACTGCTCGTCCGAGCTCTGGCCCTGCGCCGAGCGGACACTCGGACATCGCCCAGGCCGGAAAGCACGGGGGAGGATCCTCCCAGAGCTTGGAGACCCTGGCAAGATCCCCGATCGTCCCTTTTCCCCCCTACTGTCTGGTTGTGAGACCAGAGCACCCCAAGAGAAGAAGATCAGACGATCCGCATCTGATACGCGAACGTGCCACTCCTTGGGGGGCCCCTGCCTGGACAGAGCCCGAAGCGCGCCCCAGACTTCGATGCGCGCTGGGACTCCTCCGAGATGCGGGGCGACAGAGCGCGCGCGCGCGCCACCTAGCGGTCATCGAGCCGAGCGCCGCCCCGCACAGGGACCCCGGGAGACTCCCCGCCGCCACCGGTGAGCGGGACTCTGCGCAGGCTGCCTCCAGGGCAGGCGGGAGAAGACGGTCTGTTGGAGGATGGAGGCTTTCGTTTTTGGTCTTGTTCGGAGCAGTGTCCCCGGATAACCAAAATGCTTGAGGAAGCCCCTACAGCTATTTGCTGAGTGAATGACGGGGCTGACAGGGACCCCCCCTAACCCTGTCTGTCGTACGTCTCTCATTTGCACTGTGGCAGTAGGGTCTTCCAGGAGCCCTCTGGTGACGGCTTTGTCAGCCAATTTTATAGATGGGGAAGGTAAGGGCCAGAAAGGAGAAGTGTCTTGCCCAAGTTCACAGAGTGAGTCCCAGATGGAGATGGATTCAAGGTCCGGCTCCTGATTTCAAGGTCAAGGGGTGGCTCTTTGAACACCGTTGGTGGGGAGTGGCCTAGTACTCCTAGCGACAGAAGGGGCTGTGCCTCCCGGAAGTCATTCTCTCTGAAGGAGGCCCAGGGCTCCTGTCCAGGGCAAGCTCCCATCTGCTCCTCCCACTTCTGGGGGAAGCCACCCCTCCGGCCCCCCATAGCCTTGTCCCCATGGAGAGCTCATTCTTATATCTCTGGATCCTTGCAAGTTGGGGGAGAGGGGCAGCCAACTGGACTTAAACGGAGGAGGCCTGGGGACCGAGTGGCCCCAGCCTAGCTGGGAGCCTGTTTCTTTCCTGCTCCCCAGTTTTCAGAGGTTGGGTGGCCCACTGCATCAGAGCCACAGGAACCTGGCTGGGTACTAGGGCCCACTTTTCCTCTTCCCAGCCGGGCGACCTCAGCAACATTAAGGTCTCTGAGGTTCAGCTTCTGCCTCTGTAAAAGGCGGTGGTGACGCCCACCGTGCTGTGCCTGGGAGCTTTAAAATGGGAACCGTGCAAGGGCAGCTGGAGCCTGGGGTCTCACGCTTGCCAAATCTGAATGCTTGGGGCTTGATGAGTGCAATTCCCAGCTCTCCCCCGGGTGGCTGACGCTGGCCCGACCCTTCCCCCCAGCCCCAGTTCTCCCCACATCTGGAACTGGGTGGGTACATCTGGCTCAGAGTGAGACAGCTGTCAGGGACGCCCAATTTGTTGTGGAAACACTCAGGCTGTCTTGGCGCCCTGTGTGATGGGGCGGGGGATGACAAATCCCACCAGTCTGCCCCACTCTTCATGAGTGGAAAGGAAGGAAAGCTGCCCCAGGACTGCTCGCCTACCAAGGAGTCAGGTAGGGTGTGTGTTGGCATGCCCCCAGGTCTGGCATGGTGGTGACGGGGAAAGGTCTGTTCCGTGAGTGAGGGATGGGATCCCAGGACCTCGCAGCACCCACTGCCTCCCCCACCCTGCGCACAGCTCCTTCCAAGCTTAGCTGGAATCCCGCCACTGGAGAGTCATTCCTTTGTTTCCTGTTAAACTGCAGGTGCTCAGGGAGGGGCAAGATGTCCGGTCTCTGTGGCTATGTGTGACTGACCTGGGGTGTCCGGTCCTGGGGTGGGGTTTCCTGAGTGAGGGCCTGGGCTGGGAGTTGGGACTCTGCCTCTCCTGCATCCCCCTTCCTTCTTCCTGCTCCCTCCTGCCAGCCCCTCATTCTCTCCTCACCCTGCCCAGGATGGAGAATGGGGGCTAGGACCCGCCAGGGCTCCCAGCTGTGGCTGGCTCCACCCCTCCTGGCCAATTTCCTACCTGCTCGGCCCCTGGCGGCCTGAGGAGGGGGCAGTGGGGGAGGGGTGCTCATCTGGTTACCCTCTGGATGACCTTGGACATATTTCTTTTCTTTGCCTTTTGTGCTCAGGTTCTACATCTGGGCTCTCTCGTAGCCACGTATGAGGCTCGTCCCCCACCGTGGGAACGCCAAGGAGGGCCTGCAACGCTTCCTTTTTCTGTTAAACCAGTATGACACCCTGCCAGAGTGCACTTATTTTTTTCCACATTAAAAATAGCTTTGTTTTTTTTCTGATTACATAAATAATATGTGCACCTAAGTAACACATGCTTATTATTAAGATTTTGAGCTTATAAAAGTATGAAGAAAAAAGGCAAAGTCATCTGAATCTGCTACCTTGAGAGAACCATCACCAACATTTTGGCAACCATCCTTTTCACAGTTACATATATCATTGTATAGTAACAGTACCAAATATTATAGGTAATTTTTATCGAGGACACCTTTCCTCCCATGTCACTGACCCCACACCCCTTCCCTGCCCCCCACCTCAGTCTACATAGCTCATATGACAACCCAGTGCTGGCCTTCCAGATTCTTCTCTCTTTTTATGTAAGATATAATCCTATGCAGACCTGTGTCTGTAGGTATGCATACATGCATGCATATACGGGGAAGGGGCAGAGGGGGAGGGGAGTTGGTCACTGCTGTCAGAAATGGAATTTTTTTTTAAGATTTTATTTATTTTAGAGAGAGAGCGCTCGAGTGGGGCAGAGGGAGAGGGAGAGAATCTCAAACAGACCCACCGCTGAGCGTGGAGCTCAACGCAGTGCTCGATCTCACGACCCTGAGATAGTGACCTGAGCCAAACCAAGAGTCAGACGCTTAACCGACTGAGCCACCCAGGTGCCCCAGAAATGGAATCTTCCAGACTATGCTTTTGCATTTTCTTCTCTCCCTCGGCAATGCCTTGTGCAAATCCCTCCAAAATGTGTTCTGACTGCGATGTTTAAATGAGGATGAGAGGAGGGTGGGTGCAATGATTAAATGAGATGTGTTTGCAAGGAACTCAGCAAAATGCCAGGCACAGAGCAGAGCCCCCCAAGATATTTGTACCCTCCACTCCATCTAACACTCAGGTGCTGGGTGGGGTGGAGGGACAGCAACTACGTCAGACTCGGTCCGGCAGCTAGAAACTGCTAACCCGGAGGAAAAAGGGGGAACTCCGATGTGACCCCACTTCCAGGTGGAACGAGATTGGGCCGATCAGAAGGTGTCTACATTTTTCCCTGTTGGCTGAACACCTGCCGCGTGTCCAGGCCTGGCACAGACAGGTGGGCGAGACAGAGGTTACGAGATCTCTCTCCTTGGTCAACTAGGGGATAGAGACGAGTCTGTGAGACCCTCCCCCCGCCCCGGCCAACAAACTTGACACTTGTTATGTCTTGGGGCACAGTTGATGTGCAGTAGGGGCTGAGTACCCAGACAACGGCGAAGAGCAGAGCCGGAGACCCAGGGCAGGAGACCAGAGCCAGGACTTGGGATATGACTCTGGGCCTGTCACCCAGGTTCCCGGGCCTCAGCTTCCCCACTGGTCAGGAGAGAGGGGCTCGGCGCTAGTGATCCAGGCTCCAAGGGGCAGTGAGTCTGTAAGCGAACAGGCGCTTCTTCCAACGTGGCTTTCCATGGGACAGTGGCCCCACCTGGGCTCCCGGGGCCGACGCAGGGCCCCCAGGAATGACGCGGATGCCTCCGTGTCCTTCTGTCCCTGACTTAGACCTTTGGTGTTGCAGCTCCTCAGTCCCCGGGAGACACTCACGAGGACAAGACTGGAGAGCGTTGCTACCTGCGAGACCTCCACCTTGCGGCTGCTAATTTTCCAGAGCGTTTTCGACTCTTTCGGGAGAAAGTACTTTCCGTTGTCTCAGCCCTCTGACTTCATTGATCATTACTCTTTCTTTTTCTCATCCCTCGGGCCAACTTTGGTCACACCCCACCCGGCAGTCTTCGCCCTTCGGCGAGGTCTTGGTGTCTCTGGCCAGGGCGGTGAGAGGAGGCAGCAGGAGGCCGCGGTCCCCACGGCTGCACCGCCCCCAGCGCCGGCAGCCAGGCCTGGGTGCTGAGGTCACGATGTCCACCAAGGTGCCCATCTACCTGAAGCGCGGCAGCCGCAAGGGCAAGAAGGAGAAGCTACGGGACCTGCTGTCGTCGGACATGATCAGCCCGCCGCTGGGGGACTTCCGACACACCATCCATATCGGCAGCGGCGGGGGCAGCGACATGTTCGGTGACATCTCCTTCCTGCAGGGCAAGTTTCACCTCCTGCCAGGGACGGCGGTCGAGGGACCTGAGGAGGATGGCGCCTTCGACCTCCCCTTCCAGTTCACCCGCACCGCCACGCTGTGCGGGCGGGAGCTCCCCGAAGGGCCGTCTCCTCTGCTCAAGAATGCCATCTCCCTCCCTGTCATCGGTGGGCCCCAGGCCCTCACCCTGCCCACAGCCCAGGCCCCACCCAAACCCCCTCGCCTGCACCTGGAGACCCCACAGCCTTCCCCACAGCCTTCCCCGCAAGAGGCAGGGAGTGTGGACATCTGGAGAATTCCAGAGGCTGGCTCTGCCCACAACGGGCTGACCCCCGAGTCAGGGGCTGAGGAGCCCTTCCTGTCCCATGCCAGCTCCCTGCTCTCCCTGCACGTGGACCTGGGGCCTTCCATCCTGGATGACGTCCTCCAGATCATGGACCAGGACCTGGGCCACATGCAGATCCCCACGTAGGACCAAGGCTGGCCAGGCCGGGTGCTCAGGATCGAGCGAATGCTGGGAGGCAGAGGAGCGATGCAGCCCTGGTCTAGAAGTCGGGATTCCCAAGGTCCCACTGTGTGGTCGCTGGCCAGTGATTTCTTTCTTTGAGCCTTTGTTTCCCTCCTTCCCAGCACCTCCCTAGGGGCAGAGTGTGCCTCATTGCTTTCCCCTAAAACGCACTAAGGACACCTGCAGAAGTCAGCCCAAAGGGCCCTGAGCATCTTGGGCCACCTGGACCCCCACCACCAACCGCTCCTCCTTCCCTCACATCCCTTGGATGAAGGCTTTGCCAAGATGGACTCCTCTCTCCACCTGCCTTCTGCCTCATCCTTGTGGGATGCCCTGATTGGGGGGGGGGGTGGGGGGGGTGGAGGCACAGCACAGCCAGCCAGACCTTTGGCTCTGTGTCCTGGACTGAGAACATGGCATCGATGACCGAATGTCCCTCAGCCCATCCCCCTCACATGACCAGGCGATTCTGGTCGCAATAAAACTTGCTGCTGCTGGTGGTTGTGCTCCCTGCACCCTTGACCTAGGTCCCCTCCGGCAGACAGACCGGTCTCTGCAAACTGGGCTGACCTGGGGGCGGGGGGGACCCCACTCCCAGAAGGTTTCGTGCCTTTGAAAGCTTCTATCTGGGAGTAGGAACCAACCAAATGCCAACTGGAGAGAGATATTGCAAGATTGCTTCTGGCGTTTACAAGAGGTGGCTGAGCACTGGTGTAAGCCAGGCGCCATGCCCAGGCTGCGGGGGTCTATTGGGGGAGACCCAAGAATGAAAGAATAACCCCTAGTGCAAGGGACCAGCAGCTTCTCCAGCTTCAGAGGACTAAGGGAGCACGCAGGAGGGAGGGCCCGGCCTGGGGCCGGGAGGGATCCGACGGTGCTCGTCAGCGCTATTTAATGAGCATCTACAGGGCACTCCAGCGCGTTCCAGGTGCTGGGGATATCAGACAGATGCAATCCCTGCTCTCCTGTAGCTTCGATTCTAGTGGGAAAAGGATATTGAATTTGTAAGCAAGTAAGAGGATTTCCTACCATGTTGAACGACTATGAAGAAAACAAGATCGAGAATGCCTGGGGCGGAGGTGCCGCTGGTGTCAGGGCCCATTAAGATGGTCAGATGTGATTCTGAGCCAAACCTGAAGGCTAAGGTATGCTGGTGCATAAGCAAAGGCACGGAGGCACCAGAGTGAATGACAGAGGAGCCACCAAGTGGTGAGAAGAGCATAGATCTCTGGGTCTGACATAGTCTGTGTGAGACTCAGTTTCTCCATCTCTAAAATGGGTTGACTACCTACCTTGCAGGGTTGTGGGAAAAATTAGGGACAAGGTTTATGAACTGCCACATGGAAGGTACTCAAAAGTGGCTATGGACACAAAGGAACCCAGCTCGGGAGAGGCAGGACTGTGAAAACAGGTTGGAGTCAGCTGGGAACAGCTTTGCTTACAAGGCTGAGCAGAGGCAACGGGGAGCTGCAGAGGGTTTTAAGCAGGAGAGACACGTGGTCAGATCCAGGTTTGAGGAGGGTCACCACCCGGGCCAATGGACGATGGACCGAGGTCGGAGAGGAAGAAGCCATTGCAGGATGAGGAGGCCTGGGCGGGGCGGCGACGTGGGGACAGAGGAGGGGAGAGTGCTAAGGTGGGGCTTGTGTCTGGTGCAGACCACGCGGGAGGCTGAGGACAAGTTCAAGCCTCGGTTGTCCCCTTCTTCCATTCTCCGCTGGTTCTTCTGCATCATTCTGACCCTGCGGATCCCAGACCCCCACCCCGCCCCCAGCCTCTCCTGCCTCCGTTCCCTGTGTCAGATTCCAGAGTGGGGGCTGAATTTGACCCCGAGGCATTTTGCTTGGCCACAGGGCTACGTGTGTGTGTTAAAATATATACAATATGAAATTGACCATTTTAACCATGTTTAAGTGTATGATTTAGTGGCATTAAATACATTCATGTTACTCTGCAACCATCACCACCATCCATTACAGAACTTTCTTCATCTTCCCAAAGTGAAACTCCATACCCATGAAACACTAACTCCCCACTCTCCCTTCCCCCAGCCCCTGGCAGCCACCATCTACTTCCTGTCTCTACGAACATGACTACTCTGGGGACCCGATGTAAGTGGAGTCACACACTATTTGTCCTTCGGTGATTGGCTTATTTCGTTTAGCCTGACGTCTTCGGGGTTCATCCATGTGTTGAAATTTCCTTCTTTTAAAGGCTGAATAATATGTCATTGTCTGCAATCCCACATTTTGTGTATCCATGCATCCATCAGTGGACACCTGGTTGCCTCTACCTCTGGGCCATTGTGAATAATGCTGCTGTGAACATGGGTGCACAAATACCTGAATCCTTGCTTTCCATTCTTCTGGGTATATATGCACAAGTGGAATTACTGGATCATACTATGTCATTCTATATTTAATTTCTTGAGGAACCACCGTCTTATTTTCCATAGAAGCTGCATCATGTTACATCCCCACTAAACTTTGTCTTTTTAGTCGGAAAATTTTGCCATCATTAGAGATTAGGGGTTTCACTATCAGTAGTGGGATTTTACCCAGGTCTGTGAGCCCCTGAAGCCTATACTCGACTGCAACCCTCTCCCCCAACACGGGTTCCACCCCAGACCCTGGTAAAGTGTGAAGGCAAAGGGCGAGGAGCGGAAGAGCCCAGCTCCTTGCCTGCAGGCTCCCTCTCTGTGCTTGAAAAGCTTGTACCTTATGCCTTGGAAAGGCAAGACAAGAAAAAAAGCAAACCTTCCTTAGAGCTTTGCCCAGCTGGAAGGCCGCACCTCACCCTGGACCTGAGCTGAGGTCACAGAAGCCATGCCTGTCTTGGGTCCGTTGGAACTGCTCCCCACCCACCCTGCATCAGGCACCTGCCCAAGGGCCCTGGAAAACCACTCGGGGCTACTGTGTCAGGCTGGATAAAGGGAACTAGGCAGGGCACCTGAAGCGTCAGATTCACTAAACTGGGAATACTTGCTTGCACCAAAGTAGCCATGGGTGAAGAGAAGGATCTTTCCTCTTCAGCTTGTATAATGCTGCTCAGGCACCGTGCCCTCCAAACACCACCCACAAAAAGGAACTCCCCAAAATAGAAGAAGTTGTTGGGCAGCCAAAGAAATGACCAGTGTCCCCAACCATCCGCTGTTTGAGATGCCCAACATCCGTGCATTACTTCCTATAAACGTAAGATAATACAAGCCTCCCTAGTATAATGCATCTACTCCTCTTTCTGTCAAAAATATATTCACTCTTCTTCCAAAGGGAGACAACTCAAAATCTTGTTCATGATCACACCCACTTGCAAGGCCAGGATTCTCGGATGTTCATTCCTCCCTCCTGCAGTTTTTTTTTTTTACCAACCCATCTCAATGTTTTGCAAACTATGAACTATGCTGTAAAGTTAATTACCACCAATACACCCTATATGCAAGAGTGGAAAGAAGGAGAGAAGAATGGGAGAATTAAAATATGTAAGAATATACTTGACACAGCAAGAAGAGAAATATATGTAAAAGCGACAGACTTTTTCTACAAAATGTAGCTGGTATGGCTTCACTATCCAGTTCGTATTCCCCTTGCCTTCAAAGATTTTCTTTTACTTTTTTTTTTAAGGGTTTTATTTTTTTTAATGTAATCTCTACCCCCAGCGTGGGGATTGAACCCATGACCCCAGGATAAAGAGTCGCACACTGTACTGACTGGGCCAGCCAGGGGCCCCTTCCCTTTGCCTTCAGCCTGCATCTTGGTGGTTCAGGGTTCTTTACCAGGTCCAGATCATCCCAGACCTCCATTTTTAAAGAATCTGAGTCTTTAGTGGCTCTCCCTGTATAGAATTGACTTTTTCCCCAAAGGTTTTATTTTGAAACGTTTTAATCCTACCGAAATACTGAAAGACAAGTACAATGTACATCTATATACCTTCATCCAGATTTGCCCATTTTTACCATTTTGCCTCATTTGCTTTATCTCTTTGCCCATAAAAATTATTATCCTGACCTCTTGAAAATAAGTTGCAGACATTGTAACACTTCATCCCAAATACTCCAGCATGAAGTCTTTATTTAGCTCAATTCAGTCTTATTTGGCTTCTTCAATCTATGGATTCACATCTTTCAGGGGCGCCTGGGTGGCTCAGTTGGTTAAGCCTCTGACTTTTGGTCTCAGCTCGGGTCTTGATCTCAAGGATCGTGAGTTCAAGCTCTGCGCTGGGCTCCACACTGGGCATGGAGCTGATTTCATAAAAACATCTTTTTTTTAAATGTATGTTAGATCTCTCTATATAACTATGTTTCTGCTCTACTTCTGTATTTTCTGTTCTTTTGTCTTTCTATGCAGTATTAAGGACAATTTCTGCCTATCCAGCTTCTAGCTTCTATGTTCTCTCTTCAGCTATAGGTAATCTGCTTAAAGGATTCATTGTGTTCTTAATTTTGATTATCGTATTGTTCAGTTTGAGAAGTTCTATGTTGTTCTTTTAAAATTCTGTTGTGGCATTTCTTAATAAGTACTTGCCCCCTGCAGGGATTTTTTTTTTTCATTTCCTCTGTTTTTTTAGTTTGTTCAGTTGGTAAGATTGGAATTAAATACCTAACTAGGAGCTTGTCTCCCCTTAACTACCCGAAATTAATATTAGGGAGATCCCCTGAGTTTCATTTCTATTTCTCCCTGCCCCTACTGGGTACTAACAATCCTATTTTACAACAATAACCTTGACAATTACAATCACCCCAGGGTACCTGGGTGACTCAGTCAGTTAAGCGTCTGCCTTCAGCTCAGGTTATGATCTCAGGGACCTGGGCTCTAGTCCCACATCAGGCTCCTTGCTCAGGGGGAGTCAGCTTCTCCCTCTGCCCCTCCCCTGGCTTGTGCTCGCTCTCAAATAAATAAATAAAATCTTAAGGAAAAAAAAAATCAATCACCCCAGCCAGTAGTAAGTAGTACTCCCTTTTTACTTTTTCGCCAGGTGGCAAGTGGAACAAAAAAATGGCCCGTTGGTAATCTTAGCTCCAAATTTAGAGAAATCATTATTGTGCCCCCTGGTGGAAGCATTCCTCCCTTGGATCAGGCTGACCCCAGAGGAATAGGAAACGTTTTGCAAGAGTCATTCGTTGAGATTGCGAAAGGCTGCACCCCTCTTCCACTCCTTGGTTCCTTCCGGTAAGAGAAACACTATATACTGGTCACTGGTTCCGAGTATCCGTTGTTCAGTGATGCGGCATTTCTTAAAAGAATCCTAAAAGAACTGAAAGGCATTAATTCTGGGCCCATAAGCTACCTTTCCAATTATAGAACTAGCCTGTGTATTATTTCGAATAGTTTTCATTTTAAATTTCTTACTGAAATATATATACGCAGCGAAGTGCCCAAATTTTGTGTAGTTCAATAAATTTTTCTAAAGTGAACAAACCTATGTACCCACTACCCAGATGAAGAAAAAGAACATTACTAGCACCTCAGTAGCCACCTCATGCCCCCTCTTGTCACTATTCTCCAAAGATAACTACTCTCCAGAGTTTTAGCCCCAGAAATTAGTGTGTCTGTTGGTGTAACTTTATATAAATGGAATCATACAATATGTCGTCTTTTGAAACTGGCTTCTTGTATTCAGTATTACGTTTTTGAGATTCATTCATATTGCTGTAGAACAATAATTTGTTCTTTCCACTTTGTTTAATCCATTCTACTGCTATGGGTACTGGGGTTTTTTCCAGTTTGGAACTATTACAATGAATGCTGTGGTGTACATCCTTGCACATGCTTTTGGGTGTATATACCCACAAGTGGAGTTGCTGGATCACAGGAACTCTGTATGTTCAGCTTTAGTGCTAGCATACTGTCTTAGTCAGCTTGGGCTGCTATAACAAAATATCACAGACTGGGTGGCTTAAACAACAGACATTTATATCTCGCCATTCTGGAGGCTGGGATGTCCAGGATCAAGGTGCTAGCAGATTTGGTGGCTGGTAAGAGCCCACTTCCCAGCTTGTAGACATCTGCCTTCTTGCTGTGACATCACATGGCCTTTCCTCAGGGAGAGAGAGATCTGTCTTCTTCTTACAAGGGCACTAATCCCATCATGAGGGCCCCACCCTCATATGAGCCATCATCGAAACCTAATCACTTCCCAAATACCTCACCTCCAAATACCATCATATTGGGGGTTAGTGGTTCAACATATGAAGCGGGGGGGGGGGGGAAGCACAAACATTCAGGCCACAACACATATTGTACTTTTATTTTTATTTTCTATTTATTTGACAGAGAGAGAGAGCACGCACGTGCACAAGCAGGGGGAGTGGCAGGCAGAGGGAAGGGGAGAAGCAGGCTCCCCGCGGAGCAGGGAGTCCGATGTGGGGCTTGATCCTAGGACCCTGAGATCATGACCTAAGCCAAAGGCAGATATTTACCAACTGAGCCACCCAGGCGCCCACATATTGTACTTTTTTTGACTCCTGCTTTGGAGTCACCTCTGATACTCTTTGTCCCCACAATCATTTGGTTCCTAGGGGTAAAACAGTGCAGCAGTATTGTTTCTGGGTTTTTCTTCCAAGCTGCTGGTACCTATTCTGCAAGTTTAGTGCAGGGTAGGCAGTGACAAATAGCCCACAACTCCCATCTGCCACAGTGATGGTAAAAGATGTCCCCTGGTTCTGAAATATTAAAAGAGGGGAGGGGGGCAGGGAATATGTGCATCTTGGACTTGATGGAATAAGGTATATGGCAAAGACCAAAGACCACACCCTGAGGACTGTGGCATTTAAAAGTGGAACAAAGGACAGAATCAGCAAAAGAGGCTGAAGGAACTGCCAGTGTGTTCAGAGCACAGCCAGGAAAATGCTCATCTCAGAGACCCTGAAAAGAGCTTGAAAAAGGAGGGAATGTGGGGCACCTGGGTGGTTGGGTGGGTTGAACATTGGACTCTTGATTTTGGCTCACATCATGATCTCAGGGTCATGGGATCCAACCCCCTCCAACCCCCTCATTGGGCTCCACGCTCAGCTTGTCCCTCTCCCTCTGCTTCTCCCTCCTCCCCTGCGCATGCTCTCTCTCTCTCTCTCAAATAAATAAATTAAATCTTAAAAAAAAAGAAAAAGAAAAAGGAGGGAATGGTCAGAGTGTCATGGTGTCTTGGTTAGGACCTGTTTCAATGAACCAGTGGGAACAAAATTGCCATTAAACTGGGCAGAAAGGCCTGAAGGAAGGGCTCTTATTTTTTAAGAGGGTATTAAGCCATGTTTGTACATGAATTTGCATGATTCAACAGTGGGGGAGAAATGAGTGGTACAAAAGATTCACGGATAGTTGCAGGAGGGAAGTTCTTCAGAGCCTAAGTGGAGGGACAAAAGTAGGAAGCAAGGGAGGTGGATATCACTGAGGTTGGTGGCTGGGTTTGGTGGCAGGAAGGGGTGGTAACTTTTGCCAAGGCTCCAATATTCAGGCCAAAGAACTGCCCAGTTCAGGACGTTAATTTTCCTCTCCTTGAATGGGCACACCATTGAGGCCCCAGGTGGATCGTGCATCACTCCTGTCTTCTGCTACCCACCAACAGCTCCCTCCCCGCGCCCATGAGTGACGGCAAAGGGTTAAACCACAAGGTTAAAGGTCGGTGAGGTAGCAGAACCTATATGCTCCATCTAGCCCATCTCTGGGTGTCCAGTTTTCAACATCTTCATTTCATCAATCCTCTCATTTCTGCACCAGGCCAGCTCCTCCCTCTCTGGCCCCGCCCTCCCCGTGGAAGACACCGGGCTCCCGCAAGAGCCTCGGGGCGCGCGCCCGTTTCCGTCGCGCCTGCGCAACGGCCTCCCTTGGCTCCCTGGCCCGGGGGGCAGTCACGAAGCCTGTTCTCCGTGCCTCGCTCTCGGGCGCGCGCCTTCGGGCAGCGCCTGCGCAGAGGAACGAGGAAACCGGTTCCCCGGTGCGGTCCCAGCGCCTGCGCGCTGAGGGCTCCGGGCCTCCCGGCCTGAGGGAGAGGAGCAGGGAAGATGGCGGCTGTGGTAGAAAATGTAGTGAAGCTGTGAGTAGTCGTTTCTTTCTCTCCTAGGCCGGGAGGTCTTGTAATGGGCCTGGGAGTAGGGGACGGTGCGGGACGGGACGAGGCGGAGGGAAGGACGTACCCGAGAAGGCCTTGTTGCGACTCCTAGTAGGGAGGGTAACAGGAGACTCCAAGAAGACGTTGCGCTTCTTTGGAAACTTGTGGAGGCCCTGAGGGGGGCACACGGGAGCCCCTTGCGGGCAGCCTCCCTGCGGGGCTGTGCGGTCAGAGCGGTCCTTCGGGCTTACGGCGGCCTGAGTATGGCGCCCTCGTTGCGTATGAGAAACAGTCGGGGTGCGCTCCCAAGACCAGACGCCTCGGTCCGGAGGGGCCGGGCTGAGGGCGGACCCGGCACCGACCCGCGTCCCCGCGAAGCCCGACGCCGACCCCTCCCAAACCGCTGCCCGCGGCCGGTCCTGGAGCAACAGGCTCAGCAGCCCTTGTGCGGTTAAGCACCGCGGGTCTGTTTTGTTTTAACAGCCCCTCGACGTCGGGGTGGGGGGTGGGGGTCTTGAGTATCTGATTCGCAGGACCAGAAACATTATTGGGAGGAATTTGTTGAGCAGATACAGAAGGGAAAGAACTTCAGGGGAGAGGGCCTTTGCACCGGTCAGTCGAGCCACCAAAAAACGGGAACTGGACGGAAGCGGTCCAGGACGCCTCTGCAGCCTAGAGGGGCATCTAGGTCGGCATGCTGCGCGCTGTGCAGTCCCCTTGTGCTGGTCAGGTTTCGAGCAAAGTTAAAGTTAATGGTGGTTGGGAAAAATGGAGAGTGGTCTGTTGGCCGTGAGTTAAAGATGCTTTGGGACTTGATTCAGCCTAGCCTCCTCCCTGAAGAAGACTGAAGTGGGTTCAGGCCTGGTGGGCGAATAGAGCACGCTCTTCTTAGTGGGTAAATTGGGCTGTGGTGCAGAGGTAGGAAAATCGAGAGGTGACCGGTTGTCCAGGCAGGGCTTTTGGATTTTGACTGGATGACAAGATAAAGGTTTGGGAACTCTTCTGAGGGACTTACAGCTTCTCATCTCCGTTTGTGGTGGGCTGAGCCCCCACTCTTCCCAAGAGCCTTTTTAAAGAGTACATTGCTTTTGCCCACAGCCCCCCCTCCCCGCCTGGAGCCCTTTCTTTTGAGAATGCCTTCCCACTTCCATTAAGCTAAGTGCCTTCTTCTCCTCTTGTGGTTTGTGTGTTTTTTTTTTTTTTTAAACTTGCTTTCAGCTCCATCCTGCTGCCTCTTTCAGCTACCCCTCCTCCCAACACTATTATCTTTCTCTCTGATCTGCCCACTCCAGTTTCCCCCAGCTCTCTCTTCAGGCTGACATTTCCCTCAATTTAGAAATGTCGCTGTTGATCTACCATTTATATAGTTATCCTTCCTGACTCAGATGTTCTTTCTTTGTTTCCCTGCCTTTCTCTTTGTTGACTAGCCCCCCCCACACCCCAATCCCATTGTAAAGGGAGGTTTTACACAGGTTTCATGCTTCCCGGAAAAGAATCAGAGCTCCTACCTTGGAAATCTTACTGTCCTGGGGGAATGTCAGACTTCCCTAGGTTGAGAGTTAACAGGTAATGAGACTTTATGTTGGAAGACTTTCTTCGGGGAAATAGAGTTGCCAAACCTTTCATGTAGTGCTAGAAAAGAGGAGTTGCCCCTTTCAACAGAGCACGACTTATTCCTCTTAAAGGAACTACAGAGATTGCGAGGGTCACCAGTCACTGGTTCCTGAGTACTAGTAGTGAGAAACCAACTTTCTCCTCAGTTCTAGCTGCAGAGGGCTGTGGACCACAATTAATACATTTCCCTACAGAACTTGCCCTTTAAGAAGGGGCTTCCGTTCTTCCTGTAACGTTCTCACCCAGGAGAGAGATACTTTTCTGGAGCTTCTCTTGATCGTGGTGTGCCTGCTTTTTGAACGGCTGAGGTAATACATTGAGGTCAGGACTACTAGCTCATCTTTTCTGACTTGCATCTTGTTCTGGGAGAAGAATTTTCCTATTTATAAATTCTCTCTCATTCTCTCTTAGTCTCTCATTAGATCCTCTCTCCCGCTAACCTATGTGTTTCATTCCCAGTTCTCCTACGAGACAGTTTGCATCACCTTCTGAAATCCCACTTAACTCCCAAGTGCTGTGATAGAACGTCTCTCATTGTTCTCCCCAAAACCAATTCTAGCCTCCGTGCTCTGACTTTGCAGCCCTCAGCCCATCTCCCCCTTCCTTCCATTTGACTTACGGTGTCAGTATCCATTCCCATCAGCAGAAACAAAGGAGCTGCTGCACTCGGGCTTGTTTATCCAATTTTCCTCTGTGTGGTGAGGACATGGCTGCCTCCTAAAGGCCAGCCAATGTGAGCCTGTTCCCCTTTTTTCACTCTCCAACACAAGATTCATGCTTACCTCAAATTACAGTCATTACCACTCCTTGAATCAAGCTAGGCCATCTTGTGTTGTCATCGCCTTGTGTGTGGTGTGTCTTTTTCAGTTGCTTGGGAACATACTAAGCTATGCCTAAGTGGTCTATTGTGACTGCTCTGTGAAAGCCTCCCTCGATTCCAGAGCGTGGTTTGTCAGTGTAGCTTGAGTTACGGACATAAGCAACAGAGACTCACTGTCCAGCTTCTCATGCTAGGGGTCGTTAGAGCTTATCTAGTCCGGCTTCCTCAGTCTAGCAGAGGAACCTGAGCTCCACATGGGCTGACTAAATGTCCACATTCGTGTGGTGACTTGCAGCCGTGCAAGGTCTTTTTACTCCCAAGTCAAGTCAGGATGTCCCAGACACCTTCATGGGTACTGGGGATACTATGGGAAAGAAACCACCTCTGCTCTCAGTTTATTTAAGATTGACTGAATATGTAAATATGAATCACTTATAGTTCCAGTACTAATGTGCTTGTTCAACCCTGAGGATGAGAACAAGGTTGGTTCTATATACATGCTGCTTAGAACCAGGTAACTCCTGGCACTGCGTAGTTTTCCAGCTTTTTAAAGCACTTAAAGGTTTACTCTTGATTTAGATTTCAAACCGAGTCTTTTGAGTGAAAGAGGGTTCTTTCCTATATAATTTGATGGTGCGAGAGTGGAAAAGGGCCTCGGATGGGCCTGTGAGCAAGCAGGTTTTATATCAGTCTCATGGCACTCAGGAAAAAAGTAGGCTTCAAGGAAGTTCAGGTATTTTCAGATCGTTTCCATTGACTTTAAAATTAGCATATAGAATTAATTAGTTGGCTAAATACAAGTCTCCCCCCACTATCCAAAAGTAGAGTGTTCTTATGAAACTGTTCATAAGCCGACATGGCATAAAGCAAAGAAGCAATTGCCACTTCTTAAAAGCAAAAATCCTCTCTGGATCTCTTTTGGTTAGTGAAAACAGGTACTAACGTCGGTCTTTTATAAAAGCGAAGTGGCAGAAAGTACACCATCAGATAGTGGGAGAAACCTGTACCTAGTGCAGAATTCAAAAGATATAAAATGGCATATGGGAGAAATTCCCTCCCAGTCACCCAGTTTTTCTCTCTGGAGGCCGGGAGTTTCTCTTCCACTTCTTGTTACATAAATGGTAGCATCCTGTAACACTCATCTTGGAGATTGTTTGATATCAGCACATGAAGAGCTTCCTTCCTTTTTTATGGCTTAATAGAAATTCATTGTGTAGACGTGCCGCAGCTTGTTAAATATATTTTAGTAAGGGCCCCAGACCTTGTTGAACTCTTCCTCATTTGTGAAAAAAAGCTAACGTGTGCTTCTCAGAGTCATGAGGGTTAAGAGAAACAGCATCTTGACTAGCACAGGGCTGGACTCAAGAGAGGCACAGAATGAACATTAGTTTCTCCCTGTCTTTGTGGTAGGTTAGGCTTAAGTCTGAGTAGGCACATGAGAGATCATGTGTTCCTGATGGTAATTTATTTATAAAGTGCCTTTCCTCATAATGGCTTAGTGAAGGGGTGTGGTGTCCCATGAGGCAGAAATGGAGGCAAGTAGGGCAGAAGCCACAGTCTACCGGTCCCTTGAGCCTTCTAAAGAAGCAGATGGCAAGGAGAGGGGTAGCTCCGCCCTGCACTAACACACACACACCTGATCTTTGTCTCTCCTGCAGCCTTGGGGAGCAATACTACAAAGATGCCATGGAGCAGTGCCACAATTATAATGCCCGCCTCTGTGCTGAGCGCAGTGTGCGCCTTCCTTTCTTGGACTCACAGACTGGAGTAGCCCAGAGCAACTGTTATATCTGGATGGAAAAGCGACACCGGGGTCCAGGTGAGGGTTCAGACTCAGGAGCACAGGGAAGGAAGAAGCTTCCTCATTTTTTTTTTTTTTTTTTTTTTTTTGATAGAGACACAACGAGAGAGGGAACACAAGCAGGGGGAGTGGGAGAGGGAGAAGCAGGCTTCCCGCTGAGCAGGGAGCCCGACATGGGGCTCCATCCCAGGACCTCGGGATCATGACCCGAGCCAAAGGCAGACGCTTAATGACTGAGCCACCCAGGCGCCCCTGAAGCTTCCTCATCTTAAGTGATGAGCCAGCTGAGAGTTTTCCTTACTGCTTTCCACACACATGGATGAATATAGTCTTGCCTTGATTAGAAGCCCAGGGAGGATGAAGCAGACAGGTTCATACCAGCATTTTTGTTTTCTGCAGGACTGCCCTGCTGAGGCTGTTGTTGGGCTTTTGGGGAGATATGTGTTAGCCAAGGCTCCAAGCTTACATATGTTTTTCTTTTCCATGAACTGTCCCTCCTCCTACCCCCAGGCCCTCACTGTCCATATTCCTCCCTCACTGTAGAACTCAGTGGGCAGTGGGCAGAGGGGTGCTACTCCTCTAGATAAAGTATTTGGTATTATTGCCTAGGACTGGGTTAGGGTTTGACTTTTCTCTCTCTTTTTTCCACAGGATTGGCCTCTGGGCAGCTATACTCCTACCCTGCCCGGCGCTGGCGGAAAAAGCGGCGAGCCCACCCTCCTGAGGATCCAAGACTTTCTTTCCCGTCTATTAAACCAGGTAAAGCACACCCCTCCTTGATCAGGGGTATGGCCTGCTGCATGTAAGGCCTGTTAATCCCCTGTTAGGTACCAGGCCCAATGCTAGATCCTGAAGATGCTAAAATGAATGAGATGCCATTCCTTCCTTTAAAGAGCTCAGTCTAATAGAGGAGACAGGTAAACAGATAAGTTACGGTGCCAAGTAAACTGGGGTGTCTTGGTTCCTGGGCAGCCAGGGATCAAAAGACAGTGACTGGCCCATAGCTGGCCTAGCACTGTGTAGACCCAGAGCGGTCTGCTTTCAGCCCTTCTGAGCCTCGCCTCATCCTGACCTTGCCTGCAGACACAGACCAGACCCTGAAGAAAGAGGGGCTGATCTCTCAAGACGGCAGTAGTTTAGAGGCTCTATTGCGCACCGACCCCCTGGAGAAGCGAGGTGCCCCAGATCCCCGAGTGGATGATGACAGCCTGGGCGAGTTTCCTGTGACCAACAGTCGAGCACGGAAGGTATCAGATGAACACTGTGGCTAAGGGAGCTTTGATGGAAACCAGCCTCCTCTTTATCAGAGGCCACCCAGTAATCAGAATGGAAGCAGAAGCTTTGGGCCAGGAGGCAGGCCCCTGGGGTTCTGTTCGTGCTCATTCCCTAATTAGCACTGAGTACTCACTGGCTTTGCTCTTAGCATCCAGTTGTTCCTGTTCCTTTCCTTCTAAGTGCAGACTCTCCCTCATTCATCTTCTTTTGTCTTAGATGTTTTTTGGTGCCTGGGGTTACATGGGTGAAGCAGACCTGGTCCCTACCATAGAGGGAAGATAAAACTATACACAGAAATAATAAGAGCTAAAAAAATATGGCAGGCACTGGGCTAAGTACTTTTCCATCATTTTCTCTAAGTCTCTAAACCATACGAAGTAGGTACCGTGGCCCCTGTTTCACATATGGGGAAGCTGAAGCAGAGAAGTTAGAAAAATAAACTTCCCATAAGCCCACACAAGTAAGCAACAAAACTCTTTTTTTTTTTTTTTTTGAGAGAGAGAGAGAGAGAGAGGGCACAAGCAAGCAGGGGGAGTGGGAGAGGGAGAAGCAGACTCCCCGCAGAGCAGGGAGCCCGATGTGGGGCTCGATCCCAGGACTCCAGGATCATGACCTGAGCCAGAAGCAGGCACTTAACTAACTGAGCCACCCAGGTGTCACACAGAGCTCTCATTTAAATCCAAGAAGTGGCTAAGTTGGCACAGCACGCTACTCTTGATCTCGGGTTTGTGAGTTCAAGTCCCACACTGGGTGTGGAGATTACTAAAAAAAAAAAATAAATAGACTTTAAAGAGTAATCTACGAAATGAGTTGAAAGAAGGGAACCACTCGTAGTGTGTTCCTAGGGCAGCAGATGAGAGGCAGGAGAGGGCATGGCTACTTGGGGTACCAGGAAGACTTTGTGAAAACATGGCAGTTGAGTCGGCCCCTTGGAGATGGTGGGGAAGGCAGTCCAGGAGAGCAACGGAGAGAGGCACGAAGGAAGGAAAACCCAAAGCGTTGAAGGGAGAAGCAGTGGGATTCTAGGGCGTTGAAGGGCAGCAATGAGGAGTGAGGCCAGAGTGGAGGGGCCGTCTCACGGAGGAGGTTCTGGGTGGCTTGGCCAGGCCCATCGTGGGGGAGCTTTTGGGCGTACGTTGTATCTGCCCAGCGTAACCCTCCTGTCCACTCAGCGGATCCTAGAACCGGATGACTTCCTCGATGACCTGGATGACGAGGACTATGAAGAAGACACTCCCAAGCGTCGGGGCAAGGGGAAATCCAAGGTGAGGAGGCAAGGCGCTGCCTACTGGGGAGCCTCCAGAGCCCCCTGCGCTATTGCTTGTTGCCATTTTTCCTCTCGAGTGAAATTAGCAGCCACTTCCCGGAGAGTTTACTCCTCAGACCTAGACATCTTAATAAGGGCATCTTTTTGTTTTTTTGGCAGGGTAAAGGTGTGGGCAGTGCCCGTAAGAAGCTTGACGCTTCCATCCTGGAGGATCGGGACAAGCCCTATGCCTGTGACAGTGAGTGCCTCACAAGTGGGTGGGTAGTCCCTGCCTTGGACCCAGCCCCTGCTCAGGATCTGAGAGGAGGGAGGGTTGTGTTCTTGCTCAGAGTGGTAACAAAAGGCCTGAATGCTTTCTCCTGCCTGCTCACTGGTTCCCTCTGAGACCCTTGGGAGGCCCCAGCCTCTGCTACCCAAAGGGTGGGACCTGCATGCTCTGGGAGAGGTTTCTGCTGTCCCCTGGGGTGGGGTGCTGGGGCCAGGGGCACACACAGCAGGCAGAATCGGCCCCTTGATAGACCGCATCCAGGTCTGCTGGCCCCAGTCAAGCCAGGGCCCCCAGAGTCCAGCACCGAGTTTTTCAATGTCTGCTCTCCCCCTTTTCTCTGACTCGCCCCACTTCTGTCCCTCCACCCTGGGAGCACCATCGCCGCTGGTTTCTCTCTCGTTTGCTCCGCTTTCCTGCTGCTGCCGCTCCTGTCTCAAGTGTATCAAGGCCTTCTTCTCATGACTTTTCTTTCTGTCTTTCAGATAGTTTCAAACAAAAGCATACCTCGAAAGCGCCCCAGAGAGGTAGCTCTCTCAACTTTTCAGACTTTGGTTTTCCTATCCCTTTTCCCTCCTCCCTTGTTTCTCCCACCTTTCTCATTTCCTGTGATGCTAGTATAAAAATCTCTGGAATGGCATGGGGATAGGAGCAGTGGGCTTTCTGTTGTACTCCACTCCTCACAGTCCTGGAAGCTGCCTTTACCACCGCTTGTCTCCCACAGACTTGCTCCTAGGGCTGCTCGGCCCCGCTGCATGGGGTGGCTTCAAAAGCATTCGAAGGAACCCGCTACAGACAGATCCCTCTGCTTCCCCTTCCCCAGAACAGACGCTCGGTGGTCAGCTAATGTTTCTCACCATCCCGCCACCTCCTCCCATCCTTCCCCCATTCCTTCCTGCTGGCCGCCTTGCTCTTCTCAGTATCACTGCTTAAGAGTACAAGATGCCTCGTGGGGATCTGCATTCCTTGCTAGTTGGCGGGGGTTGGGCAGGGTACTGATGTGGGAGTGTCTTCAAATTGCCTTGGGGGCCAGAGACCCCAACAGACTTATTGATAGGTGATCCCCCAAGTGATCCACTCCCTACTCCTTTATCCTCATTGGGCAGAGATGAGCTCTGTGGTATACATGGAATAGCTTGAGCTTCCCACGTTTACTGAGAGGTAAAAAAGTTTGGAGTCTCTTCCTTACCTTTTTTTCCTTCCTGCCACATTAACAAGATTTTAGAAAGTCCCCTCCCTTCCTGACCTGGAGCTCCCCAGACTATTCCCAGGGCAAGTGGTAACCGGGCCAGGGTCCGGCCTCCCAACACAGCCCGTGTGGGAGAGCAGAGGTGGCCAGGGGCTGGGGTTTAACAGAGGCAAGAGCCACGGAGACTGGAGAGCCCCAGGGCCTGATGCTCCTCGCCGAGGGGAGGGCAGGTGGCCGGCACGGAAGGCCTGTTGCAGACAGAGCCGATGGGGGCAGGGGTGGTCGCCTCTGCCTCAGGCGGAGCCCCGTAGCTGGAGGGGGCGGCGGGGATGTGGCACCTTTCCTAACGCCTCGGGTCCTGACACCTCGGGCGCTCACACCTCCGGTCCTAACGCCTTTCTCTGTCATCTTCTTCCCACTCAGTTTGTGGAAAACGTTACAAGAACCGCCCGGGCCTCAGTTACCACTACGCCCACTCCCACTTGGCTGAGGAGGAGGGCGAGGACAAGGAGGACTCGCAGCCGCCCACCCCGGTTTCCCAGAGGTCGGAGGAGCAGAAATGTAAGCTGATGCGTCGGAGGCGGCGCGAGGGGGAGTCAGGCTGCTCAAGGCGCGCCATCCCCGCGGGGCCGCTGGGTGCCTGCAGGCCCCCGTGAGCCTCGTCGGAGCTTTCTTCCTCTCCATAGCCAAGAAGGGTCCCGACGGACTGGCCCTGCCCAACAATTACTGTGACTTCTGCCTGGGGGACTCCAAGATCAACAAGAAGACGGGGCAGCCCGAGGAGCTGGTGTCCTGCTCTGACTGTGGCCGCTCAGGTACCTCCAGCCTCAGGGCCCAGAGCCCCCCCCCAGTAGGAGTCCCCCGCCGCCTGTGTGACACCCCCTCCCCCGCCCACAGGGCACCCGTCTTGCCTGCAGTTCACCCCAGTGATGATGGCGGCCGTGAAGACCTACCGCTGGCAGTGCATCGAGTGCAAGTGCTGCAACATCTGCGGCACCTCCGAGAACGATGTGCGTGTCCCTGCGCCGCGCCCCCCCCCGCCCCCCCGCCGCCACCCCCGGCACGCAGCTGCCTCCCAGAGGGGAGCCAGACCCTCCCCAGCGCCCCTGGGGGCACTGGCCTGGCAGGTGTCTCCGGAGCACCAGCTCGGCGTCAGACGCCGTTTCGGGCACTCAGGGCGCCAGACCAGACGAGCGGGGGTCCCTCCCTTGGCGGACTGCCCTCCTGCGGGGAACAAGCAGCGAGCAAGGAAAGGCGCGCCAGGAGAAGGACAGCAGCGGTGTGGCAGGGTCGCCGGGTACCTGACGTAGATAGAGCTGGCTTCTCCGAGGAGGTGGTGCTTGGGGTCGAGATTCGGATGATGCGGAGGAGCCAGGCCAAGAGGGTTTGCGGGCACAGCCTGCCCGGGAGAGGAGCAACGAGGGCAGGGGCCTTCAGGCAGACAGGCCAGCCGGGGCCTCCCTGCAGCAGGAGCACAGCACAAGAAGGGGTTGGAAGGCAGGCGTCGCCAGGTCTGAGGGTTTAATTGGGAGTGACGTGCTCTGTCTTAACATTTTTAAAAGAGAAGTTTGCTCTGTGAAGAATAGAATGTAGGGGGCAAGGGTGGAGGCTGTGAGCCGTGTTTGGAAGCTGTTGGGGTTCAGGTGGAATGACAGTGACTCACTTGGTCCGGGTGGAGAAGTTCCTCCAGAAATTCCTGAGTCTGCTCTTGCCTGCCACCTGCCCCGCCCCTCTTGGAAAGAGTAGCAGTGTCTACAGAAGCTCCCATCCCTGCCCTCCCCCAGTGGGCTGCCTGAGGCCCACTGGTCGCTCACCTGCCCCTTCCTCTTCCATCTTGCCTTCTCTAGGACCAGCTGCTCTTCTGTGACGACTGTGACCGTGGCTACCATATGTACTGTCTCACCCCGTCCATGTCTGAGCCTCCTGAAGGTAGGTTGCCCTGGTCTCTTACGCAGAACAAGTATCATACTAGTAACTTGGAAAATCACTTGTACAGTAAGTTCTCTTAAGTGTTCTTCCAAATTAGGGCATAGACACTTTGCCTTCACTCAGAATGCTTTCCTAGCATTTCAGCTTGGAGGGTTTAACATTTGCACATTAGGTACATTTAGAAATGCAGAAGATCAACAGCCAAAGAGAAAACTGGTGCTGAGCAGAAAACAGTTACCAAGGAGTGGTTTGCTTTCCTCCAGCCAGTCCAGGAAACTCAGTTTGTAGTTTGTCTGATGTCAGGCTTTGGTATCAGCTCTTTGAATGTGACCGGTTTGAGTGTCCATTTCATCCCTCTTCCCTTGCCCAGTCTGGAAACGTATGGAACCTGGAACCTGAATGGGTCAGTCTGCCCCTCCAGTAGTGTGCTTAATAATGCTCCCAAGTTTGCAGAAGTTCTTCAGCCAAACCAGTGGTGGCACCAGAAAGTGGCTGTCTCTCTGCCCGTCCCCCTCCAGCCAGGTCTCTGTGCCCAAACCCCTTCTTTACGGAAATTCAGGAGCTTACTCAGGAGGATGTGAATGCCCAGTGGCTTTTCCTGTACACAAAGGATGTGGGCCAGCATTACAGACAAGAGAAAGTGTCTCACTGTGGGGTTAGGCTGACTTGTAATATAGGTCACACTGCTGTGTCGTCGTCGTCCCCCACCCGGGAAGGAGCCACGAGCAAAGTCTGAGAGTCCTTTGGAAGCTGCAGGCGAGCACACAGCTATTGTTATCTGTCATGCCCAGTTTATAAATCTACTCCGGGGAGAAGTAGTGTGTTCTGTTTTTTCTCTCTCTTTTTTTTTTAACCCTAAAATACCAATTTGCAGACAAAATTCTACGTGAACTGTAGAAGGGCCTTCCTATTGAAGTACTGTCAGAGGCTGAGGTAGTGAAGAGCTGCAGGCAGCTGAGGGAGAATCCTCTAGAAGCCATGTGATGGTCTAGGCTCTTAAGTCAAGGGGTCAGCAAACTACAGCTCATAAGCCAGATCCAACCGCAGCTAGTGTGTATAGCTCATAAGCTAAGAATGGTTTTTACATTTTTAAAGGAGATTTAAAAAAAGAACATGGGACCAAGACTGTATGTGGCTCACAAAGCCTGAAATATTTAACATTCTGGCTGGCTGTTTACAGAGAAGCCTGCCAGCCCCTGGGGTATTGACCTTTGGGTTAGAAAGGACCTTCTTACATTTTGAGAGTCCCGTGTCTCTGAAGAGCTTTTAAAAGGGGTGGATTCTTTCCCCCATACACGTCTACATACACAGATGTACAGTTACACTTAAAATTTTGAGGCATTGAGGGCTAATTTTGTTTCTTAAGGAAAAAAAAACACAGAAGAATGCAACCATAATAAATATTAATAAGCAAAGTATGAAACACTTATTTTTCTGGCAAGGGACATTTTCCCCAGTTATTCTAAAAATAGATCATAACATACTGGGATGTCAGAGTTTACCCCCTTTTCCTGTCACTGGTCCTCGGCCTCTTCTCAAATACCTAGTGATGGTGGAGAGCCCATCTCATCTTTCCTTGGTTTTCCCAGAAAGCTATCTTATGTGGAGTCAAAACTGGTTTCTCTAGAACCACTATTCATGATCTTCATTCTGACCTTTGGGGCCGTGAGAACAAAGTCTGGTTCTTCTATAATCACAAGTCTAAAGCTGAGATGCTTTAAAAAGTTCTATCTGCCCAGGCCCTCCTAGAGATTCTGATTTAAGAGGGTCTAGGAGTCTGTGCTTGGAAGTAGGCCTCCAGGTGATTCTTTCTTTCGTCACCACTGAGGATTATTTTTCATGACATTTGAAGCCCTAAAGGTTTCTTCTAGCTCAGGATAACCGTGAAACTTGGCTACTGCAGAACGTCTCCCAGCTTTCCTGTAGCTGATCCTGCTACGGGAAGCAAGGTGTGGGGAGTGGAAGGGCAGCACGGTAGGGTGGTGCGGGATCCGTCCTGACCCCTCTCTGCTTCTCTGCAGGAAGTTGGAGCTGCCACTTGTGTCTGGACCTGTTGAAGGAGAAAGCTTCCATCTACCAGAACCAGAACTCCTCTTGATGTGCCCCCCTCCCTCGCTCCCCCCATACATCTAGGGCTGTTTCTCTCTTCCTCTCTTGTTTTTCATACCCACCTTTCCCCTCCTCTTCTCTCATAAGTCCAGACAACCGCGGGTGGTCGTGCCGATCCGCCTTTGGCAGCACCAAGCAGAGGTGGCAGCTCTGACCGCCTCTGGCCTAGGCCCTCAGGGAGAACGGAGCAGCACACTGCCCCAAGGCATACCTGTGACCCAGCTTCTCACTGCTCTCCGTGAAGTGCATTCACTCTGCCTGCCTTGGGCCCCGGCCCTGGCGATCACAGGGTTCGAACAGTGTCCTCCGAGAAAGAGTGGGAGAGCAGCTCACTTTTCTCTTATTCTCTTAGCTCTGCCTCCACTCTGGTCCCCAGGGTTTTCCCTTCCCTTGGAGGCGAGCCAGACCAGGGCCTCTCTGCCAGGAGCAGCTGGGCGTGAGCAACTGAGCAAGCTGAGGCAGCGCTTGCAAGGAGCTTTCCAGGCCCTTTGTGCCGCTTAGCCTCGCTGCCTCCTTCCTCCAGAGCGGCTGTCCGCAGCCCTCTCTTCCTGCTACCCAGGATCCTTTGCCCGAGCCAGGATGCTCTTGGTCACTCTCCTTACTCTGCCCTGACCCACTTCACCCCACCCCACCCCAGGGGGAGTCGCAGCTTCACCTGATTCTTCCTTGTGCTCACCTGGCTCGCTCACAGGCGGTCTCTTAATGACCGAAGCATTCCCCGTCCTTGAAATTTCCTATCTTCTGCCTCCCCTCCTTATTCCCTTTGGTTTTGTGGGGAGAGGGGAAGAATCGGGGCCAGGCGAGCAGCTTGGGGGCCACAGGGAGACATTGGATAATGTGCCTGTTTTTTAACTCGATGAAAAAAGCCTACCTCCGAAATCCCCTTTTTGTTCTTCCTGGACCTGGACATTCAGCTCCTGCCCTTGACTGAATTGGGGGCCTCTGCCTCCTGCTCGGTGTATCCTGGCCCCTGGGTCACAGGGAAGCCACATAGACATCCCTTTCTTCCCTTGCACGCTCGCTAGCAGCTGGTAAGGTCTTCACACCCTGATTCCTCAGTTTTCTGTCTGGTGACACTGACATGAAGTAGTGGGGGGAGATAGTCCATACCAGGACCCCCTGGAGTGGCCTTCCCCTTGGCTGTGGGCAGGTCCTAATTCACTGTCGCTTTGGAGTTGAGGTGTCTTTCTTTCTTTAGTTCCTGTATTCTAAACATTAGTACAAATAAACGTTTTTACACAGAATTCCCTGCTGGGTCGTTTATCTCCTGACTGCCTTTCCTGATTGAGAAAGTCATTTCATTCTAAAACTGAAGGGCAGTGTTGTTTTTTGTTTTTTGTTTTTTTAAAGATTGTATTTATTTGAGAGAGAGCATGAGAGGGGGGAGGATCAGAGGGAGAAGCAGACCCCCCGCCGAGCAGGGAGCCCGATGTGGGACTCGATCCTGGGACTCCAGGATCATGACCTGAGCCGAAGGCAGTTGCTTAACCAACTGAGCCACCCAGGCGCCCCTAGGGCAGTGGTTTTTAAGTGTTTTGAAATACAACTTTTAATCCCAAATGAAAATTTTTGCTGAAGTCCAATATGTAAAGCAGATATAAAATTGAGAACTTTGTTCTGATTTCTTTTCCTGTTTTTAAGATTTTTTTATTTGAGAGAGCATGAGTGGGGGTTGGAGGAGAGGGAGGGGGAAAGAATCTCAAGCAGACTCCACACTTAGCGCAGAGCCGGACTCGGGGCTTGATCCTATGACCCTGAGATCATGACCTGAGCCAAAATCAAGAGTCTGAGCCTCAACCGACTGAGCCACCCAGGTGTCCCTATTCTAATTTCTTCATGTAAGTTCATGTTCTAACAATTCCTTGTTACAAAAGAGAAGTTGTTTTGATTAATACAAAACTTGAGTTAAAATCAACTTTAGTATCCTGTTTCTATATTTTGGTTGGTTTGAAGGTAATTCTGCTAGACTTGTATGTGCAAGTGGTGACAGTTTTCTAATGGTTGATCTTGGGATTTCAGAAGGTTAGTTATTATATAAATACAAAAGAATGACAGGAGAAAGTATCACGGTGGGACATGTGAAAGCTTTGTTCATGAGCATAGAGGCACCTCGACCTTGCTTGCCTGGCATTCCTTCCCTTACCTACCATGTGCATAAACTCCACCTGCACGGCCACCTTCCTCAGGGAATGTTTATGTGCACAAGAAATGACTCCTTTCTTTGGAGCCAACATTTTATTGTTGACAGCTTCCGTAATGGATCTTCTCTATCTCACTTGAAAGTGTGTTTTGTAGTTCTTAAACTTTGCAAGATTTCAATTATGAACCCCCTGAGGTATCCTTAGGGTTTTTTGAAACAGTCTGAAAACCACTGTTAGCCACTGAAAGACGGTGGCCTTGGCGATTGCATTCAATAAATAAGCAGGGTGCTCTGAGCTGGGTATTTTGTTAGTAACAGAGCATATCCCCTGTCCTCAGGCTTTTACGTGGAAGTAGGCCAGAAGCAGAGGGAGTAAAGCAAAGATCCTTGGTGGCTGAGTAGTCTAGGAGTCAGAAGAAAAAGAAATGTAAAAAAAGTAAAAGATGCTGGGGTGCCTGGGTGGCTCAGATGATTAAGTGTCTGCCTTTGGCCTAGGTCATGATCCCAGGGTCCTGGGATCGAGCCCCACGTCGGGCTCCTGGCTCAGCGGGAAGCCTGCTTCTCCCTCTCCCTCTGCCTCTCTCCCTGCCCATGTTCTCTCTCTCTCTCCCTCTGTGTCTCTTTGTCTCAAATGAATAAATAAAATCTTTAAAAAATAAAAGATGCCGTAGTAGGCATAAGTGAGAAGAACTTTGGAAAGGGTTTGCAGGAGTTGGGGTTTAGGACGGGACATAGAAGGATGGAAGAAGGACCAGCCATAGATTGGGTTGGGGAGGAAAGCCTGTGAGAAAGGCAGAGAGATGGTGACTCATCTGTGGCCCTGGGCTTCCCATCAGAGCTGGGAGTTGGGGAGGAAAAGCAGGCTGAAGTTCAGGAACGGGAGCACTCGACCGCAGGTTAAGATACCTACATTCAGGGGCGCCTGGGTGGTTCAGGTGTTAAGCGTCTGCCTTTGGCTCAGGTCACGATCCCAGCGTCCTGGGATCGAGCCCCACATCGGGCTCCCTGCTTCGCGGGAGGCCTGCTTCTCCCTCTCCCATTCCTCCTGCTTGTGTTCCCCTCTCTCGCTGTGTCTCTCTGTCAAATAAAATCTTTAAAAAAAAAAAAAAGGTGCCTACATTCAGTTGCTAAGAACAGGCAGGACTAAAGGTTACTAAGGAAGGGACTGGCATTAGATCTTGAGTTTAGAAACTTGAATTGTGGGGTGCCTGGGTGGCTCAGTTGGTTAAGCATCAGACTCTTAATTTCGGCTCAGGTCATGATCTCAGGGTTGTGAGATCCAGCCCCACATGGAGCCTGAAGTCGGCTCTGCACTGGCCATGGAGCCTGCTTAAGATTCTCTTTCTGTCGCTCCCTCAACCCTGTCTCTCTCTCCCTCTCTTAAAAAAAGGGGGGGGGGCGCCTGGGTGGCTCAGTCGATTGAGCAGCTGCCTTCGGCTCAGGCCGGGATCGAGCCCAGCATCGGGCTCCTTGCTCAGCGGAGGGCCTGCTTCTCCCTCTCCTTCTGCCTGCCTGCCACTCCCCCTGCTTGTGCTGTCTCTCACCATCTCTGTCTCTGTGTCAAATAAATAAGATCTTTAAAAAAAGAAAAAGAAACTTGAATCTTGCCACCAGTTACCAAAACTAATAAACATTAGTCCTTATTCGCCCTAAATCAGAGCGGGCCATGGGGCACCGGGCTGGCTCAGTCAGTAGAGCATGCAGCTCCTGATCTTGAGGTCGTGAGTTGGAGCTCCTCACTGAGCATGGAGCCTACTTAAAGCAAGCAAACAAAACAAAACAAAAAACCGGGCGCCAGGCAGGTAGTTGTCCCTTATCCCTAGCTGGACAGATCTACCTGAGGCCAGCGCTGTCCATGGTAACAGCTTTTGTGTGGCTTAAAGCTTTCATTCGTCCATGTTCCTCACAACCACTCCGTGAGCGGTATTAGCCCTGTTTGGTAGATGAAAAAGCTGCAACTGCTCAGGTCACGGCCAAGAAGGCCTTAAGAAGCCCGGGCTCTTCTCCGGCCCCCGCGCTGCCCCGAGGCTCCTCAGGCCCCAACTGCTGGCGGCGCCTCCGGGACTCCCCGCGGGGTCTTGGCTCCGCCTCACCGCCCGTCTCGCTGGAAGCACCGCCCCCAGGAGGGCGCCACCACTTCTGCGACGTCCAATGAGACTTAGCTGGGGGCGGGACGGGACGTCATTGAGGGCCAATCTGATGGGGCCTGGGCGGGGCTGCGGCGGGTGGGAGCCGAGCGGCCGCACCGCGGTCTTCCCAGCCGGGAGAGAGCCCGGCGCGGGCGGCGCGCACGGGCCCCTGCTGTGCGCGCGCCCGCCGCCCGCCACCCGCCGCCTGCGGAGCCCCTCGGCCCACTCCGCCCTCCGGGTCGTGGCGCCCGTCCCTCCTCTGCTCTCTCGTCGCCGCCCGGACAGGGGCTCCGAGCCGAGCCGGGGCAGGGGCGGGAGCCGCGGGACGAGCGCCTGAGGTGGGTGCGGAGCGGGAGGCCGGGAGGCGGGGAGGCCGGGCGGGCGGGCGCCTGGGTACAACCCCGCCGACGGACCCCGCGTCGAGGTGGGGAGAGGCCGGCCAGGTTGTGGAGCTCGGCTTCCGGCCTGCCTCGGTCCCAGGCGCTCGTGCCCGCGCTCTAGTACCCCTCCCAGGCTACCTCCCTCCCCTCTGGGGACACCCCGTCCCTCTCGCTGCCCGCGGCCTCCTCACCCCTCTTGCTGTTTGTCGCCTGTGCACCTGCCATCTCGGCCCCGTGCTCCCACTCCCTCTCCCTCGCCAGGCCGGACCCCCGCCCAGTCTTACCTCCTCAGGACCCAGCACCAAATTAGCCTCGCTCCTTCTGCCCCCATCTGTCCCTCTTTGTCGTCTGTATACTTGTCACCTCAACTCAGCTCATCCACTCGCCACCCCGCCCCCAACATCATTTAAATCCAGCCCAGGCCATCATCCCCCTCCCCCTCCCAGGGACTACCGCCCCCCCCCCCCCCGATTATCTCCTACACCTGCCCCACTCAGTCCCAGTCCCCTGTCCTCCCCCATCCATACTCCTTTGTTGTCTCTGCAGCTGTCCCCCTGGCTTTATTCCTCCTTCTCCCCCCAACCCCAGGCCAGACTCCTTCTCCCTCTGACCAGTGAGCCACCCCCTCCCCAGCTCTGCTGGGGCATTCCTCCTGGTCCGGGCCCAGCCCAGTGCTCCCTCCACCTAGCCATTCCCTTCCTTCCAGCCCAGCCCTCTGAACGCCACCCCAGTGCACCCTCTCACTCTCTCCCAGCTGGCCCAGTCTTCCCTGGTCTCTCCCACACACCAGCCTCTTTCCCTGTCCTCATACATCCTCGTTCCCTGCCTGTGATCCTTTCCCGTCCTCCCGGCCTCGGCCATCTGGACCCCCCCCCTCCCCCGCTCACTGTTTCCACAGGTGCCGTGGAGAAGCCATGGAGCTGAGCAGCAAGAAGAAACTTCACGCCCTGTCCCTGGCCGAGAAGATCCAGGTGCTGGAACTCCTGGATGAGTCCAAGATGTCCCAGTCGGAGGTGGCCCGGCGCTTCCAAGTCTCCCAGCCCCAGATCTCGCGCATCTGCAAGAATAAGGAGAAGCTGCTGGCGGACTGGTGCAGCGGCACCGCCAACCGGGAGCGCAAGCGCAAGCGGGAGTCCAAGTACAGCGGGATTGACGAGGCCCTGCTCTGCTGGTACCACATTGCCCGGGCCAAGGCCTGGGACGTCACGGGGCCCATGCTGCTCCACAAAGCCAAGGAACTGGCCGACATCATGGGCCAGGATTTTGTACCCAGCATCGGCTGGCTGGTCCGCTGGAAGCGCCGTAATAATGTAGGCTTCGGGGCCCGCCATGTACTGGCCGCCTCCTTCCCCCCTGAGCCACCTCCCCTGGGCCCCACGTCCCGGGCCCAGCCTCCTCTTTCTCTTGAAGACTTCTCCCCAGAGGACGTTTTCGGCTGTGCCGAAGTGCCTCTGCTGTACCGGGCCGTGCCCGGCAGGGGGGGTGCCTGTGATCGCGTGCGGGTGCTGCTGTGTGCCAACAGCAGAGGCACAGAGAAGCGGCGGGTGCTGGTCAGCGGGCTCCGGGCCGCGCCCAGGTGCTTCTTCGGAGTCAGCAGCGAGGCTCTGCCTGCCTCCTACCACCCTGACCTGGGCATCCCCTGGTCCGAGTGGCTGGCGCAGTTTGACCGGGACATGGGCCAGCAGGGCCGGCAGGTCACCCTGCTGCTGGCCGCCCGGGTGCTCGAGGAGCTGGCAAGCCTGCCCGGACTCTGCCACGTGAGGCTCCTGCCTCTGTCCGCTGCCGCCGCCGCCGCTGCCGGCAGCACGCCGGCCCTGCCCGGCTCCGTGGTCCGGGCCTTTAAGACCCATTACCGGCACCGTCTGCTGGGCAAGCTGGCCGCCGTCCAGAGCAAGAGGGCCGGCATCTCGCTGGCCGAGGCGGGGGCGGGCATCACGGTGCTGGATGCTCTGCACATGGCGGCGGCGGCCTGGGCCAAGGTGCCCCCCCAGCTCATCGTCAGCAGCTTTGTTCAGGAAGGGCTGGCTCCCTGCAAGATGCCCCTGTGCCCGGACGAAGCCTCCCAGATGCCGCCAGTCCCCAGCGGGCTGAGCCTCCAGGAGTTTGCCCGCTTTGTGGACCTGGAGGGCGAGGAGCCCACGTCTGGAGCGTGCAAAGAGGAGACGGGCTCTGAGGACGGGCAGGGGGCCCTAGAGGACGGCTTCCAGCCCCCGCCCACCAAAGCCGATGCCCTCCGGGCTCTGGGCACGCTGAGAAGGTGGCTGGAGTGCAACAGTACCTCCCCTGAGCTATTTGAAAAATTCTACGCCTGTGAAGAGGAGGTGGAGAGGCTCTGCTGCCTGTAAAGGGCCGCTTGCTGCTCCCCGCTCGCCACTCGCTCGCTCGCCAGCGCCTCTCCTCTCCTGTTTCCCATGGAAACGCCCTCTCCAGGGAGGCCGACTGGAGGCTGGCCTCTTTCCCGTGGAAATGGAGCTCTTGTGAAAGGTGTAGAAGGGAGACAAGCTAGGAGACCCAGGCTAAGCTCTGAGAGAAAGTTGTCCAAGCCTTGCGAAGAGGGGTCTAAAGATGGGGCGCGAGCTAGCGCGGAGTTTCCGAACCTCTAGGGAGGCTGGGACTTGGGAAGGTGGAATTGGGGCTTTACAGACAGGCCGATCCCTCGAACTCTGTGTTTGAAACAGTTCTGCTTCTGGAAATAAAGTTTTTAATCAGAAAAGAGGTCAGGGTGTTAATTTCCTGGGAGGAGGGCGAACACTTTCAACTCAGATTCTTTAAATTGGCTGCCGAGGCTTGCCGCAGCGCAGCTGTCTGGGCAGATGACCAGCAGGACTCCCCCTCTCCCAGAATTCCAGCAGCAAGGGCTCCCAGGGAATGGGGACTCCTTACCCACCGACAGTCAGATCCCGAGTACCGCCCTGGGACATTCTGCGGCTCTAGGACTCTGCTCTCAGGTCGCGGCTGCGCAGTGGTGTTAGGAAGGAGGGGGCCCAGGCTAGGGACAGTCCAGAGAAACCAAAAGGAGCCAGAACTTGGAAGAGTCATTTGTTCATCTGATCATTTCACAGCATCTCTTCCGCAAGCCTCCTGCGTGGTGAGGTGGCAAACATGGCATCCCCACTGGGCAGGACCTTGCAAACAGTGACAGCCCGGCGTGATTCAAGGCTCTCACCCAGGTGCGTGCAAAGTGCCGTGGCCCCGCAGAGCCTGGGGAGACTCCTGGCGGGGGTGCGCTTCCAGCTGCATCTCGAAGGACAGCGGGCAGAGAGGAAAGGACAGTCCAGGCGCAGGGGCCGACGGAGGGAAGGAGCACAGCGTGGTGGGGGAAGCAGGTGGTCCCTCCAGAGCGCACGGGGAGGCCTGGGGAGCAGGAGGGCTGTTTAGCTCTGAGGGTCTCAGTCAGGATGGGGAAGGTCATTCGTGGGGGTTCTAGAACGACCGAGACACGGAGGGTGAGAGCTCACATCACAAAGATGTGAGAGCTACCGGCAGAAAGAGGCCAAGTGGTCCAGGTGAGAGATGGGCAGCCTGAGCCAGATCGGAAGTAGGACTTGAAGAGGATGGATTTACCCGGAAAGGCCATGGGCCATGGACACAGACAGACCTGGGCTGGTGAGGAGTCCAGCTCAGGCCAAAATCCTCCTGTGGCCTAAAAGGCAATAGGCCATCACAAGCCAGTGTGGTGCGGCTTTCTGGAGGGCACTGCGGTCCAGGACTCGGCGCCTAGGGCAGCCACACGAGCAGGGGGAGGGGCAGAGGGCGAGGAGAGTCTTAAGCAGACCCCCTGCTGAGTGTGGAGCCTGACACGGGGCTCGATCCCAGGACTCTGGGATCATGACCTGAGCCCAAATCAAGAGTCGGCCACTTAACCGGCCGAGCCACCCAGGCGCCCTGACAACTCACTTTTAAACAGTGCTGAGGCTGCCTGCTAGTCTTTCATGTCCCAAATCCTATAGGCTTTCCTCACAGATCTTAGTTTTCCTACCTCTTTCAATTGTCCCTTTTCTGAAATCATCCCAGTTCTGACCTATCTCGTTAAATGTTAAAACCAAAATTATACGATCTCTGAAGACCTGACCAAAGCAACAAGGAGGGGACACACTAGCCCTCTGTTCTGGGTGCCCTATTCCCATTAGAGCAGCGCAGCCAGACAGCCATATTACTTCCTTCCTCCTAGAGCTTTTCTTTTCTTTTTTTTTTTTAAAAGATCTTATTTATTTATTTATTTGACAGAGAGCGACACGGCGAGAGAGGGAACGCAAGCAGGGGGAGTGGCAGAGGGAGAAGCAGGCTCCCCGCTGAGCAGGGAGCCCGACGCGGGGCTCGATCCCAGGACCCTGGGACCATGACCTGAGCCGAAGGCAGAAGTTTAACGACTGAGCCCCCAGGCGCCCCCAGAGCTTTTCTTTTAAAGCCACAAGGAACCCCTTCCTTTCGTGCACTGCTGTCCTGTATCATGCTTTGCCTGTTTGCAGGAGACTTTGTTGGCTCATTCAAGCAGTATTTACTGACCTTTCTGTTTGTGGGTCGGGCCCTGTTCCAGGACCCTGCAGCTCGTAGAGAACAAGACAGAAAGGATCCCTCCTCTCCAAGCCCTTTCTTTCTGGTAGAGGGAGATAAAGAAGAGACAAGTAAACCAATAAACATGGGTCATCTTAGATGGCAATCAGTGCCAAGACGAGAATAAAATAACGATGCCCTCGAGACAGGCCGGGAGGGGGCAGTTAGGTAGAAGGCCTTTGGGCTGAGTCGCGAATGGTAAGGAAGCACCTCTGGTTCCCAAGGAAGGGTTCTCTGTTGCTTTTTGTTTCTGCTGATGCTTTAACTCATGGTGGCTTTTTTCTTTGTGTGTCTCTTAATTTCCGGCTGTGGGAATAATTTTTTAAGATATTTCATTAGTTTATTTTTTATTTTTCATCTCTGGAACACCTGAAGATCTGATTTAGGCATCAAAAGATGTGTGATTACTCCTACCAGGCACGAGAGGGCGCTACTGCCGTGATAAATTAAATTTCTCCCGGAGAGATGTTCCAGACCTGAAGCGCCGTGAGTTAGGCACGTGGTTCCTGGTTCACAGAGGAGACTCTTATTCTTAACTTCCGTCCACCACGAGGGAGTGGTAGGGTTTCTTTGTAAATACCCTTTTTGGTGGGTGGGTGGACGTTTGCCGGTTTACGCTTTCACTAAAGGTGTATGCCTTTCCAGGATCTTGGTTTTTGAGTCTTGGGTTCATCTCCCGTGTGTGTGGTGGACTCAAAGTCTAGTCTTCAGCTCTGTGAAGTTCTTTAACCTCCCAGGTCTCAGCATTAGTGTGAGCCCTAGGGGCAGCTCCAATTCCAACACCCCAATTTGCACTTACTTCCTTGGGTTTTTGTTTTTGTTTTTTTTTTTCATCTGAGGAAATTTTTTTTTAATTTAATTTAATTTTATGATGTTATGTCACCATACAGTACATCATTAGTTTTTGATGCGGTGATCCACGATTCATTGTTGGCGTGTAACACCCAGTGCTCCACGCAGTACGTACCCTCCTTAATCCCCATCGCCGGGCTAACCCGTCCCTCCACCCCCCTCCCCTCTAGAACCCTCAGTTGGTTTCTCGGAGTCCATCGTCTCTCATGGTTGGTCTCCCCCTCCGATCCCCCCCCTTCATTTTTCCCTTCCTTCTCCTAGCGTCCTCCATACTGTTCCTTAGGTTCCCAGCAACAATGTCCGCAATAGCCAAACTGGAAGGAGCCGAGATGTACTTCCTTGTTTTGAAGGGGCGCTTGGGAAGTTCCCTTACTTCTTGAAAAGTTAGCAATGGTTTTAAGATCGCATTTGTAATAACAGATCTGGAATGTCGCTGCCTTGTAGTAGCAGGGCTCTAGGTAAAGCCTAGAGCACCAGCCTGCCAGAGGGGATGTCCGGAAGACCGGTTTTCCTTCTTTCATTTACTCATTCGTTCATTTGTTCAAAGCTCTTCATTGAGCAACTCTGTGTACCCGCTAGTGTTTTGATGATAAACAAAAACAGACAAGGTCTCTGCCTCACGGAGTTCATAGCTTAGAGGAAAGACAATTACCATAAAGGAATCACACACAGAAAAGCCTGTGATTCCAGATGAAGTGGGGATTACGTGAGAGCACAAGCTAGTGGTTCTCAAACTGCGGCCCACACCGGCAGCATCAGTAGGAACCTAGGAAAGCACAGATTCTTGGAGTTTCCTCAAACCTACTGCTTCAGAAACCCCAGCATGGGACCCAGTAATCTGTATTTGAACAAGCCTCCCAGGTGATTCTAAACCACTGGCATAAGCCAAAGGAACTTGACCTAGACAGAGGGGCTAAGGAGAGCTTCCCTAAGGAAGTGGTGATGACAGCAGAAGGATGAGTGGGAGGTGCACAGGCAGTGAGAACTGTACATGCAAATGGCCTGTGGTGAGAGGGAACATGGTTGTTTAAGGAACCAAGAGAAGAGGAATGTCCGAGGGCCATGAAGGTTGTAGAAGGAGCTTGCCCTGATTCCTCAGAGTAATGGAAAGCCATCAAGGGGGACAAGGAGAGTAGGAAAAAGTTGAGTTATTTGTCCAGAATCAGGACAGGACCAGGGCTGTGGCTTTAGGACTGAGAAAGAGGGAGTGAGTCTTAGAAAACTTTGGGAGCAGGGTTAGCAGGACCTGGGGACTCCTTTGATGTGGGAGGAGGGGAGCTTCTCTGAGACCTCTGGCCTGAGGACATTCCTGGGTCATAGAGCACTGACTTCAGCAGAAGCAGGCTGCGGGGGAACGCGAGGCACTTTTGGGAGGCTCAAGAGACAGCCAGCAGTGGTCAGGCTGGAAACACCAATGAAGTCACATTCGCAAAGTGCATCCCCCTGGCTCAGCTGTTTAGTGAGTCTGGAAGAAGTGATTTAAGCCAGAATCGTCCCACGGTGTGTCATTTCTCCCTATCCCGGCTCGCATGGAGTCCATATCAGTTAGCTTCCTGTAATTTCTCCTACTGTGATCACTGCTATAAAAATAAGTGTCACGTTTGACAGCACGAAAACCAGCGCGATGTTTTTCACATTTGGCCAAGTCACAGGCTCCCTATGGGCAAGGCTCAGACACCAGCCCCATTGTCAGCCTCAAAGCAGGTGCATTTGCTGTTTGGTTCTTAGGGATTCCTTCGATCTCAGTGAGCTCTCAAAAAGAATGATGACCTCTAACAACATGTTAATTTCCTGAGGAATTTAACATGAGTATTATGAGACCCTTCTGATATAAAAACACGTGGCTTTTTTTTTTTTAAGATTTTATTTATTTATTTGACAGAGAAAGACACAGCGAGAGAGGGAACACAAGCAGGGGGAGTGGGAGAGGGAGAAGCAGGCCTCCCACTGAGCAGGGAGCCCGATGCGGGGCTCGATCCCAGGACCCCGGGATCATGACCCGAGCCGAAGGCAGACGCTTAATGACTGAGCCACCCAGGCGCCCCAAAACACATGGTTTTTAAAAATATCCTTGGCTGGGGCGGCTACATTTGAACTTTGGTGGGAGACTGTCTCAGGCCCCAGGTAGAGCAGAGCAGCTGAGTAACTGTGCTCTGGAGCTGGAGGCTCAGATGTGTCCAGAATGTGTGGCATTCTGGCTGTGTGACCTTGGACAAGGTAAACCCTGTCTCTGAGCTGAGGCTGTGATAATAGCTGTAACGTTATAAACTGTGATAATATGGTGATGGCTTTTGTTGTTGTTGTTGTTGTTTTAAGATTTTATTTTTTTAAGTAATCTCTGCACCCAATGTGGGGCTCGAACTTACAACCTTGAGATCATCTCTCCCCGGAAGAGACCCGGGGGCCCCTCCTCCTGGCAGATGGAGACTGCGCAGTGCACAGGCCCCCGGTACCGGGGCGGGGGGCTGCCCGGCCGCTCCACCGAAGGAGCCGGCCAGGTGCCCCTGTTGTGATGGTTTTTAGAGGAACCCCCCAGTAAATGGCAAGAATTCCGGGCATTCGGGTCACCATGAGGTAGCCCCAGGTTGATCTCAGACCAGATCGGGACATTAGTGGGTACAAACTCAGCTCAGCTTTATTGCCAATTAAGTAAACCTTCTTAGCCAGCTTGAAATTGCCACTTAGCAATTGGGGTGGGTAAAGAAAACAAGGACCATCGGCGACGGTGGGCCGGGAGACACCCCCGGGGGGAGTGGCCCCCGGCTTCTAGAACCACTCCGAGAGACTCCGAGAGGGGCCGGGCAGGCAAAACCTCTCAGTGGAAAGATGGGAGGACAGGACCAAGGAAGCAGGTGTGGTGGCTGGAGTGGGGGAACAGATCAGAAGTCTGATCCCTGACCTCAAGGAGCTCCCTGTGTCACGGGGTTAGGTTGAGAAGTGAATCAACAACTGTGGCAAAGCACGGGGGGGGGGGGGGGGGGGGCTGTGATCAAGGACACATGTGGGGGATGTGGGAGGGAAGGGGGCGGGGTGGGGATTGGGGGGTGGTATGAAAACCCCGCAGCCAGTGGGGGACCAAGGGGACTCCCTTGCCTGCCAGGAACGACTCCAGGGGACAGTGCTCCGCCTGGGCCGAGGAGCAGGCTTAGCCAAGGGGTGATGGAGTCACCCTGGGGGTGCCGCCCTCTGCTGGGCAGGAGGAAATGAAGAACAGCCCAGCCTGTGCTCAGCCCAGCACGCAGGGCTGTGCTGCCCAAGCCCCCAGGGAGGAGAGCCCCCAGGAGGTGGGGGAGGTGGGGCTTCTTCCCACAGGCCGAGGGAGCCACTGAAGGATTCTGGACCAGCAGGAGACAGAAGGCTGCTCTCCAGTGGGGTCGTGCCGGGAGCAGTTTGGAAGGAGGCAAGGTGGGGGGCGGTGAGGACCGTTGCTGGAATCCAGGGGGTGGCTAGCACCCAGGAGTGCAGGCCCTGAGAGCGCTGAGGGGTGAAGTCACGGGTGGAGGCCAGAATGTCACCAGCACCAGGGGCCGTGAGTGTGTTTCACAGACTTGGGGAGCACAGGTGCCAAGACTGAGTGCTGCTGGGAGGCTGAAGCCAGCCCTGTGTTCCCGAGGCCAGGACCCCGGGCCTCCGGCCCCCCACATCTGCGTGCCCATAAGGAAGGGCCGGGCCTCTCGAATGGGAATGGCAAGCTGGTGCTTTCCCCTTGGCCTCCCATCTGGGCGGTCGGGCGGGGGTCTGGCGGGGGAGCTGCGGGCACCACCTGGCCACGCTCATCCCCACCAGCGCAGGAGGTACTCGTAGCTGAGGAAGGTGATAGCGTTGACAGGAAAGGCGCGGGCGCTGTTGATCATAAGCCCCCGGAAGAAGACCCCCAGTCCTTCCTGCCGGACACTGCTTGCCATGCAGTCCAGCAGCCCCCGGTACACCCTGTGCTTCAGCCCGGCCATCTGCATCCAGGACTTGATCACGTCCAAGGGGGTGGCCACGGCCCAGGAGACGATGCCTGTGAAGCCCCCTGCCACCAGCACTGTGGCTAAGCCCGGGGCACAGGAAGCCCAGGCGGGTGTCAGACCGAGGAGCAGAGAGCCCCCACCCCATCCCTAGGGTCCCTCCCCCAACCTCCAGGGCAAGGGCTAGCTCCCCTCCCCCACTGCTCTCTGTCCCCCCACCCGCTCACGCACCCCCAACTTACTGGGGTTCTGGCCGTCCGGCGTGGACTGGCGGCAGAGCCACTCACAGGTGACAAAACAGATGCCCAGCGTGGGGGTGTCCCTCAGCGTCAGGGCCCAGGCTCCCCGGAAGAGACCCCGGGGCCCCTCCTCCTGGCAGATGGAGACTGCGCAGTGCACAGGCCCCCCGGTACCGGGGCGGGGGGCTGCCCGGCCGCGCCCTCGGCTCCGTCTGGTTTTGTAGCCGAACTTTGATGAGGTCAAAAGGGGCCAAGCAGTAGACCTGTAGGGAAGGAAGCACGGAGAGCCTGGGTGGGGCTCCGGGCGAGAACGGCGGCCCACCCTAACAAGAGGAAGGTGGCGGGCAGAGAGGGCCGCATCTGCCCGCGGGGCCTCGCCACTCCCGCTGCCCGCAGGGCTGAGCACAGGCCAGACCGCTGCCCTTAGCATCGGCCCCTGACGGCCGGCGGCACTGCCCGTCTCTCTGGGCAACAGCACCGACCTTGCCTGGCCCGTGCAAGGAGCTCAGAAACAATCCCGCATTGTTTCTCCAAGAGTGGCGGTAGGTTCTAGCCCCCAGAAGCCAGGGGTGAGCAGGCACCTGCAGTGACGTCTGAAGGATTCAGTCTCTGCCCGTGAGACAGGTCTGACCCCTCCCCACAGTGAAGGAGGTCACCTCAGTCCTGTTGGGGACTCAACTTCAGAGTCTCGCTCCCCCCACTTCCTGCGAGACACCTCTCAGAGGCCCCTGAGGGGGTCAAGCGCTGGGCCAGCCTTTCCTGCCTCCCGCAAACCCCCAACTACTAGGATCCCAACAGAAGGTGGGCGATGGTGGGATCTGTGTCCCAGGACTCTTATCACCCGGCTGAGGTAGAAGGGACAAACAATTGGGGTAGTATTAGAACTGAGGGTGGTTCTGGGTGGGGGCGGAGGGAAGCTGGGGCCAGGGGCTAATGTGAGGGTCACGAGGCACTAAGGTCAAGGTCAGCTGTTAAAGTTCAGATGGGAATTGAGGTCAGGCTGAGGTTAGCGTGTTGCGAGGGGTTTCTGTGGATTTTGTTTCTTTTGCGGAAAGTACACGAGCCTAGTCCCTCAGCCCTGGAAGCTGGCTCTGGCGATGATGTTCCCAGGGCGGCGGGCCAACTTTGCTTGCTTCCTCCCCTGCTGGAAGGATGGTGCGCTGGGCTTCCTCCCTATAAGGCGGGATCCTGATGTCATCCTTCAGAGCCTGTGGGCAGTGCCAAGCTCAGGGCTTCTCCAGGGGACGTGACCCTGAGCCCAGGGCTCCCGACGGTGAGGAAATGGCTGAGCCAAAGATAGGGTGGCTAGCAGGGGCAGGTTAGGGCCCCTCGGCTCCCCATCCTGCCCGTGGGCGCTGTGGGGATGGCACACACTGCCAGTGTTTGACAGCGTCAGCCTTTCTGAGCCAAAAGCAACTTCTGTGCACCTCACAGGTGGTCATTCCCTGCCGTGGGCTGGCCAGAGTCACATCCTGCCTCTTCCTCCGCATCTCCACACTAAAACACAACTTCCGCTCCCAGACCTGTTAAGCCGAGTCCATGGGCTTGATGGCAAACCGGGTTCCTGTTGGTCGTTGAGCCCAGTCCCCACTTCTGCTATCTGTTCGGCTTTGCAATGAGCTGGAGGGGAGGGTGACTTAGGAGCTGGGCCTGGCTGGGCCGGCCACTAGCATGGAGTCTCAGTTTGCCTCCTCGTTTTGGTGGGGTGTAGGTCTCAGGGCTTGGGAAATATGCGAGCGTGTGCCCTGTACAAGAAGGGGCAGAAGAAAAGCCAGGACCTTTTGGGGGCCTCATGAATCATTAATTCACTGGAGTGAGCCACCTGATTCTGTCTTTTGTCCTTGCTCTCTGCCCCAGAAAGTGTGTTAGGGGCATCAGGGCAGGTGCCAAATAGAGGGTGACCTCAGGCACCTGGCTGGGGTGTGGGGTGAAGCCAGACACGGGCCCCTCTGCCTCTATGCTCATGCCCCTCAATCAGCTGGGGCTCCCCCTGGTGCCTGGAGGCCCCTCTTTCCTCCACCCCACCAATCAAAAGCCAGATACTTAAGTGCTGAGAACAAAGACCAAAACTAAATGATGGGAGCTATTTAATGATTAATACCCTGGGTCTCTCCCAGCGAGATCTGTGGACTGGGACCTGGTGAGGCTGCAGGCAAAGGAGCTGAGCAGGGCGTGGGCTGGAGAGATGCCAGGACCACTCCGGGACTGGAGGGGCTGGGCTCGGGGCTCTGGCAGGGCTATCGGTTTTCCAGGGCAGTAGGTTCCCCCCCGCCGACCCGGGACAGCACTGAGGCTGGCAGACCCCTCCAGAGGTCTGTGTGTGTGTGCTTGATAGCACCTGTGTACGCATGCCCCCGCACCTCCCCCTCACCTGCACGAACCCTCCAGTGCAGCCAGCTATGAAGACATGCGTGTAGCTGGGTGGCTGGGCCCGCCGCTCCTGGTGGGAGGTCGCTATGAGTGCCAGCAGCGTGTTGCTGTAGACCCCGAACAGGCAGGACGGAGTTGACCACAGCTATGCTCTCAATGGGGAAGCTCATTCCCTTGAAAAAGCCCAGAAGCTGTAGAAAGACATGGCGACCCTAGGGCAAAGGGGGCCTCCTCTTTGCCCTTCCCATCTCTGGCAGGGTCTCCTCTGGCTGGAAACCACTCCTGAGCCCTGCCAAAGGGAGGCTGAGGCAGGCTGAGGCTGGGGACAGCCTCAGGTCCCTCCTTGGGGCACTGAGCTACCACCCAGCCCCCAGGAGGCCCCGACTTTGGTCTCCTCTCTTCCAGGGGCAGAGAGCCCTGCCGGGGAGAAGAAAGCTGCTACTGACCACCCAGATGCCTCCCATGCCAAAGCCCCAAAGAAGCAAGACACCCACCGACTCATGGCGGTAAGTCTTAACCATACAATCGATGATGCCCCGGTATGTGGTCTGGGTCTGTAGCCGCACCTTGGTGAGGAGGACAGAGCAGGCAGCCCAGTAGGGACGGGCAGGGATGGCTCCAGCCCCGTTCCTCCCTCTGCCCAGCAGGATGCCAGCAGGGCAGGATTGATAGGAAAGATGCCCATCAGCCAGGCCCTGCTCTCAAGGCATCCTGACGTCTGGTTCAGGTGACATCCTTCATTCCTTGGGTGCCTCCCCTCGACTCACCTTTACGGTGTCAAAAGGGTGTCCCGGGACCAAGCCCAGAGCTCCTGTGTAATAAGAAGGTGCTATGAGGGGGCGCCTGGGTGGCTCAGTTGGTTAAGCGACTGCCTTCGGCTCAGGGCATGATCCTGGAGTCCCGGGATCGAGTCCCGCGTCGGGCTCCCTGCTCAGCGGGGAGTCTGCTTCTCCCTCTGACCCTCCCCCCTCTCGTGCTCTCTCGCTACCATTCTTTCTCTCTGTCTCAATAAATAAATAAAAATCTTTTTTAAAAAAGAAGAAGAAGAAGAAGAAGAAGAAGAAGATGCTATGAGTGAGGCCCCTTGCGCCTGGCTGAGGAGAGAGGGATTCGGGCAGGAGGAAATGAGGCCAGGCCTTCCCGCCAGCCTCCAAAGAAACTCGAGCCAGCCCCTCTGCATCCTCCTCCACACGGAGCGCTGGGCTAGGGAGGTGTGAGGACAAGGGGACCGTGGAGACGGCCTTGGCCGTGCCCAGAGGACACCCAGGCAGAAGGGAGGAGCCAGCCCCAGACGCGGTGTCCCCACAGAGTCCAGCACTGACCATCCTGCTTGCTTACCCAACTGTGGGACCGTGGGACAGGTTCTCCAGCGCTCCTGCCTGCCAGCCCGACTCCTTCCTTCCTTCCTTCCTTCCTTCCTTCCTTCCTTCCTTCCACGCACGACTGCTGTTGAGTATCGGGCCTTGATCCAGACCAGGCCCTGCCCTCCCAGCGCTTTACCCCCTCAGCCAGCGGTACGGAGCTGGGGGCCCTATGGGCAGTCTTGCTGGCACCCGGGGAGGGGAGCCCAGCCCCCAGGCCACCTCCCCACGTTCTGATCTTGCCCTCCATAGCAGTGCTGGCCCTGGAGGCTTGGGCGAGGTCACAGCCCCAGGAGGGGGTTGTCCCTCTCTTTCTTCTGAGAGAACTGTCAGCCAGAAGCTGGGCTGGGTTCACAACACAGCAGGTCTCAGCGCCAGGACATGCAGCCCATCGCCGGGTAGGGCAGAGGCCCAGAGGGGAATGCAGGACAGCTGCTGGGGTCAACAGTGAAATTGCTTTCTGAGCCCCACAGGGTGGGCCTAGAGAGTGGGGTTCATGGCAAAGGTGTGCAGGTGTGTCTGGGAGAGGGCTCACCTTGGCCCTGCAGGTGCGGACAGCGTGGCTTAGGGACCTGCACCTTCCGCCCCGCGCCCCTGAGGCAACTGCCGGGAGGCATGGGGATAGCTGGTCTGGCACTCCAGAGCCACCAGGGCTTTGGTCTCAGCTCCTTCTCTGTCCCCAGGCAGTGACCGACCGCTAGGGGGGATGTGACAGAAGGAAGAAAAACGTCTCACCGGAGATCCAGCCGGCCACAAACTCCTCCACGGGCATTGTCTGGCAGGGGCGGGAACCGGTGGCTCCGGAGAGGAGACGCTGGGGAGCGTCTGTCGGTCCCTGATCTCCCTCCCCCTCGCCCACCCGATAACCTTCCACTAATGTTTAACATGGCCTGGAGAATGAGCAGTGGCCCGGTGCCCAGACCTCGGCACCAGAAGAGGGGAGGGAGCCACCTTGGGTGGCCCTGACCCTGGAGGAAGTGTGTACGGAATGTGAAATCTTCGGGGCAGGGACGATGGCCCGGGTGGCCCCGCCCCCTGCCGGCCAACAATGGCCTTGCAGCCCTGCAGCGGGACCAGGCAGGGCAGCCAGGCCCCAGCCAGCAAGGCCATAACTAACCCTGCCTGCCCTGCCTGGCTGGCCCAAACTCCCTCCGTCCCCACAGCGCCACCCACTAGGCTGCCGCCCGCCTGCGACAAGCAGCCAGGCCGGCAAGAGATAGAGCATGGTCACCAGGGGGCAGGCCCTGTGCAGTCCCCGCACCCCAGGAACCCCCAGAGCCGGCAGGGTGGGAACCCAGAGAGGAGTGACTCCCGGTCCTGAAGCCCTGCCTTCTCCCAGGGTGGTGTGCAGCTCCCGCAGCTCCCTTGTGTGAGTCACAAACAGCCTCCCTCGCTCGGCCGTCTCTTCTCTGGGCCTCCCTGCCAGGGGACAAGCTGGGGATTTGCGTGTATAAAGGGTGGGGGTGTCTCAGCTCTGGGGTTATGAAAGCCCATTTCTCTTTGGACAATCACCCAAGCTGACAAAGCAGGGAGACCTGCATCCCTCTCTCTTCCTCTCTGCTTCCTTCGACCAACCTTCTCTGTGGCCAATACACAAAGCGTGTTAGAGCGTGAGTTATGATTCCACTCACCCGTCGGCTCCTTACGAGCGGAGTCTGGTTAAATGTGCTCACTCTTCCCTGTTGTTTTGAAAGTGATATTTTACATCATTTATAAATTCGTTGCATCTTTTTACAAATCAGATGACGGCTCACGCCCCCGTGTTTCTCACACCTGCCTGGTACTTTTATTTTTCCTGCTCCTGTTCTCTCTCTCCCTGCCTGAGAGGGGGCAGTGGACACTAGCAGAGGCAGGAGGGGCTTTGGTGTCGTCCAGACTGGGGTTCCAGTCTCAGCTCTGCCCCCACCAGCCCGGTGATCTGTGGCAAAGCACATGCTTCTGAGGTTCTTTTCTCCCATGTCCTTTGGGAGGCTCTGGAGGTCATCCAAGGGGGCTTCTGGGGCGGGGGGTGGGGGGGTTCATGTTCAGGATCATCTCCATTACACTTCAGTGATTCCTAGGCAGTCCCATGGACTTGGAGACAGGATGCGGATGGACGGGGATGCACACGGGGTGGGGGTGGGGGGGGGCAGAGCATCAGGACAGACCCGAGGATGAGGGCACAGGCAGGCCAAGTGCTGAGGCTGCTGCAAATGATGAGCGTCCGACATTAACAGAGTGTACGGGGGGAGGGGGGCTGCTGATGTAACCTGCTGTCTACATCCACGGCCACAGGATATTCTGTCAGGTTCTATTCTTAGGTATGCTGAGAAGTGGGGCCGGGGCGGGGTCCTCTTTCCGGGGCACAGAGATCCAGGGCGCAGGTGCCACCACCCATAGAAATCTGCGTGAAGGCTCCAAATGTGGGTGCCAACCTTTGGAGTTCCCCTTGCCCCCTCCCTCTGTCTCACACCTCACCACCTTCCCGTAAGGAAATTGTGTTAATATTGCCTTCGAAGCGTGTCCCAAATCCCACCCTTCCTCGCCTTCTCCACTGCTACCGCCCTGGCCCAAAGCCACTGTGGCCTCCACCTGGATTCCTGCCGGCCTCCCTGCCTCCGCCCCTGCCCCCGTCCAGTCTGTTCCCCAGGAGCCAAAGTGATGCAGTTGAAATTTAAGTCAGACCTTGTCTGTGCTCTGCTCCACACCCTGCAAGGGTCCCATCCTGCTCAGGGTGAAAACCGAAGTCCTTCCTAGGCTCTAGGAGCCCTCAAGGTGCAGCCCCCCAGTCCTTTGACCTCATCTCTGGGCACACCCTGGTCACTCTGTCCCACCCACCCTGGCCTCCTTCTCTTCTTCAAATGGGCTCCTGCCTCCAGGCCTTGTTGGCCTGGTCTAGCCTGGATTCAAACTTGTCACCTGCTGGGCATTCCTGGTGCCCCTTCCCTGGCTCTTCCTCTTCTTTGTTCCCTGGCACTCGTGACCTTCTGATGTACCAGTAATTAACTTGTTGTCTGTGCTGGGATCTCTGGCTGTTTGTTCACTGATGTGAGCCCGAACGCTCAGCACAGCACATAGCAGAGAATAGGCTCTCAATACATATTTGGTGCAAGGATGATTGAGTGGACAAGCGAGGGAGCAACATTAGGGGGCAGCCCTGCAGCCAGCGCTGGGTCTCCACTTCTCTCTCCCCATCTCCAAACGGCCCCAAAGAATGTGAAGTCCCAACAATATCCCTGCCTGCCTCTCCTGATCTCGTGGCAACTCTCTGTTCCCCGTCAGATACCCAAGGACCAATCCCACTCACCCTTCCGCTTTCCCACTGTGGCCAAAGTAGAACCCACTCACTGCTACTTTCTCACGGGCAGACGGGTTTTAGGAAGCAGGGCTCATCTCTGACTTCCTCCTCCTAGAGCCGCCCTGGGCTCCTTGGGCTGCCCCAGCGAACCTTCCTGAGCATGGCTTCTCACCGAGGGCTGGGCTGCAGTCTTCATTCTGCTGCTCACTCTCTCCCAAGGGATAGTGGGCAATCCCTTCTGTGGGCCTTGGGTCCTTTCCTGCTTACAAAAGCAGGAAATCAGCCCGGCTGATGGCTGAGTCTCAGGCCTCTTGGCTCTAAAGGCCTGATGCCTGCTGCCCTCACATCAGAATGAGTGCCACTCTCTTCTCTCGCCCCACCCCACCACCCCAGTTCAAGGCAGACCCACAACCCCTCCCTGGAGCCTTGTCAAAGGGCAGCGCCAGTCCGGGCTGGGCTCTCCTGCAAGTCCCACCAGGCCCATCTTCTGCCTGGCAGGGCAGAGCTCTGACCTTGCCCCCCTCTAGCTCACAACCTCCAAAACCTCCTTGCCACCTGCCAAACCCACCACACGCACACCCCCTGCCCCCGTGCCACCCCATCTTCCCAGCCTCGCCTGCTGTGCTCTGACTGCCCAGGGCTTCCCCAGGGTCCTCACCACAGTTCCCCCTACCGGAACACCTTCAGGAAACTGTTATTTCCACTCACAGAGACCCCGAGGATGACATGAGGAAACACAGGGAAGGGCCTGGCACACAGTAGGGCTCAGGAATTGAGGACCCTTTTCTTCCTGCTTGTAGTTTTTCATGGCTCTGAAGGCAATTCTGTCATCTTATGTAGTTTTAAGCATGCATTTCTCTGGGCAACTGGGTGGTGCAGTCGGTTAAGCATCCGACTCTTGGTTTGGGCTCAGGTCATGATCTCAGGGTCCTGGAAGCGAGCCCTGCATCAGGCTCCACGCTCAGCGTGAAGTCTGCTTGAGATTCTCTCTCTCCCTCCCCTTTTGCTCCTCCTACTCATGTTGTCTCTCCCTCTCAAATAAATAAATAAAATCTTTAAAAGAAATTACTTAAAAAATAAAATAACCATGCGTTTCTCCTGGCCTTCCCTCTTCCCCCTCTCTACCTCCACTCCCTGATTAAATCATAACTTAGCTTCCTGAGGGCAGGGCAGTGTCTCACCTGGGTCTCTGTCCCCTGCCCTAGGCCAGACCCCACACCCGGGAAGCACTGAACTGTGTTCCCACTTTGATCCAGCTGGTTAAGGGAGGCCACCAAGCCATTGTGTCCTGGTCTGAGGGTCTCAGAGCTTAGAACCTGGAAAGAGATGCTTGTTCGTTTGTTTGTTTGTTTGTTTGTTTTGAGACAGAGAGAGCACAAGCAGGGACAGTGGCAGGCTGAGGGAGAGGGGGAGAAGCAGACCCCTGCTGAGCAGGGAGCCTAATGTGGGGCTCGATTCCAGGACTTGGGGATCATGACCTGAGCCGAAGGCAGACGCTTAACCAACAGAGCCACCCAAACACCCCTAGAGGAGTTGCTTGTTATTGCACACTCTTCTCTCCAGCTCACATCTGAAATTCTTTGAGTCCTTAGTTCATGCAAGGAAGACATGTTGTAATGGGCTCAAGTGTGGGGTAGCGTGGATTCTGGAGGGCAGGTAAAGAGCTGTTTATAGGGCGCCTGGGTGGCTCAGTTGGTTAGGCAACTGCCTTCGGCTCAGGTCATGATCCTGGAGTTCCAGGGTCTAGTCCCGCATCGGGCTCCCTGCTCAGCGGGAAGTCTGCTTCTCCCTCTGACCCTACCCCCTCTCATGCTCTCTCTATCTCATCCTCCCTCTCAAATAAATAAATAAAACTTTGAAAAAAAAAGAGCTGTTTATATTGAGAATATTTGGACTGTGTTAGGAGATGGGGCTGCCTTCCCATGCCAGGGAATAAAGGCAGGGTGAGCCCATTCCTCCTCTTGCTCCCCACCCCCATCCCTGATCATCCAGCCCATTGTTGTAGCTAGAACAACTTCTGGTTCTTCTGGCTCAGGAAGGTGACCCATGGACCTGTTTTTCTCCCTGAGATCTACACCTCAGGCATACACATGCTGGTGTTGCCAGGACATGTTGGTGACGTGACCCTGGGATAGGTGGTTTCACACCTGTTTCTTTCCAGCCTGGGAATGGCTCAAGGTCTCCAGACTGTGTGTCTAAGATAGAGAGGGTTCATGTGACTGCGCCTTGAAAAATCAAGTATGCCTGGCTTGGGTTTCTAGCACATAATTTGAGAGTCGCTGGAGGTCATTGAGTTCAACCTCTTCATTTTACAGATAGGAAACTGGGGCCCCGAGGAGAAGGGGCTTGTCCGGGCTGAGTCCGGCCAAGGACCCAGTCTTCTGACCACGGCGAAGAGTCTGTCACCCCTCATGGCCCAGGCGCGCCTGCAGTATAGGCTGCTGCCTGAGTCACCTTTACCCAGCACCCAGAACGGTGTGGGTCCCTGACACGTCCCAGGAAGCATCTCCCTTCTACAGGTGAGGGGACCAGCCCCAAACCACACGCGAGTGAGCGCCCAGAGGTCGGCCACCATTCTCGACTTCCTCGAACCTTCGCGACACCTTGTTACAGGACAGTGGGCAGGCCCGTGGGCGGCCACCTGGTGGCCATGGGCGTGAGCGAACCCGCGAGGCCACAAGGCGGGGCGTCCCAGGCTTGCGCGGGCCCGCGGGAGGAGTGAGCGCGCGGGCGCCGGGCAGGGCGCGTGCGCCGCAGCCCCGGGCTCCCATTGGCTCCTGCGGATTGGGAGGCGGGGCCGTGCGCGTCGCGCTTCCTCCGCCCCAGCTTCCGCGTCGCGGACCCGGGAGCTGGAACCTGAGCGGTTGCCCGAGTCCTGGCCCACTTCGGGGCGGGAGCCGGAGCTGGGGCTCGCGGTCAGACCGGGGACCTGCGCTGAAGCCGCGGGCACTGACTCCCTGCGAGGTGAGAGCGCGGCGACGCCCTGCGCGGGCATCCCGGCCAGCCGAGCTTGGACCCCGCTCCTGACCATCGGCGCCCTGACCCCTCCCACCAGCCTCGACCTCGAGTTGGCTGAAGACCCACTAGTCTGCACACCGGTGCCTCCAACTAACACTGTCCACCTTCGCAGATCAGCCGGGACTCTGCCTTTCTTAAGTGAGAGCTTGAGGGGCTACCCAACCCTTACATCCCTGGACCCCACAGTAACCGTTCTTTCTCTTTCCCTCTGCAGATGGACGGGACAGAAGGCAATGCTGGGCAACCGGGCCCCGCTGAGCGGTCCCATCGAAGCAGCGTGTCCTCCGTGGGAACCCGAGGTGAGTCCCTGTCTCCATCACCTCACCCTGCACAGGCCGTTGGGGCCCCAGCCCTGGGGAAGTGGCCCTGGTTTGTCATCTCTTTCATTAGAGAGAATTTTATATACTCATTAACAAATAAGGTCTGTGGAGGTGTGGAGAAGTGATAGAAGAGCAGCTGGGCTCTGTCATTAGGCTGTTGGCCAGGGTGGGTACTGTTTCTCATTTGTAAAAGGAGCATGCCTTGCAGAGCTGTGAAATTCAAATGAAATCTCATGAATGAAAGGTGACACGTTTCCATTCTTTGATTTCTTTTTCACTAACAGCGGTTTGAAAGCAGGGATCATTATCTTCACTTTATAAGGAAGGAAATTGGGCCCTAGAGAGGTTAAGTCACTGGATACTGCCTGTTAAGTCACTGGCCCGCACTGCCTCAGTTGTCCCTACCTGAAAAGTGAGTCTGAATCACAGCCTCCTGGAGATGATTTTATGGTCTGTCAAGAAAGTAGCGGTTAGGGCGCCTGGGTGGCTCAGTTGGTTAAGTGACTGCCTTCGGCTCAGGTCATGATCCTGGAGTTGCAGGGTCTAGTCCCGCATCGGGCTCCCTGCTCAGCAGGGAGTCTGCTTCTCCCTCTGACCCTCCCCCGTCTCATGTGCTCTCCCTCTCTCTCATTTTCTCTCTCAAATAAATAAATAAAATCTTAAAAAAAAAAAAAAGAAAGCAGTTATAGCAGAACAGACTGGAAATCCAAAATGCACTTTCACTTGTGTCAATGATAAACTACACCTTTGCCTTTCATAGGCTTCACCCCCATTTGATCCACAGCCACGCTTTGAGAGAGGGGTGTTCGCCCTGCTTTACAGATGAGGCAGCTGACACACTTGCTGAGGTCAGCCTGCTGGCCAGGGCCCAGGCTGGGATTGGGACCCAAGTATATCGGCCTCCAATCTCGGTCTCCTCCACGGCACCTGCAGCTCCAGGGATGGGGATTTGAATCTGGCTGCTCTTCCAAGCGTCTCCCTTTGGCACCAAGCTCCAAATAAGAATGCCATGGGCTGTCACAAGTAAACACTCAACTTTTTAGGTTGTATTTCTCCTGGCCTGTTTAGACAGTCCTGAAAGGCCATGGTATTGAGTCCTGAGGCTTGAAGAATCCTATGGAAGCTAAGCCCTGGAAATTGCTTTACCCTGGGGCAGCTTGAGGAATCCTCTATTCCGGTCTTAGCCTGAGCCAGAGAGAGACAGCTACTTGCCTAAGGATAACTGGGTTGGCAGCTCTCCTGCCTCCCAGCCTGATATACTAACTCCTATAATCTCAGGATGGTTTGGGCCTATCTCTGCCTCCATCCCCACCTGTGGATTGTTCTCTGTCAAGGAAGAAGCCCAGCAGAGTCCTTGGTACTGCCAGGAGAGTGTGCGGGGGTGCAGTGGCCAGCCTAATTTGAACCTTTGCGAGTTAGAGTGGGGCTAGGCTGGTCCCTGGGCCAAAGTTGCTGGGTTTCTGGGTGGTTTGAGGATCTCGAGTAAGTCTTAACAGCACTTTTCACAGGGTCCTTTGGGGCTGCTGGGCCTCTGTCTCTGGAGTGTAGCCTTGATCACCTCAAGGGGTGTAGGGTGGGGGCTCCAGCCCCAGTGGGGGGTAGAGGGTTCCTATGCCTAGGTAGCAGGCCCAGCTGACCCCGCCCAGCCTCCGTTGCAGCAGCTGATGTGCTGGTGTACCTGGCGGATGACACAGTGGTGCCCCTGGCCGTGGAGAACCTGCCGTTGCTCAGTGCCCACGAGCTGCACCGGGCTGTCCGTGAGGTCCTGCAGCTCCCGGACATCGCCCTGGATGCCTTCGCACTCTGGCTTGTGTCCCCTCTGCTGGGTAAGGCTTGGCAGTGAGAAGCCCAGGCTGGAGGGTTGGAAGGGCAGTGACCAGGGGCGGGGGAGGGGGCCACTTCCGGAACCTCTGGCCACTGTGCATCAGGAGAAGGTGGGATTTGTGTTTGGCCGGGAGCTAGCCTCCACTTTTCAGCCCCAGAGCCCCGAGAGGCCTCCTGGCTCTTCTGCCCGCACCTTCTTTCTGCTGGTGGCAGAGGAAGGGTCAAGCCTGCCCCTCAGCCTCAGTGGTGCTGGAGCCTGGGGCATCGGGTGGAGCAGGACTGGGGGACAGGGAAGGAAGGGATCCACATTCACTGAGCCCGTGGTCTGTGCCACAACCTGAGCTGGCGTTTCTTGAGCGGAATTTCTTCTTACCCTAGTGGCCCAGCTCTGTGTTGCAGATGAAGAAGTTGAAGTTTGGAGTGGTGGGTTCAGTGAGTAGTAGGACTCAGAACAGAATGGAAGCAGGAACTGCATCCTGCTCCTTGGGGGCAGGGAGGAAGGTGGGGCCTGGCCCGGGAAGCAGCCACCCCTGAAGGTGAGGGCAGGACAGGCGGGAACCCGCCTTTTCTGCAACCCTGCTTGGCTTCTGGTCCAGGACCATCTGTGTCCTGCCCTTTCAGGCTGAGATCGCAGGGCGGGGATGGAGCAGGAGTGGGGGCAGAGGAGGTCCCTGGGGCCTCCAAATAGGGCCTCTAGCCTGCTGGCTCACACAGGAAGAGGGTCAAAGGCGAGGAGGCCCCAGGAGGTGCCAGGGCCAGGCATGTCTGCTGAGCTTATATACTCTCCTTTCTTGTAGAGAAACAGGGGCAAGAAGGGGGTGACTGGTCCCTCAGGGCCCCTAGCAGTTACCTCTTTCTTGAGGCCAGCGAGATTTGTGCCTCTACCCTAGAGGGGGGATCTCTGCCAGCCTAGTAGGAGAGGGAGTGCCCCTCCCATGTGTCTCCGTCCTGTCCATTCCCCGCCCCCATGGAAGCTTCCTGTACAGCTGCTGCTCTCGCCCACCCTCTTCCTGCTGACACGTCTCCTCCACCCATTCCCCACCCAGCTCAGCTGCCCCTTTATCACCCTCCGGGTATTGGTCGGAACTGTGGGCCCCTTGGTTTGTATCTTTGGGAAGCGGGGGGTGGCTGGTCCCGGTGCCGCCTCAGGCTCCCTGTCCCTGCAGCTGGGCCCCTTGTCTCCTCCTCCCGCTTCCTCCGCCCCCACTCCCTTCTCATCACATTCCTGCTCCCCCCTCGCAAAAACATGAATGGGCTGCCTGTGTGGCCGGCAGGGTCACCCTGGGCCACTGCCCTGTCAGGACGAGGGTGGCTAGAGGCCCCAGCATGAAGTCAGCGCCCACTTGGTTCCCAGGCTGGGTTTCAGGAAGCCTGAGAGGCCATTTCAGCTCTGACTCGGGTCCCTCGGAACCCTTGGCTGCCCCCGACCCAGAGTGGGTTAAGCAGTGACAGATGCCCCAGGGCTATCAGGCAGGGACGGGGCGCTGCCTGCTGGAGCCGCCTTGCAAGCTGGCTGTTTGGGGAGTGTTTGTCCTCAGTGCCCTTGTCACTCTGCGTGGAGCAGGCTCCAGGGGCCACCAGTCTCATTGGGTGAAAACCTCCAGGGGAAGGCCCCACCCGAAAGTGTGTGGGACCACAGGGTCAAGGTCCGGCTGTGATCATGGGAGTCCTCTGAGCTGCTGGGGCTCGGGGTCAGGACTGGGCTGTAGGCAGAAGGAAGGGCACCATTGTCCCGGGTCCACTCTCCTCCTCAGTGTCTCCAGGGGTCCCAGCTCGTCAGGTAGAGCCACCTCCAGCACCCCCTTGCTGGCCGGTGATCTAAACGCTGGGGACACAGTGGGAAGCAGGACTGAAAGTGTCCTGCCCTCAGGGACCTCGCTGTCTAAAGTGCAGTACAGGAGCTCGGATCCTGGTTTAGCCACTAACTCTTGGCGGCCTTGGGCAGGCACTGTCCCTCTTTGGGCTTCCGTTTTCCACCTGTTCCGTGGGTGGTCTCTGTGCCCTCCAGCTCTGGCATCCTAGGAGTGTCCAGGCAGAGAGCACACGGAGGCCCCGCTGAGTGGCCGGGTTGGTGGGGTTGCAAAGGGAGCCTCTCCTGGAGGGGAGAGGACACTATCGTTGGGGGTGCGTGGCCAGTCCCCCTCCTAGGGAGTGGTGAGGCAGGGGTGGCGACGGATGGGTGTGGTCAAGGATCTAGGTTGGAAATGAGGGCTGAGGAGCTGCTGGGAAATCTAAATCTGAGAAACGTCGGAGGAGAAGGGGTGTGAGGAAGCCAAATACAGGGGTGGATGGGAGAGGCTGCAGGCAGGAGGGAGGCCAGTTTGGGGGCTGTGGCTACTGTTTTGGTTAGCATCAGGGGCCAGATGGAAGCCCAAAGAACAGAGATGAGGACCTTTGACTTTAAGCTGACGGGATACGGCACCGGGCCCTCTGGTTGGGGGGTCAAGGAGGGAGATAGGGCTCAGAAGCGAGGTCAGAAGGCAGGGGAAGTCAGTCGATGGCATAGATGTTACCATTCCTTGCTCTTTTACCCCCAGCAGCCATACTCATTCATCACTGATGGCTTGGAAATGGCCTCTGACTTCTCAAAGGCCATGGTCACCGGCACATGAGGTGAAAGCACTTTCTCATTACTGGCCCAGGGTGTTGAGTCACGGGACCAGCTGGCTGCCCAGAGTCAAGGGGCCGGGCGTGAGTGGTGCACGTGGCCATTCTGCCCACCTCTGTGAGGGCTTCTGGTGGGCCAGGGGTACAGCAGTGGATGGGACAAAGCCACTCTTGCCAGAGTGACCTGAGGACTCACTGGCCAGTGGGACATCGACAGGGAGGTGACATCAGATGGTGGTAAATCCTGTAAAGGCAACCAAATGAGGGTGCAGTTGGCGAGGCAGACGATGATGGGGGCGCTGCCTCAGCGAAGGGTCTGGGGAAGGGGACACTAGAACCAAGCCCCAAGCCAGCCAGCCGTGTGAGGGTCTGGGGAGGGCGAGTGCCTGAGGCAGGAGGAACAGCAAGTGCAAAGGCCCTGAGGCACTGACAGGCTGGGAAGGTTCAAGCAATCGAAGGCGAAGGCCGGTATGGCAGGAGCAGAGTGGGAGAGGGAAACGAGAAGGAAATGAGGTGGGGGAGCTGGATGGCATGGAATGAAGGTCAGCCGGAGGTCAGGCCTGGTGAGGGGGAGGCCCAGGCTGGGTTAGGGGCAGGGGAGGGCAGCCCCTCGGGCCTCTGGGCCTCACTTACCGGCTTTGGGTTCTGCTTACTGAGGCCCTGTGAGGTTCGTCTGTACCACCATCCCTGGCATTTTCTGTCAGCCACAGCCTGCGCTCCAGCCCAGCCTCGGTGCCATAGTCAGAGGCCGGTGCTGCCTGGGGTCCGACCCTCTCTCGCTTGTGTGACTTTGGACAAGTAACTTAACCTCTCTGAGCCTCGTTTCTCCATATGCGTGATACTGTTATCACGGGGCAGATGCATGTAATCCACTGGAAGTGCTTCTGGAACCTTATACCTGCTCAGTTAATATTGGCCGTGACTAGGGCGCCCGGCGTGGTGGGGGGGGGCTCAGTCGGTTAGCGACCCACTCTTGGTGTCGGCTCAGGTCGTGACCTCAGGGTCGTGAGATCAAGCCCCGCATCGGGCTCCGCACTCAGCGGGGGATCTGCTTGAGATTCTCTCTCTCTGTCCCTCCCCCCCCCCCCCCCGCCCCCTGCATGTGCAGGCACGCACGCGCGCTCTCTCTGTCTCTCAAATAATAGATAAATAAATCTTAAAAAGAAAAAACTATCGGCCACGACTGCCATCCCTGTTGCCGTGTCAGCGGGTGGCAGTCGTGCTGCTCAGAGGCCACAGACACAGGCCGCTTGCCCTCTCGTCCTGCAGAGGTGCAGCTGAAGCCCAAGCACCAGCCCTACAAGCTGGGCCGCCAGTGGCCCGAACTGCTGCTGCGCTTCACGGACGCCCCCGCTGACCACGTGGCCATGGGTTAGTGCTACCGCCTGTGCGGCCCGGCGGGGGGAGGGCAGCCCCTCGGGCCCCTGGGCCTCAGTTACCAGCTTTTACAGGTTCCTTGAGGGGAAGCCGGGAGAGGGTGGCCGGGGGGGGGGGGGGGAGGGAGAGGGGGGGACAGCAAGCACGTCGAGATGAGCCAGGTGTCCCACTCTCTGGACAGCCCTCAGGTTCTGTCAGTCGTTGGGGGTGAGGGCCGGCCGGGCCGGGGGCCCGGGCAGTGACCCCAGCCTCTCTCCTCAGATGAGCCTTCCCTGCAGTTCCGAAGGAACGTGTTTTTCCCAAAGCGGCGGGAGCTCCAGGTGAGGCCGTGAGCCCCGGGTGGGACCACCCATCGCTGGTGCCCTGTGTCCCTAGACCCCTGGTCACCAGTGCGCCGACCCAGCTGAGCAGCCCTTCCCTACCACACCGGCCCACAGATCCACGATGAGGAGGTCCTGCGGCTGCTCTACGAGGAGGCCAAAGGCAACGTGCTGGCCGCTCGGTACCCGTGTGACGTGGAGGACTGTGAGGCCCTGGGTGCCCTGGTGTGCCGCGTGCAGCTCGGGCCCTACCAGCCGGGCCAGCCCACTGCCTGCACCCTGAGGTGAGGGCCAGTGTGACCCAGGGCAGGGGCCTGGGGTGGGGAGGGCTGCCCCGGAATCCTACTTCCAGGTGATCTTCCAAGATCGGGAGTCTGGAGGCCTTGGCCCTAGGGCTGGCCCTGATGCTGTGTGACCTTGGGCAAGTCACCCCACCTCTCTGAACCTCCTTGCCCTCGTCTGCACTGGGCTGAGGGGCCTGAGAATTGGGAGATTTGGGTGAAGTGACATCTGGGAGAGGAGCCCCAGGTGTGTGTGAGGGTGGAGCCCAGCCCCCGCCTGAGGTCAGGAGGGGCTTGAGCTTGTTCTTCTTGTTCTTCTGGGGTCACAGCCCGGGACTGACCACATACTGACCCCCCATCACCAGTGACAGCCCAGCTTTGTCCCAAACTCCAGGGACGAGGCCCCATTCCTCAGACACCCCAGCACCCTGGCTCTGTGCTGCCCACCCACCCCCCCCTCAAGAGGCCCGACTCCTCGCTGTGTCAGTTCAGTCTGCCCTGGAAGCAGACCAGGCCATCCTCACACCTCCATGAACCGTGATCCTGAGGTTCAGAGATAGCCCCGGTGGAGATGAACTTCAGCACAGCCGTCTCCTAGACCCCACGCCCCACCCCAGCACTGCAGGGGACACAGTGTGTCGGAGGAGACGATGCGCAGAGACAGGGCCCTGTGCCGGGTGACTAGCAGCCGGGGCCCCGCTCGGACCGCCCCGCTCAGTTGAGCCTCAGGGCTCCCCGGCTGGGCTGGTGGCCATAGGAGGCCCAGCCCTGGGGCGTGTCTGTTGCTGTTGCAGCTGATAACAATCGCAGCCCAAAGTGTTTAATGCTCCAGGGACTCTGTCAGCCCGAGCAACAGACAGTCCCCATTCTTCTGGCCCGGCCCCGTGTCCTCTGGGCCGGCTCACACTCAGGCAGGCCAGGTAGCCACAGCAGTTGCGTATTGGCAGGGAGAGGGCTCTCCCCTTAACGCACCAGAGTCCTCAGACTCACACCGACGTCCCCTTCCCCTGGCTGGAGCCTCAGGTCCACCCGAAGGGGACACCGTGGCCAGGGCGCTGGTAGGCGGGCCCTGAGCCCGTACAGCCCCCATGGATGGGAGTGGGGAAGCCTGGATTGCCAGATGACAAGTGACAGTTGTGGCTGGAAAAAGGCATGTGGGGGCACAAAGCCACGAAGGTGCCCACGGCAGCCCCGAGAAGGGTGACAGCCCCCTAGACACCCCGCCTCACACCGCCCCGCGGTTGGGCCTTGGGCCAGCACGGGTCCCGTCCCCGCCTCAGCCCTGCTGCTGGCCGGGCCGCCTTTGCCGGTGGCCTGGGGCGTTCGGGCAGCAGAAGCCCCTCCCCTCCGAGGTGAGAATGGCATCCTCAGTGACAGTTGGTGCCAGGCCCGTGCCGTCGCCCTTCCACGCGAGTAGCGGTTAGCGTCCTTGTTTTATCCGCGGGGACCTCTGAGCAGGTGCTCGCCGCTCCGAGACAGAGCCCCAGCTGCGCTCGGCCCGGGAGCAGCGCGGTACCCCGGCTGCCTGCTTCCCGGTTGCGTGATTGGAAACCTTTCCTTCTCGAACCCGTGCTGACGGATTGTGGGTCGGTGGTGGGTTTTGTTTTCGTTCTTGTTTGTGTTTCAATATATCCCTCTTTGGCAGAAAATATGTGGAGAGGTATAGGTCACTTGCTGCACCCTTTTCCCGTTGTCAGGAGTTCCACTAGCTCGGAAATCCAAACCTTCCCAAGTCAGTGACACGGGCGCCGCGCTGAAACCCTCTGGCCACGGGCTGGCCGGGAGCCGGGCCCGGCTGCGGCTCCCCTGTTGGTCTCCCGGCCTGCCTTTCAGGCCCCTCGCCCACCAGGCGTGCTGCTGGGCCCACGGTCCTGGTCCGGGGCCTCGCCTGCCCTTGCCCGGGAGCGTGCCACCCCCTGAAGCCCTCGGCCTCTCTGGCCTGGCCCCCAGCACCGGAGCCCCTCCTCATGCCGGGCACCCATCTTCCTTCCTCCGCAGGGAGAAGCTGGACTCCTTCCTCCCCGCCCACCTCTGCAAGCGGGGCCACGGGCTCTTTGCTGCCCTCCGGGGCCGAGGGGCCAAGGCGGGGACAGGCGAGCAGGGCCTGCTGAATGCCTACGGCCAAGTGAAGGAAGCGGTCGGCAGCGACAGTGAGCACGGGGCCTCCCTGAGCCCCCACTACCGCGCCTACCTCCTCAAGAGCCACGAGCTGCCCTTTTACGGGTGAGCAACTCCCTGGCTGGCGTCCTCATGGGCAGCCGCAGCCCTGGGGGCTCTGCTGTCCCCTTCCCCCGGCAGCCCAGCGGTCTGTCTTGGCCTTTGCCAGCACGGCCTGCCAGCGTGCACATCTCTGTGCCAGTCACGCTCTGTCCTCACGTGAGGTGTGTCTTCATGCCAGCACCTCGGGCCCCACGGGTACCAAGCCGGACGCCTGTCCTTCCCTCGCTCCCGTCACAGGCCAGGCCACCAGACGGGTCCTGTGCTTCCACCCGCCACGGTCACTGGGTCGGTGGACCTGCTGACCTTCCATTGAGCCAGTTCTCTCTCTCACGCTGTCCGCATCGGCTCGGTGGCTCCCGTGTACCTACCATGGCATTCTAGGCACTGCCAATACCTCGGGAGCAGAGGGGCCCGGCCCGTGCCTGGTGAGGCTGACATTCCGGTGGGAAGGGAGACAGCGGCAGAGGTAGGAACAAGAGTGCAGGCAGGGGCGGAAGCCGGGCGACAGTGGGGACAGCGTGACAGTACTCGGAAGGGGATATAACAGCTCAGGCCAGGCGGTGATAACGCCAGAGATGTTGAGGGTACAGTCGACAGAATTTGCGAGACGGATGTGCAGTGGAACAGATGAAGGAGAGGAGAAGGGACTCCGGGGGTCTGGTCCGAGCAACTGGAGGATGGCGTTGTCATCAGCTGAGATGGGCCCGGGCCATGGAGCGGGTTGGGGAAGGTTGGGGGTTTGGTTTTGGATGTGTTGATCTTGAGATGCTTGCTAGATACCCAGCTTGGCGATTCCGAGTGGACATTCGGGTTTCTGAGTCTAGAGTTGGGTCATGATTGGTGGGCATCAGCATTTGGGTGTTGAAACCTGGAGCCCCAAGACGTGGCCCAGGAGATGAGTGTGGACCCAGGCACAGGGAGGATGCGAGCCAGCGGGGCAGGCAGGTGCGTCTCCACAAGCCAGGCAAAGGGAAGTGTCCTGCAGGAGGGAGCGACCGGGCGTCCCCTGCTGCTCCTTCCAGGTCAAGTTCAACATCCCCTATGCGGCCCATAGCTGACCTTGGCTCCAGCATCACTGGGGGGGCAACGGGTGGAGGAGAGTGAGAAAAGACCGGAGACAGCGAGTGTGACCAACTCCTTTGGGTGTCAGTGCCATGAAATGGAGTCAAGAGATGCAGCATTTGGGGCCGGAGTGGGGGCGGAAGGTCTTTAATTTTTATGATGGGCGAAATGCGTGTGTGCAGACAGACGATCGGCGACAAAGTGGGGTAGGTGAGGGCAGGCAAGTGGCTTGCCCCGGGTCGCTTCAGGGACTCGGTGAAGTAGGAGTCCCAGCCGTTCGCTGACCTTGGGGAGGTCTTGCAGGAGCAGCGACAGGAGTGAGGCTGCTGGCAGGACTCGGAGGTAGCACATGCTTGCCCCCAGGCCCGCGCCGGTGCGAGGGTACAGGCAGTCACAGGGCGGGATTCGGCCAGGGCTCTGGCTGAGCCTGGTGCAGGGCGCGACGGGCCAGGCAGCCATAGGAGGGGGAAGGACGCGACGGGGCCGTGAGAGGGTGGCAGCTCAGTGAGATGGCGTATCAGGGCCACGACACCCTGTCCCGTCTCCTTCCCGGTGTCGAGCCCTAAGCCTCCCGGGGTGCTCTCTCATGGGCCCCCCACACAGGGGCAGCTGGACCCCACTGCTCCCAAAGGGTCATGGCCTGACAGGCGGTGGGCCGCGGGGCTCTCCCACCCTGACGTAGCCTGGCTGCCTCCCCCAGCCTCAGCCCGAGCGTCCTGGGGCTCCTGGCCGTCCCCCGAACCTAACTTGCTGTCCCACACCCAGGCTCATGCTCTTCTCTCCGTCTGCAGTGCCCACCCTTCTCTGTGCCCCTCAGTTCCTCCCCCTGCCTGTTCAAACCTTCCTGTCCTGCGTGACCAGCGCAGTTGCCACCACCTCCAGGAAGCCTCCCTCCCACTCCCCTCTCAGTTTTCGTTCACCCTTCAGTCGCCAGAAAAGCTTAAACTTCTCATGTGCCCGGGACAGGGCCTGACCAAGAGACTGTGGTGACGGGAGCCCAGACCCTGGAGCCCAGACCCTGGACCGTCTGTCCTTGGTGCCTGAGGTGACAGGCTAACAGCAGTTCCCCTCCCCAGGTGCGCCTTCTTCCATGGCGAGGTTGACAAGCCAGCCCAGGGCTTTTTGCACCGGGGCGGGCGGAAGCCAGTGGCTGTGGCCATCAGTCTGGAGGGCGTGCACGTCATTGACAGCAGGGAGAAGGTACTTCCAGCTCCTCCAGGGTGGGACCTGGGTGGGGGGTCAGGGGGCCTCACTGGAGAGGGAGTAGGGCCCTTACCCAGGCCTTCCTGGTTCTCCTGGGCCCGTGGTTGGCCTGGCGGCCGACTTGATGGCTCATCTGGCCTCCCTCCCTCCGATGTCCCTGGGGCTTCCAGTGTCATCCGGGAGCTTCCTTGAGGTCTGCTCTGGATCAGCTCCTCTGCCTAGCGGGCTGAAGCAGGAGGGTGGCTGGGGCAGAGGGAGGCTGCAGCTGGGATTAACCCTCTGAGTGGAGGGAGTCTGGCACGGCCTGGCCGCTCTGTTGGACCAATGGCTAGAGACTCGCTGTTGGTTTTCCAGAAAAGCCTCGCGACTAGAAGCCCTCCTTGGTTGCCGGAGTCCTGCTCCTCCCCACCCCCCACCCACCGCCCCATGTTTGGCGCAGGCTCTCTGTTGGTTCCCTGTGTCGAAGGTGGCATCCGCATCCCGCCCTGTGGGGTGATTGGCACTTGGGCAGGAGTCTCTCCTAAACCAGTGGCAAAGTGTTAGGTGACTGCTGCTTGTCGCCAGAGTGGGACCTCAGCCCAAACATGCTGGGCCCCGAGCCCAGCTCAGCCTCCTGCTGAGGTGCCACCCAGCTGATCTCCTGGAGAAGGGGGCCCCTCCCACCTGTCGCTCCCCCCCCCCGCCACGTGACTGCCCCAGCTGTTAGGGGCTCGGCCCGCCTGTGAGAAGTGCCGCGGGTTAGGAGTTGTCACCTCCCCAGAACACAGCCCCCTGTGAGGGTCTGATGAAAGCAGGGACGCCTCGGAGAGACTCACACGGGAATTTAGACTCAGCCTTAGAGGTAAATAGCCTGGCCAGGTGTCCCCTCCTGGTGGCACCTGAGCGGGACAGGGTAGACGAATGGACTCCACTCAGCCGAATCCAAGCTCTGCGTCTCCCTCTGGGCAGCACGTTCTGCTGGGCCTGCGCTTCCAGGAGCTGTCGTGGGACCACACCTCCCCCGAGGAGGAGGAGTCTGTCCTGTGGCTCGAGTTCGATGGGGACAATGAGGGCACACCGGTCAACAAGCTCCTCAAGATCTACTCCAAGCAGGTAGTGGGCGTGGCCAGCACCGGGGTAGGGGCGGGGCGGGGTAGCTGGGCGCAGGGCGCCCCAGACACTTGGAGGCTCCAGGCTGGCTGACGAGGACGTGAGAGGGCTGCTGAGGGCCTGGGGACCGGGGTGGGAGGGGAGCTAACACCAGCTGACCTGGAGCCACTCTTGTGAGTCAGAAGGCCTGATTTGGTGCCTCCCTGGGCCTCCCGGTGCTCTGTGACCAGCCCGCACTGGCTCTCCGTCCGAGGCCCCCTGGAGTTGGGTGTTCTCGGAGCAGGGCAGGCAGGGTAGGGCGAAGGCCCCAGAGCGCCTTTGTTTCATGCCCTTCACCCAGCGCCCACCCCCGGCCCTCCTGCTCCCGCCCTGGTCATGGCACAGGCCTCCCTCCCACACCTCGTCCTTCCCGCTCGGCACTGACACCGGTCAGGACTCCTGCCCCAAGCACACCTCTGCCCCGGCTGCCATCTGGAGCACCCTAGATCCCTTTTTTAAAGTAAATATTTTATTGAATTATACATAGAGACAAGCGCCCAAATCCTAAGTGTATAGCTCAACAGGTTTTCCCAAAATAAACCTCTGTAACACCTTTCGGGTTGCGAAATAGAACCAGGACCCCAGGAGACCCCTCAAGTCCCCTCCCAGGCCTTCCCTCCCCCCCCACCACCAAGGGACCCCCCATCCTGACTTGTTTCACCTTGAGTCGTTCTGCCTGGTTTTGAACCTTCTAGCAGCAGGGTGTTCTTTTCTGTCTGGTCTGTTCCGCTCTGTCCTTGCCGCGGGTAGTAGTGGCTCGATCTTTCGAGATGCTCGCTGGTCTTCCAGCATCCAGATCCGCCAGTCTTGACTTTATCGCATTCCATCACTGAGGGACGCTTGGGTTTCCGGTTTGGGACCGTTGCCAGAAACACTGCCCAGTCATGGTCACGCGTGTCCTTAGTGCCCGTGCTCAGGAGCGGAAGGGCCAGCTGTCCCCCGCAGTCATGCCGATGTGAGCCTGCCCCGCATCCGCTCCCCGGCCTGGCCCGTTTTAGCCGCTCTGGAAGGAGAGTCACGCGATCTCCTTATGTTTTTTTCCTTTATTTTTCAGTCCGTTGTATTGAGGTATGATTTACAGTCAGCACCCATTTTAGCAGTAAGTTCTGATGCATTAACGTGCCTGTGTAGCGAGTACAGTCAGGCGATGGAGCAGCTTATTTGCTAAGCTGCTATCTTCCCAGACCTGACACGTCTATTTACACCTTTTGTCCGTTTTTTATTGGAGTAACTTGCGTCGCCCCCCAAATCTCCACATGGCTTTTGTTGCCATCTCCCCCCTGCCTGATGACGTTGAGCAGCTTTTATGTATTTCCTTGCCATCGGGAGGTCCTGTCTGTTGAAGTCTTTGCCAGGTTTTCTTTGGGGTTGTCTTTTTTTTTTTTTTTAATTCATCATTTTGTATAATTCTTGTTGCTTTCAGAGTCATGCCCCACCAAGGCATCAAGTAGCCTCCCCTTAGCTCTCCCTAGAGTTTCGCTTTCTCCAGAGCATTCTATAAATACACTCAGCTTGGGGCGCCTGGGTGGCTCAGTCGTTAAGCGTCTGCCTTCGGCTTAGTTCATGGTCCCAGGGTCCTGGGATCGAGCCCCGCATCGGGCTCCCTGCTCCGCGGGAAGCCTGCTTCTCCCTCTCCCACTCCCCCTGCTTGTGTTCCCTCTCTCGCTGTGTCTCTCTCTGTCAAATAAATAAAATCTTTTTAAAAATAAATAAATAAAAAATAAAAAGATTTTAATTTATTTGAAAGAGCACGAGCGGTGGGGAGGGGCAGAAGGAGAGAGAAATAGAAAAGCAAACTCCCCCCAAAAAATAAAGAAAAAAAAAAAGATAGAAAGAAAAGCAGACTCCCTACTGAGCAGGAAACTCATCACGGGGCTCCATCCCAGGACCTGGAGATCATGACCTGAGCTGAAGGCAGATGCTTAACCCACTGAGCCACCCAGGCGCCCCTCTAATTCTTAATAAAATTTCAGAAACTAAACGTTTTATAATTTTAAATCTGTGATTCATTTCAAGTTCCTTTTCCACGTGAGGTGTGGTACAGAGATCAAGAGTCTTTTCCGTTTTGTTCCAGTGTTATTTGTTGAAAAGACTACCCTTTCTTCCTTGAATTGCCCTTGTGTCTCTTTTGCATTTCAGTTGGCCAAGTGTGTGTGGGTCTATTTCTGGGTTATCTGTTCTGTGCCCTTGATCTATGTGTTTGTCTTTCACTAATACTGCCGTATTGATTGCTGAAACTTTATAGTAAGTCTTGAAATCAGGTGGTATGATTTCCAGAACTTTGTTCTTTTCCAAAATTGTGTTTGGCTATTCCGGTTCCTTTGCATTTCCATGTGAATTTTAGGATAAGCTCGTTGATTTCTGCCCTTCTTTCCCCAAAAAAGCCTTCTGGGATTTAGATTAAGATTGCATTGAATCTGTAGATTGATTTGGAGAGAACTGACATCCTCAGTCTTCCAGGCCGTTATTTGTCTTTGATTTTTTTCACTAATATTTTCTAGTTGTCAGCATAGAGATACTGTATATCTTCTATTATATTTACTCCTAAGTATTTCTTTGCTTTGCTTTGCTTTCTTTCTCTTTTTCGTACTACTGTGGATGATACTTTTTATTTTTATTTATTTATTTTTTAGTGACCTAAAAGTTTATTCTTCTCTCAAATAACATTATGGGTAGGCAGTCCAGTCCAGATCTGTTATTGTGAACTCACAGTCCTTTACCTTGTTGCTCTGCCATACCTTTAAATTCACCTCATGGTCCAGGAGAGCTGCTTCAACTCCAGCCATCACATCTACATGCTAGACAACAGGAAGAAGAGAAAGGGAGGAACACCGTGACTTTTAATTTCAAGTTTCGGTTGCTCACTGTGGTTTGTAGAAATACAGCTGAGGGGCGCCTGGGTGGCTCAGTCGGTGAAGCGTCCGCCTTCAGCTCGGGTCGTGATCTCAGGGTTCTGGGATTGAGCCCCACATCGGGCTCCCTGCTCAGTGGGGAGCCTGCTTCTCCCTCTCCCTCTGCCTGCCGCTCCCCTTGCTTGTGCTCTCTCTCTTTCTCTCTGTCAAATAAATAAATAAAATCTTAAAAAAAAAAAAAAGAAATACAGCTGATTTTGTTATCTGCATACTCATATGCCCTGCCACTTTGTTAAACTCACTCACTGGTTGTGTTAGTTTTGTTGCAGATTCTTTGGGGTTTTCTCTGTAGACAGTCGTGTCGTCTGTGAATAGGGACAGTTGTATTCTGGCTTTCCAGTCTGTGGTGCCTCTCTCTGGCCTGACTGCACTCTCGGACCTCCAGGACAGTGTCGAGTAGGTGCGAGCCGACATCCCGACTTGCTCCTCACCTCGGGGCGGGGGGGGGGGTGCGGGTAGTATGTATGTTCAGTCTTGCTCGAAATAAGTATGGTTTTAGCTGCAGGTTTTTCAGAGACACAGTCATTGGGTCGAGGAAGTTCCCTTCTATTCCTGGTTTGCCAAGCTTTATCTTGAATGGATATTAATTTTGTCAAACATGGTGTAGTTTCAGTGGCAGGCTCCCTGAACCTCAGGGAGCGTCGCGCTATGATTGAGGCTTTGTCCCAAGGAACTTCGAGGGCTCCCTGTTGTGCTTACAGCCCAGGGCCCTCTGTCCCCATTGGCTGCCGTCCTTTTCTCCATCCGACTGACTGCACGTCTGCTTGGTGGAGTCTCTCAGTGACAAAAGGAGGCAGGTGTGGAGAATGGATGCTGGCTTTTGCTCCTGGGCCCCCTCCCCAGGATGGGTTGTGTTGCTGCAGGGCAGCCCTGGGCTGCACCGGGTGGGGGCAGGCACCAGGCCACTCCTGTGTCACCGGGGGGCCATCCCCTTGGCCTCTGACCCGCTCCTCCTGTGGGTCCTCTTCTTGGAGGCACCAGCAGGCGTCGACCCGCCTCGGTCGCTGCCGTGTCCCACGGCCTGTCGCAGCACCTGGCGTGGGGTAGGCACTCCGTAACTAAGGGACGCCACCCGCCGACAGCTTCCTGTCTATGGATTCATCTGACCCCTGGCGTCCCCAGCATATGGTGTCCAGACCGTGCTCGCTGACACCCGGTCATTTCCCCTTTTCTGTCAACATGTGTTACGTGTCAAGTTTGTTGAGAAGGTAGCGCTTTTGAAGAATGGGCTCAGAGGGAGCCACCTACCCTCACCCCGTGTGGCCTGACCACCACCTTCCTCACAGGCCTGCAGGTTCTTCTCTCAGACAAGTCTCCTCCATTCCTGCAACCCGGAAAGCCCCGCCTGGGTCCTCTCCTCCCTTCCTCATCCTCCCGTAACAGCGGAGCTTCTTTCCCCCACCCCCCCACTCTGGCCTGACTGCTGCAGCCCACAGCACTCAGCCTTCCGGGCCTGGGCCTTCTGCCGAGAATGCTTTCTTACCCACCCCACCTCCCAGACCTGAGATGGGGACCCCTCCTTGTCCATCAGGACTGACCTCCGAAGTCACCCCAGATGGATGCCTCCCCTGTGCCCCGGCCCACAGAGCACCTGATTCCCGCCCCCTTCCTTTTCCTGTGTAAATGGTGTTTGTCATCTGCCTGCCCCAGCAGAAGGCAGGGGCCCGTCCATCTCATCCAGCTCACTCCACAGAGTATGGAAAAGCTCGGCCTCAGGGAGGCCTCAGCGTGGCCCCCTCTCCTCCCCAGGCCGAGCTGATGAGCAGCCTCATTGAGTACTGCATTGAGCTGAACCAGACATCAGAGCCCGCCGCCCCCCAGGAGAACGTGTCCGGCCCCACCGCCGCCACCGGCTCCCCGCCGCCCCCTGCTCAGCGCCCACCGCTGCGGAGGCAGGGCAGCGTGGTGTGCAGCCGCCTCCAGCATCTCTCCACCATCGACTACGTGGAGGAAGGTGAGCACGCTCACACGCACGCGCACATATGCACGCCACAGGGAGCCCCAGGGATGGGGGTGCTGAGCAATTCCGGAGACAGCGAGTTAGGGTCCAGCTGGCAGGGACCTAAGTGGGGAGAGGGCGTGAAGCCGGGTGAGGGTTGCATCTCGTGAGCTCTGGGACTGGGAATGGGGGCCTCTGGGGCCCTGGCGGGAACGGCCCTTTGCTGTCCCTGTCATTGCATGTCCACAGATGTGTTCCCTGCGGCCGTGTCCAGATGTGACACACTAGAAACTGCCGACGTCTGTTATTTCAGGTGTGGGCACAGAAACAGTGGGGCCACGTCCGGTGGAATCAGGGCAGCTTGTAAACGGGCAGTGCTCTGAATGCAGCGTGGTGTCTCAGACCGAGCCCTGGAGCAGACAGACGTTTATGAGAGAACTGGTGAAGTCTGGAAGTGTGTGGTTTGGTTAATCATGTGGCACCAGTGTTTTTTAGTTTTGGCAAACATACGATGGTAACAGAGGATGCCAGCCAGCATCATGAGAAGCTGGATGAAGGCATATAGGAACTCTTTGTATTATTATCTCTGCATCGTCTCGATAAATCTAGAATTATTTGAAAATAAGAAACTTTTAAATGCGGTAACTAAGACCTGCATTTATTTATTTATTTTTTTAAAGATTTTATTTATTTATTTAACAGAGAGAGACACAGCGAGAGAGGGAGCACAAGCAGGGGGAGTGGGAGAGGGAGAAGCCGGCTTCCCGAAGGGCGGGGAAACCCGATGCGGGGCTCGATCCCAGGACCCCGGGATCATGACCTGAGCCGAAGGCAGACGCTTAACAACTGAGCCACCCAGGCGCCCTCGGATACAGTATTATTAACTAAAGTCCTTCGTTTTAGCCTAATGTCCTTTCCAGTGGCAGGCTCCCATCCAGGACGCCACACTACATTTAGTTGTCAAAGTCTCCGTAGGCACCGCTGGGCTGCGAAGGTTTCTCAGATTTCCCTGGGTTCTGATGGCCGTGACAGTTTGGAGGAGGACCGCTCGGCGATACCGCGGGGTGCCACGTTACCGGAATTCGCCTGGTGCTGTCCTTGTGCTCAGGCAGGGGCTGTGCACTGGGGAGGGAGGTCCCGGAGGTAAAGTGCCGTTCTTATCACGTCATAAAGGTGCATTAGGACAGGGCGCCCGGGTGGCTCAGTTGGTCAAGCGACTGCCTTCGGCTCAGGTCATGGTCCTGGAGTCCTGGGATCGAGTCCCACGTCGGGATCCCTGCTCGGCGGGGAGTCTGCTTCGCCCTCTGACCCTCCCCCCTCTCATGTGCTCGCTCTCTCTCTCTCTCTCTCTCAAATAAATAAATAAAATCTTAAAAAAAAAAAAAAGGTGCAGGGCGCCTGGGTGGCTCAGTTGGTTAAGCATCTGCCTTCGGCTCAGGTCATGATCCCAGGGTCCTGGGATCGAGTCCCGCATCGGGCTCCCTGCTCAGCGGGGAGTCTGCTTCTCCCTCTGACCCTCTTCCCTCTCGTGCTCTCTGTCTCTCATTCCCTCTCTGTCAAATAAATAAATAAAATCTTTAAAAAAAAAAAAGGTGCATTAGGACAATTAGTGTTGACCTTGTCACCTGGCTTGAAATTCTGACTTGTAAGGATTCTTTTTGTCTTACTGAGGCTCACCCTCAGCCAGCCGTCCGTGTTGTAGGTGTTTTATTTCTTTGGTCTGTTCTCGAACTGGTTTGAGCAAAAGCCCCTGGGACAGCATAGCTGGCCCGACATCACATGCAAACCCAGATCCGCCTCTGATTCGGGAGGCTGGCCACACGGCTCGAGCTTCCGTGCGGGACTGAGGCTCAGACAGTTCATGGCTGCCACGAGGCGGACTCTGTGTGAAGCAGGCTCTGGAAGGAGGCAGCCTCTGGCTCCACTGGGGGCCTGGACCGTGGCACCTTGGGAAGCCCACCCTCAGTGTGTTCCTTTTTCCTTGATAGGTCAGCAGATCAAGCGGGTGAAGCCGAAGCGCACCACATCCTTCTTCAGCCGGCAGCTGTCCACGGTCCAGGGGAGCTACACCGTGGTGCAGCCCACCGACAGCCTGGAGCAGGGCTGAGGGCAGCGGCGCGGGGCAGGGGGAGGGCGCAGGGGGAGGCTCCCCCTGGCCCTGGCCCAGCATTCTTCTCCCAGACGGGTAGGACCAGGCTGCGGCTCTGGGGCTGGGCAGGAGGGCTACCTCGAGAGGGAAGAAGTGGCTTCTGCCTGTGATGGCGCACGGGCCACACACAGGCTGGTGGGGGACTCCCGCAGGGTCCTCCTTGCAGCCTGCCTGTCCTTCCCCTGGACTCAGCCCCACTGCTGTCTCAGGACCATCAGAGGGGGCTCTGGCCACCCCCTCCCAGCCAGGGACTTGGCCTTGTGCCCCTCTCAAGATGGACAGTGTCCCCTGCTCTGAAGTTCTCGGTGGCAGCGCTGGCAGCAGGGGACCGATGAATACGGTTTGGGACCCGTAGGTCCAGTGTGTGTCTTCGGTCTTTTCCCCGGACTTTGGTGACCACATCCCCGCCTGCCTTCGGCCGCATTCCACCAACGCTGCCAGTCTGGGCGTGGCCCTGTGGGGTGGGAAGGAGGCCTTCCTGGATTGCACCCCAGCAGGGACAGAGAGGGTGAAGCCCCCCACTCATACCCTCTCTGGCTGGATGGAACTGGAGGGAGCCAGGCGGGGCCTGGCTCAGGGAGCATTCTGTGCCCCTCACCCCGGCCTCGTGGTCAGGACACATTCTGACCGGAAGGAAAGTGCCTTTTTGCCAGCCTTTGGGGACAACACTGTGCCTGGAGGTGGCTGTCCTGGGGACCAGTGTGCCCACCAGACCCACACTCCACACTTGGAGAAGCTCCCAAACCACCCTGGTCTGCAGGTTTTCGCTTTGCTCTTTTTTCATCTGCTTCGGTTCCACGAAGCCTGGGAGCTCTGGGGTAACTTGAGGACGCCCCCACCAACCTCAGAGCTGCTGGCTCTCCCTCAAGATGGCGCTGTGGTGTCCATCCGCCCGACCCTGGGGGTGGCCCATGCGCGGGGGACGTCCCATGCCAGCTGGTCTCCTCTTTCCCGGGACATTATAGGGAGGCTGGATCTGGCGCTGGGTGGAGCCTTTCCCCCTGCTTCACCGTCACGGCCTCTCCCAGAGGAGCCAGCCTAGAGGAGGTAGAGGACGGCCTTCGCAGCCCCTCTGCGCCTCCGTGGTGGGTCCATGGCCCGCACGACGCTTCCTGAGACTTTCTGCAGGGAAGAGGCCAGACCGGCCCAGCGCTGGGCTCTGCCTTGTCCTCGCTTCCGCATGGAGCGCCTTGGCAGAGGAAATGCAAACTGGCCTCCAGGGTCAGAGCCCGCTCCCTCCTCTTCCTTTTGGTGACTTTGGAGCACTCCCGGGGTTCTGAGCTGGGCTTGCCTCCAGCAGTAGGGACTCTGTCGTTTGTTAAAATAAATTGGGGTCCCCAGGCTTTTGGAATGTTCCAGCCAGGGGCCATCTCGTCTCCCCTCCTGGAGTCACCGGACCGGAGCGGCCGCCCAGCCAGCCTGGCACCCAGCCGTCTGGTTCTCTCCTCCCACTCACTGTTTTGACCCAGGTGAATGTTTATCTGCTGGGCTGACGGGTTGGGATGGGGGGTGGGGGGGCTGGCGTGGACACACATCACTTGTTCTTACTCTTCAGTCTCTCCGCTGTTCTCTGAGCATCCCTTGTGTGCCATGGCCTTTTCTGCCCGCCCTTTGGACAAAGCAGTATTTTACCAAGTGACCTTTCAATATACTCATTCTTTTGTATCATGTGACTTCTTAATAATAAATTTTCAACAAACTTTGGGTGGTTTACGTTGTGAAATAACGAGAGTGTGTTAATTATACCCCGGGAGTGGATTACAGGCTGCCTGTTTGCTTTGTATCAAATACCCATCAAGGTACGCTGCTGACGGAATTCGATGGAGGGCCCAGGGTGACGTTTTCCAATCTCGGTGGTTAGTCAGGGACTCCCAGGGTAAGGAGGTCCAGGAGGGGTTTGGGGGTTCATGGTGGGAACCAAGCAGGGAGATCTGCAGGGAGGCAGGGGAACGAGCCGACAAGGGGCAGGCTGGAGCCTACACCATACCGCCGTGGCTTGTTAGACGCCCCGCACCCCCATTCCTCCGCACACCTAGGGGAGGGGGCCCCGGGCACAGTCTGGACTCCGGCACCTCAGCCAAGAGGCCAGAGAACCCAGGGGGTCTGGGTGATTCTCACCCACGCTGACGGCTCCTCATGCCCCGGGCCTGGCCAGGAGGCGGTTTGTTTGCCACAGATTGTGTTGTGGGTAGCCACGGGCTTCGGCCCTGTAGGGTAAGCACACCATTCGGGGTTTGGAGTTCACACTGTGAACGATTTGGGAGCTAGAAGGGAGCAAGCCATGTGTCTCTGTGGCCGTGAGGACGGGGACCAGGGCCTCTCCCCTAGTCATGCCTTCTGTGGGGTCCGCCATCTGGCAAGGTCAGCATGATGCCACAACTGGGAGCACTTACACGAGCCTCCCCTTCTTGACCTTTAAGATTGGACCGATGATAGTACCCATCTCGTAGGGTTGTTGGGGTGCTTGAGGGTCTGGCGGTGACGAGGCACTTGGTAGGTCTTAGCTACTTTCACCATCATCTGAAAGCCCTGTGTCTGGCAGCTGGCAGGGATGAAGGAACCCCCTGAGAGGCCAGAGCCTGCCGATGGCACGGACACCCCCACTCTGGTGGGTAAGGGTGTGCCAACAGCCTGGAGCCTGGCCGACCTGGAGCCCCTTCCTCTTCCCCAGGCCCCATCAGCCCTAAAAGATGGGCCCAGCCTTAATGGCTTAAAACCATACACATTCATTGCCTCACAGTTCTGTAGGTCAGAAGTCTGAAACGAGTCTCACTGCACAAAGGTCGAGGTGTTGGCAGGGCCTCCTTCCTTCTGGAGGCTCCCTTCCCTCTGCAGTTTCTAGAGGCCGCCGGCACTCCTTGGCTGGTGGCCCTTTCTCCGTCTTTGCCTCCAGCCAGTGCAGGTGAGGGATGTCCCCCCAGATCTCTCTCTCCTGCTCCCCTCTTTCAGGCCGGAGGCCTTTGTGAGTACCTTGAGCCAGTGTGGATAATCGCGGGCCGTCTCCCTGCTAAAGCCGGCTGACTGGCCCCTTCCATTCCTCTTTGGCACATACCCTAACATTCACAGGCTCTGGGGATCAGGACGCAGACATCTCGGAGGGACCTTGTTCTGCCCCCCATGCCACCCCTCCCGCCACAGCCCTGCTCCACTTTGTGCTCCAGGTCGGCCCCTTTGCCTCCCCTGCCCAGGCCCCGTCCCCCTCCCTGCCCTGGAAGCCAGGGGAGCTACCTGTCCTGTCCGTGGGCAGGCTCCAGCCGACTGGGGGCCCCCTTCTAGGACCACCAGCCAGTCTCCACCACCAGTTCTCCAGCTGGTGCATGGGCCTAAGTGCAGAACGTGTTCCCCCAGCCATACACATACACACCGCTTCAGTCAGCAGCGGGCTGTCCCTGTCGCAGAAGGGCCTTTGTGCTCTCTCTGTGGCCACCCAGCACGGCGACGGAGAGGACACGGCCCCCACCCGTCACTGTGTGTCATCCTCCACCCCCGACCCCGGCTGACCCTGACAAACCACCCCTTGTCATCTGCACAGGGGCCAGCAGATAGAGGGGGCAGACCTGGGGGCTGGGGCAGGCCTCCCAGTTGTCTGAGGCCTTGGAGCCTGTGATCCCAACCCCAGGCACCCTTGAGATGACCAAAGAAGGGTCAGGGGAGGGAACCCAACTGAGAACCAGCTCCCCGTGGGGAGTGTGCCCCTACATGGCAAGGTGGCTGCCCCAAGGTCCCCTGGCGGGCGTCTTCCTGGTCTGTGAGGCACTCTGCCCTCTCTTCTTCATGTGGGCAGCATGCGGGGGTGGGGTCCCACTGCCTCCCCCATGAGCACCCTGGGGTCGGGCCCGGAGGTGGCACCAGCCCAAATCCCTGCTCCAAGTGGGCGGTCAGCAACATCTGCCTGGACGGTGAGGGCAGCAACATAGACTCCAGGCCCTCGGCCACGTCCACCCCCCCACACACCAGATGCAGCCTGCCCAGCGGCTGTCACCTGGACTGAATGAAGGTCAAGCCTCCCCTTTGCAAGAGCTCCTCCCAAGGCTCTGGAATGGCCTATCAGTGTGTTCAGTGGTTTTGTAAAATATGCAAAAGGATTTAGAAGATTATTTTTCTGGAAAGAGAGCCCCTAGAACTACTTAAGCTTCAGTCCACACAAATCCTACCTTGGTCTCTGCCCACCAGACATACTGGCTCCCCTTGTTTTTTTTTTTTTTTTTTAAGATTTTATTTATTTATTTGAGAGAGAGAGAGAGAGAGAGAGAGAGAGAGCACATGAGAGGGGGGAGGGTCAGAGGGAGAAGCAGACTCCCTGCTGAGCAGGGAGCCCGATGCGGGACTCGATCCCGGGACTCCCGGATCATGACCTGAGCCGAAGGCAGTCGCTTAACCGACTGAGCCACCCAGGCGCCCTGGCTCCCCTTGTTTTTAGAACCTACCCTGCAGTCTCCCCACCTGGGGGCCTTTGTTCAGCACTCCTTAGCCCCCTCCCCACCTTGGCTTCCCAACACACCCCCAGCCACATTTCCTTCACCCTAGCTCCCCACACTGGACAGGCGTCCCTGACCTTGGGATCACACCTTTCTCCCCTGGAGGCCAAGACCCTATTCAATGTCTGATTCCTATTCCCAGCTGTGGAGCCTTAGGCAAATTTTCTCACCTTTCTGGGCCTCCATTGCCTCATCTCTAAAATGGGGATGGTAGCAATACCTACTACCGGTCCGGCTCCTGGGAGAGACAGGAGCCTGTGTAATGATTTCTTCCCACGCCCAAGGGCAGAGCACGGTGTTCTCTGCGGGAGAGGCGGTCAGCGAGATCAGGATCCCCCACCGTCGTGAGGCCGGAAGGCACTTCGGGGAGCCCCGGCTCCTTCATGTGTGAAGTGAGGATGATCAGCCCTGCCTTAGGAGGTCGTGGGTGACGCCGAGCAACAGCCCGTGTGGCTGCATCTCCGTGTGACTGTGTCAGGTTCGCTCATTCACTCGCCCCTGAAGACCACGTTCCAGAAGGCATTTTCATGCATATCTGTTCCACCTGCAGGAGGTTCCTGGGGCTCTCATAGCAAAGTACCTCCAGCTGGGGGGGCTTAAAACGATGGAAATGTATCTCACAGTTCTGGAGGCCGGAAGTCCCAAACGAAGCTGTCGGGCGAGCCATGCTCCCTCTGAAACCTACAGAGGAAGCCCTCCTTTGCCCCTTCCTGGCTTCTGGTGCTTCTCTGCAGTCGTTGGCATTCCTTGGCTCTACATCCCGTCTCTGCCTTTGTCGTTCACCTGGCTTCTCCCTGTGTGTTATCTTCTTCTAAGGACACCAGTCTCACTGGGGATTAGGGATCCCGCCCTGTGCCACTCCGTCTTAACTAATTACATCTGCAATGACCCTATTTCCAACTAAGGTCACATGCTGAGGTCTCAAGGGTTGGGACTTGAACATATCTTTTTGCAGGGAACACAGTTCAACCCCTAATACCACCCTAATGGCGTACTGTTTTGGTCTTCGGGGCTTTTAAGGGCACCAAACGTTGCTATTTTCAAATACCAGCTGCCCTTGGGTTGCATAGTGGTTTACCTCCACCAGCCTGGCTCACACAGCCTGGCCCAGCCAGCACCTGGCTCCAGAGGCCCCCAGACCAGAAGAGGTCCAGGGGCGTCAGTGCAGTGGTCCAGGGTCTTCAGGGCCCCCTGACCCCTTAACGCTTCAGAACTTGAACAGAGGAAGTCACGGGAACAATCAACACAGGCAATCCCTTCTGAAGCCGGGGCATTTCTGGAGCATTCTCTACCACTTACAGCATCGGGGGACCTTTCGGCAGGCCTCCCCAATCCCAGCTTTTCAGCTAGTCAGGCAGATCCAGCCACCGGAGGGGGCCCTGGTGCTTCATGCTGTGGCCAGCAGGGCGCCGTACACAGAGACACCCACAGGAAGCCAGAAACCCTGCTGGGCTCCGAATACAGCAGGGCAACCCGGGAAGCTGTCATCCTCAGTCCAAGAAGCCAAAGGCTCAGGGCACACAAGCTGGGAAGGAGAGGTCTGGAGGGACCGTGCCAGGGGCCCCTGACACGTGTCAGCAAACCGTTCTAGATGCCCCTGCACCAGGAGCTGAGAGTATCGGTGACTGAGCCGTCCAAAGGGTGTCAGCTCAAAGTCCAACCAGCTTTGCAAGGGACACCAGGGATGGGAGATGACACAAGCCACTTTGGACATGCACATTGTCCCAGACAGATGCGCCAGCCACACCCAAACTCCAGGAGACAAAGGGAACAGACAACAGATGGGGAGGAGAGTGGGTGATCAAGGAAGGCTTCCTAGAGGAGAGGTCCTGCCTGACAGCTTCGGTGTAACAGAGCCAAAAGGAGCACTCTGAGAGGACGTGGGGGTTTGGGTGGGGGGCAGGGCAGAGGAGTCCCACAAAGCCTGGCTGGGACCTCCTGCCTGACAGACACTGACAGCCCTGAGCCAAGGGAAGTGGGAGACTTCGGGGCAGATTCTCACTGCTCCTCCTACACCCAGGCAAGGAGGACATTTCAGAGCCGCCTGACACTTTCTCCCTGTCCAAATCAGAAAAGGCGGCCGGATTACCCTGATGTCACCCAGAAACGGTGGCAGGGTTAGCCCTGGGTCAGGACTTCAGTTTTAAGCAGCAAGTCGGGTGCCCCAGGGTTGGCTGCCTTTTTTTTTTTTGCCCCAACCGGGTTCACAATTTGGCAGGGGGAGCCGGGTGCGGAATTGGGGAGAGTCGGCCAAGGTCACTGCTTGCAGGTCCAGCTAAGGCCAGAAGGGGGCAGCTGAGCCCGCCCTTTCCTCCTCCAGCTCCATCACAGAGGCAGTGAGCTGGCATTTTCCTGCCCAGACCACTGTAATCTGCAGGGGGGGGGGGGGGCTTCAGTCTGGCGCTGCATATGTCCCTCCTTTCAGGGCAGGGGCCCTGACTCCCGACTGCCACCACCTTCCTACAGCCCATGATAGGGGGTCCTGGACCTCCAAGGGCACCAATTGGTGAAGGGACCCCTTTTTCCAAAGATCAGGATCCATATCCTGCAAACAGATTCTGCTTTGGAATTTTTGTTTGTTCTTCTGCGAAATGAAAATCGAGTCAAAATATTTAAAACTAGGGCTATTTGGAGAAATCTAGGAGGTGGGGTGGGCACACCCTGGGTTGGTCATCTCCTTCCTGCTCCACCCTGTGCCCACAGGAACTGATTGTCCCAGGCCCCAGCCCGACAGGGACAGAGACAGGGACTTCCAGACAGGCCCCCCTCTTCCCAGCTGTCTCTCAGCACCTGCCTCCCCCACCCAGACTGAGCCGGCCAGCTATTTTAAACTACTTGTCATAAATACAATTTGCAAGAAGGAGGTTAATAATAGTCCCCGCTCTTCCTCCGGACTTCTGTGTCCCCTGCCTATCTGACCTTGGCATTTGGTGGAGGGCGTGGAGGTAGTCGCTGGTACTCGAGGCCAGTGAAAGCACAGGCCTCCTTCACAGTGTCAAGGTCAGCAGCCTCCGGCGGCCAGAGGCACAGCTCAGGGTTTCTGCTGTACGTGTGGACGCCTGGTGCCATGCACAGCTTGCTCCCAGATGCCACTCAGGGGGGCACAGTGGGGGTCTGAGCAGAAAAGGCTCCTTCAGAGGTTCAAGGACAGTTTCAACGACCAGTGCTCCAGTGGAGTCACGGTCGGGACAAGACAAGACTCGGGCCTGAGGACAGGGGCTCTAGCAGCAGGACCCTAGTGCAAGGGGGAGGCTTGGCCATGGGGGCTGCAGGCAGCCTGGAGGAGGAGGAGGGTTTCCATGCAAACCTGGTAGGATGTCAGCGTCCCCCGGCTCCCTGCCCAGACAAACTGTCGCCAGGATTCCTGGTGGGTGGGGCTTGGGGAGAGACTGGCAACGTGGGTGAAGGCCTGGGAAAGTGGGACTTGCTCAGTCAGCGACAGGGAGGCTGAGGAAGTCTGGGGGCCACTGGCAGGACACCGCAGGGGCCGAAGGATTCAAGGCTTGTGGGACCGGGTCCCTAGTTCCACAGGACTTCCCTCTGCTGGGGGCTGGGGAGTGATGGCACAGGTGCTCAGGGGAAGGGGGCAGGTTGGTCTGGGGCGCGCTTAGGGACAGCGGCTGCGGGACATAGGGAGGTGACCGTGAACCGGTGAAAGAGTTGGCAGAAGGGCAGGGCGAGCTCTAGGCAGAAAGTCGGCTTGGGCAAGACTCAGGAGTATCAGGTGTACGTGGCAGGGAGTCCAGGAGCTCCAGATGCCGGGGACTGACACCATCCAAGTTGTTTCCTGGAGGCGTGGCCAAGGTGCAAAGTCTGGCTCTGGGAACTAGGGGGCCTCAGGAAAGGGCTTCAGGGACTGAGAGCCCAAAGGCCCTGTCCCCCAACAAGAGACAAAAGTCAAGTATGTAAGGATCCCTCTCCTACCTTAGGATCCCCTCCCTGCTCCCCGCCCCCCTCTGGCTGCCTGCCTTTTGGTGCACGCGGGCTAAGAAAATTTGAGCATGAAATGGAGGGAGGGAGGTCCATCTCCTCCTCTGCCTTATAAACCAGGCCCTAGGGTGTGCCCACCCCACCTCCTAGGGAGTCTGTACCCCAACACCCTCTCCCTCAAATGCCTTCTGCCGGTTCCAGCAGAGACAGGTTCCCCTAGTTCCCTCAGCTGGCACCAGGCATTCGGGGTGAGCTGCTGGGCCCCAGCCCACAGGGAGCAGCCCCGGGGCCCTTTCTCCTTGTCTCCTGACCTGGGCATCCAGGCCGGACAGGCCCGCAAATCTGGGCCTGTCTTTGAGTTTGTGGGGCTGCTGCTGACCTGGGCACCCATTTCCTTCCTTCAGTCCGCCAATATCACAAATATTTGTCGAGAGCCTCATAGTGGACAGAGTGACCTTTACAAAACATCGACTGCTTTTGTCAACACATTTACTGAGGCCCACCGTGTGCCAGGGACTGGGGATTGGGGGATCCAGTGGAGGGCAGAACAAACAGAAACCTGCCCCCTCAAGAAACTCAAGTCCCAGGGCGGGCAGAGGACCCACTGGGAAGGTGACCTCTGGGCAGAGGCCTGAAGCGGCTGAGGGACAGCCGGGCCAGATGGCCCCTGGGCGAAGGGACTTCAGACATAACAATATCGGTCAGAATTATGAAGTGGATCCGAGAAAAGAATGTGTGGGACAGGTTAGGAGTGGGCCCGAGGAGACACCTGGGTGGCTCACTCGGTTAAGGTTAAGCGTCTGCCCTTGGCTCAGGTCATGATCCGAGGATCGAGTCCCCGGAGTCGAGTTGGGCTCCCAGCTCAGCGGGGAGCCTGCTTCTCCCTCCGCCTGCCGCTCCCTCTGCTCGTATTCACTCTCTCTCTCTGTCAAATAAATAAAATCTTAAAAAAAAAAAAAAAAAAAAGAGCGGGCCCAGGGTCACCCTGTGAGATGGGGGCTGGGTGTATGAGTCAGGGCTGAGCCGAGCTACCCACCCCGCGCAGCAGAGGCTGGTGGGGGCTGGGCGGGGGCAGGTTGTGGGTCCTGCCTGGGCCGCCGTGAGGCAACACCAGGCAGGGTAGGAAGGGCTCCCAGCCAGCACAAGTTGACTGTGCAGCTTCCTCTCCCAGGCTCTGAGGCAAGGGGCCTCATGGCTCAGAGGGAAAAGGCCCCAGCTGAGAGGGGCTCCTGTGCATGAACAGCCAGGGTGACCCGGGCGGCCACAGCTCTGGAACTGGACCTGTGGGGAACGGGAGCAGGGTTGGTTCTGGCACATTCTCTAGTTGCCCGGCCCTTGGTGTGAACCTGAAGTACCACTGGTTTCTCGCCCTTCTTCTCTCCCTTTTCCAGGGGCTCCTGCAGGAAATCTCCTGGGTGCTTTCCTAGGCTGGTGTGTGTTTGGAAACAGAAGTCAGGGCTGGTTTCAGAACAAGATGGGGAGGCGGCCATGGCTGTGAGAAAGGCCTTGGAATCCAGGCCCTGACTCTGAAAAATCCAGATGCTGTCCAACGGGCCCTTTCCTGTCCTTTCCCCTCCAACCCTGAGCTCCTAAGTGGGCTGCCCAGGAAGGAGAAGTCTTCAGCCACCCACTCAGGTTGGGTGGACCCATCACCGGCCCTGCCCAGGGACCAAGTTCCTGTTTATGGACGCTTCCTGGAACAGCTTGTTTTGACCCAAAGAAATCTGCTGACGCACTGCCCGCTCTCCTCCCCCAGGGTGGAGGTATTTTTAGCCTTATTTGCAGAAAAAGAGGCAGAACCCGGGCAGCACATTCGTTCACCTTACTGTGAGACTACCTTGTCCTGTTCCCTGTCCACCCCCAAGGCAGGACAGGGATGTCCCTGTGTGGTTTTCTACCGTTAAAAAACAAAAATCAACTGAGTAAACTTAAAGACCCAACCAGCCATATTCAATGATTCCTGAATTGGGTAAGGTTCCATCTGATAAACAGAAAGAGGCTCCAGGGAGCTCTACAAAATAGAGGGGTTTCAGAGACAGAAATAGGGTATGGCAAGGAGGATATTAGCAAAAGAGACATTGTTTCAAGCAAGGTCACCTTCTTTTAGGGGGAAGAGCAAGGGGCCTTATAATGTGAGCCTACCTCACTATAGCTGGTCAGGAAATTCCAGACTGATCGGTCTGAAGCTGCAATTGAGTTAGGTATTAAATCTTGGTGGGGCTTAGCACAAGTGACTCCATTTTAGACACGTTGTTTCTTTGTTAACACCATTCTCCTCTCATCTCTCAAGTACATCCCTTTCCCAAAGAAAACCAGCTGTGTGGAACCGGAGGCCAGGAGAACCTCTAAACAAGGACCCTCTGAAACTGCCATTTTGTCCTTGAAAATGGAGTAGGTAGGGATGCCTGGGTGGCTCAGTCGTTAAGCATCTGCCTTCGGCTCAGGTCATGATCCCAGGGTCCTGGGATTGGACCCCACGTCGGGCTCCCTGCTCCCCAGGAAGCCGGCTTCTCCCTCTCCCACTCCCCCTGCTTGTGTTCCCTCTCTCGCTGTGTCTCTCTCTATCAAATAAATAAAATGTTGAAAGAAAAGAAAGAAAGAAAAGAAGAAAGAAAGAAAGAAAGAAAAAGAGAAAGAAAGAAAGAAAGAAAGAAAGAAAGAAAGAAAGAAAGAAAGAAAGAAAGAAAGAAAGAAAGAAAGAAAGAAAAAGAAAGAAAAGAAAGAAAGAAAGAAAATGGAGTGGGTGGCCAGGGCAGCTCCAGACACAAGGGCACAAAGGGCTTTAGTTCCTTTTGTGATGGAGAATCCCAAGCTTTGTAAAATCCTAATGTTTTCTGTTGCTATTCCACCTACTCCTACTTTTTTGGAAAAACAAAATCTAAGGAAGTTTGTTTCTGGGACTTGGGAATGATATGTGTGAATGAGGGCGATTTTTAGACTAGAGGTAGAGAAAAGCAAGCTAAGACTTCAAGCTGGGCCCAGGAAGCAGACACACAGCAATAACGTCTCTCTCTCAGGCGCCCTGTAGATAAATAAAGGGCTGACCCTACCACCTGGTACTGTGACACAGCAGGAAAGGAATTTGCTTAGTATTATACACACCTCACAGTTTTCTAGAACATTCTGATAAGTCCCTCTTCCCACACTGTTCTTTCAGGCCAAGTCTCTCCAATCAACTCATGAAAATGTTGCCAGGACTAGACTGAGGGGGCAGGTCTTGATGAAGGGTGAGCTGCCAGAATCTTTCCCGGGACAAAGAGCTCAGCGAAGCAGCAGCTGGTAAACAAGCCTGGGCTTGCCTCCAACTCAGTCTTCAGTGCTGAGGGTCACATGAGACTCATCAGTTTTGCAAGAACCACAGGGAAGGAGGAGCCCAGCCCCACCTACAGATGCCATCTCACTGAGGTTGGGGAAGAATTCTTTCCCAGTTTCCTCCCAGTTGCCAAGGGAGCCTACTGTCAGGGAAGGTTTTGTTTGGGGTGTGGGTGGTTACCCTGGGAGGAGACTTTCTGGCAGGGTTTGGTCTAAGAAGCTCTTCTCACTTCTGGCTGATCTGACCACAGTCCTTCCACCCTATGCTTCTGGGGCCGGGGCTCAACGGAGGCCACATGGGGGTTCTCAAGCTGTGGTTCTGCCTCACCCTGGTGAGGAGATGCCAACAACTGCCCTTTGCAAAGGCCTCACCCAAGCATTCAGGCCTGGCCTGGCCTAGGTGGAGGGGCTGAGAGTCCGAGGGGTTTGCTTTTGCCTCTGCTTTAGGAGCCCCAGGTTGGGGGTGCCTGGGTGGCTCAGTCGGTTAAGCATCTCTTAGTTTCTGCTTGGGTGGTGATCTCAGGGTCCTGATCTCAAGGTCATGGGATCGAGAGCCATGTCAGGCTCCATGCGTAGCCTGGAGCCAGCTTGAGATTCTCTCTCCCTCTCCCTCTGCCCCTCCCCACTCACGTGTGCTCTCTCAAATAAATATCTTTTTTTTTTTTTTAAGATTTTATTTATTTGACAGAGACCTAGCGAGAGAGGGAACACAAGCAAGCAGCGGGGAGTGGGAGAGGGAGAAGCAGGCTTCCCGCCAGGCAGGGAGCCTGATGTGGGGCTCGATCCCAGGACCCTGAGATCATGACCTGAGCCGAAGGCGAACGCCTAACGACTGAGCCACCCAGGCGCCCCTCAGATAAATAAAAATCTTAAAAAAAAAAAAAAAAAAGACCTAAGTTGGAGGCCTGCTCTATGTAAGCAGCCAGCCGGCAGTGCCCCCAAGTCATCAAACGGGCTCCCTGAGGCCCAACACTGGCTGTAAACTGCCCTGGACAAACGCTTTCCCCCACCTCCCAGTGCAAAAGTAAAACGGGTTGAGTATCTACACCCGTTTGGTCTTGTAGACATGCAGTTCTGTACTGTTTTCCGCATAAACAAGGCTTTGATCTCAATTATTTTGCAACTACTTATTTCCGCTTAATACATCATGTAAAACCCCTAGGTAGCCCATGCCAGGACGGAGTTTTCTTATGAAATACTTCAAACCTTCAGGCCCCTGGTAACAGAATAACAAAACCTAACACATTCCCCACAAGCCACCACGCAGCAACCTCACGGGCCTCAACGTTTCAATCAACTTGCCCCCAACCATTTCTAATCCTACACAAATCACAGCAGTTTCTCAAGCAGGGATGCTACACGCGCAGCTCTGTGTGCGGTTCACAGCCGACCACCCGCGGACAACCCCCCGCTTCCTTCAGGAGGGTCCCGAACTCCCCCGCCCGCCCGGACCGCCCCCGCCCCCGCGCGCGCGCCTCGGCGCTGACGTCACCGGCGCTCACGAGGCCCAGCCACCGCCCGAGGAGTCACGCGGAGGCGCCCCGCCCCCACCCCGCAGCCGCCGGGAGTGACGCGCCCCCTGCAGAGATTCCTCCGCCGCCGCCGCCTGGAATTTTCCAGACGCTCTGCCGGCCCTTCTTTCGGGCTTGTGCGGGGCGGGGTGACCTGAGGCGACCCCAGCGTTTCGGTCGGCCCCCTGGGGAGTGCGGCCCCAGCCCGCCTCCCGCACGCCGCCCCCCATTTCAGGGAGCGCTGTTCCCACCCCCTCAACCCCCAAGAAGGAAAAGGGGGCTTCTCCCGCACAGAAATCGCATCCCCAGTGTGACCTTGAAATTTTTTTCTGCGTGTTACAAAGCACTGCTAAAGGGGAAGCGCGGATAACTGGGGAATCCAGGTGGTGGACACGGGGGAGGCGGAGGACGGGGGAGACAGAGCCCCGCCCGAGTTGTCTCCTTGGGCAGGGTCGGGGAGGGACTTTTTTCCTCCCCCGTGGCGGTGGAGGAATCGTCCCGTTGAGCAATGCCCTCGAGTGACGCGGCACAGGGCTATAAAAGCAAAAGTTGTGGCCCGTCTATCAGGAGTCAGCGACAGGGAGGGTCCTGGCTTTGGGTTTAGTGGTGGGGAGGAAGGTGCCAGTTTAGGGCGTCAGGGGACAGATGGGGGAGATGACAGAGTTAGAGGCGACTCAAGGGGTTTGGGGTACAAGGGCAAGGAAGGTTAAAGAGGGAGCTAGATCTTGGGGAAGGTGTGGTGGGGAGAGTTGCGTTGACAGTTCCCGCAGTGACCCAGGGGAGGACAGCCCTTCAGGCCGGACTTTAGCTGCCTGCTGGAGAAGGGGAACTTGACCTCTAGGAGGGCGCTGCCCTGTGTGGCCCCGGCGAGCCCCAGTGTCCTGGTTTGTGTGGGAGGAGGAAGGCAGAAGCGAGAGGAGGCAGGATCTCGCCACCTTTGCTGGAGAGGAAGCGGAACTGGGCAGTTGATGCCAGGAGAATGATCAGGAAGGAAGGCAGTGGGGTGTAGGGCCGCAGGTGGGCAGACCTTGAACTTGTCAATACCAGCAGCCCCCTTTTCTTTCAGAGGGTTGCGACCCCGCGTGGGGATGAGGCCTGGTCTTGTGGAAACTGAACTTAACCTTGGCGGGGCGGACAGCTCTGGCCCAGGGTGGTATGTAATTTTGGTTCGGCCTGGGACAGGGTCCAGGTCGTGCCCAGCCTGGTGGAACCCTGGTCTGGGTGTGAGGCCAGACCCCTTGTTGGAGGTGAGGGTGGTCTCAGGAGTGATTTGAGGCGGCAAGGTGCCATCTAAAACAGTTAATTGTTGTGGCGCCTGATGTCTGACAGGCTGGGGCTGCTGAGGCAGGATGTTTGTGTGTCTGCGGACAAAATTGACCCACACTTTATTTTCCAGGTGGCAGTGCTCCCCTTTGGACTTTTCCTCTAGGTTCGGTGCTAACTTCTGTGAGCTCACTCTGCTCTTCCTCCTCCTCCTCCTAATTTTCTTGAGGTTATCCATTCGCTTAAAACATTGCTTCTGGTAACCTGGTAAGCCTGGGAAAGTTGCCGAAGGCCCTGAGAAATTCGGTTGTGTTGGTAATCGTGAAGGAGGAAAGGCCCTCCCTGCTGAGACTCGGGGTGGGATGGGGTGGTGTTGCTTGCCTGTGGAGAGGGTGGGGATCGGATGTGTGTACCTTGGGTGGGCCTGCAGCAATGTACCAGCTCAAAGTTACAAAACGCCTCATGGACCATGGTTTGTTACTATAGTGTTCATCGTGGTGATCAGATGGCATCCAGGAGAAATGGAGCCCCTGGCCAGTGTGAGTCATAGCAGTGCAGGAGGGGAGACCCTGAAGGAGAGAGCCCGCCCAAATTGATGTCTGCGGATGGAATTTCCAGAGGCTTAGGAGGTGGAAGTTCTCCGATGTCCTGTTTCCAGGCCTTGCTCAGGAAGCCCTGTATTCAGGAGGCTGTGTAAGGTTTTCAGATGAGCTTATGAGGGGGCAGTCATTAAAAGTCCAAAGCAGATGCATCGTGCCATCCGCAGATGTGTTGCTTTGATCCAGGAGCGCCAACCTCCAGGCATGTGGATGCCAGCAGGCACCCCTCCTTTTCGGGGGTGGAGGTTTTCAGATGCTGCATCTTCTAAATTGAGCCTCCAGTCATAACTGGTTCTGGGCTACGAACTTTGCTTCAAGAAGATTCTTAAGCTGTAGGACGTTCTAACATGCCACGAGCAGAGGGATGCCTTGTAGATGAATCTTGCAGATGGAGCCCCAGTGACACTCACCTGCCCGCCCGCCTGCCTGCCAGCCTGCCTGCCTGTGCATTGGTTGGAGGAATTAGTGTGATGGTTTAACCTGTATTTTGGGAAAGTGTTCACATTTGAAATGCCTTAGGCAATACTTAAATGAAGCATACTGGCAAATTGGGGGGGGTCGTTGTGTTATGCTACAGTCTTGGGGGTACGGGTTGGTTGTGGCCAAATTCTTAGAAATGGCGGATCTAGTTTGGGCATTGCAATTGCATTGCGGGTAACTAAGTGAAGGGAGAATAGCTGGGGTACTGTTATCTTTGATGCTATTCTTTTAAAAAAGTGAATTTTGTTTGAGGGAGTTTTCAAAGTAATCTTTAAATGGGAGGACCCTGAGGTGTGAGAGGTGGGGGTGGGGCACACCTTGACTTGGTACTGGGAGGGGTGGGGGTAAGGAAAGGGAGAGGGTTGGGTTGGTTAGGTATATGCTGCAGAGGGTGGGGGTGGTAGCGAATGTGGGTTGAAAGGAATTTTGGCAAAAAAGGTCAAGTAGAGCTCTGGGGAATGTAACAGACACCTGGACAAAGAAAATAGTAGTTAATGCTAGTAATTGTCTCTTGCACAAAAATTGCTTAGAAACTTCCAAAAAGTCTTTTAGAAATCTGCTAAATGCAGGGAAGGCAAAATTGTTTTGCTTTGCTGCTACGTGGGGAAGACTGAAAAGCTGTAGTTGAACAGGAATGCTCATCTCTTGAAAGTGGGGGAGGGGTACAGAAATTCACATCAGCTGAGTAATAACCTTCACTGCTTCACTAGCTTCTTCAGTGGTTTATGTGAAGGTGTACAGTCAGTGTTGGAGCTAGAAGTTTTAGGAAACCTGTAAATGCCCCAGTTGTGAGCTTTTAAAGTATTTAAATTTTTTTTAAAAAGTTTAAAATTTTCGTGTGCACTGGAGATTTAGATGTACTCTTAACAGGTTTATAACGTTTCTGTTCACTGAGATTTTGTGATTGAAAATTTTGAGCAAAGTGAAAATGCAATGGCTTTTAAAGGAACTTTGTTTTATAAAATCTCTTTGGGGTCTGTATTAACAGCAAAGTAAAAATTGTTGGTATTACCTTAGTTCTTGTAACAGAATAACCTTTTCATGGTCCCTGTAACTGTAATACTTGGTAGCAAACCATGTATCCTTGCAAAGGTTAGAGTTAACCGATTGTATCTTTTATTTGAATGTTTGTGCTTTTTAAGTTGATCAGTACTTGCCGGGCAACTCAGTCAAAATCAGTTTGGGGAATAAACAAAATGGGCGGTTGCGGGGGTTGGGGTGGGGAACCTATACTTGATGTGGTCTGTTTTTAAAAATTCAGAGAAAGATCTGAAATACCATTTATGGTGATTCTTGTTTTTGAGATGTATCTATTGAATTGGTGAGGTAATAACCAGTGGCTTTTGATCCTGTTCCTCTTCCCTTTAAATTTCCCTTTAAATTTAAACTCCCCAATATAAGCCTCTGGGATTTCTGTCTTCTGGTTTCTTTTTTAATGTTTAAAAATCTGTTGGTATAGTCCAGCTTTTAATCAGTGACTTGAGTACGATGAAACTGCTGTCCTGGGAATTTAAAGAGTATTGGTCATGCCTGTATGGGGAAATATGTGTGGGTGTATTGGTTCAAGTACTTTTGTGTTGCTGTGTCGGAAGAACTAGCTCTGCTGCATCATGTACGTGATTACTAATCATTTTCTTTCCCTCTTTACAGCACAAATAAAGGTTTGAGTTCTAAACTCAATTGTTGTATTGGTATGTTACGTTTCTTGATCTTTATCTTTTCTGTAAACCAAGTTATCTTCAATGAAGTTGGATGTGTTTTTCTTACTGTAGATTTAGGCTGTGATTTGCTCTTTAGGAGCTTTAAATAATTGAGGTCATTTAGTGGAGCGTCCTAACCTCAAACAGAACTGGGATGTCTTGAATGGTACGGAGCCTGGTGGATGGCAATGGGGGCTCTGCTCACTGTTGGGAGTGTCTAGTGGTTGTGCAAAATGTGATAATGTGATGCTGAACCTTACAGCTGGTGAGGGTCAGTGTCAAGGTGCTGGGGGCATACCGGAACTTTTAACTGGTTAGATTTACAAATGGTGTCAGAAAGGGGGCCTATCATTGCTTAGGGGAAACCGTCTAAATACAACACGTGTAATACATGTTTTCCATGTTTGTGGTTTGGGGGAGGCTGGAATGGAGCTAGGTGTGGGTCTAAGCACATAATTTTCTACTAAAATGTTTCGTTTGGCTCTTTATTGGGTGACACGAGTTTGGGCTCGTGTGTACCTGCTGTATGAAGCAGGCCAAGGTTATGCAGAGGGCGTGAGAAGAAGCTCTTTGAAGCACAGTTTGCTTCTTGACTCTGAATTGTGTTTCCTGGCTGGGGAGGTGGTGGTAGCTCCAACCAGGGAGCAAAGTCCTGCTGTTGGTGGTGCCTTTACCCGTGGGCCCTAAGGTTTGGCCTCATGGGAGACAGGCCGGGCTCTGTGAAGAAGGCTTTCGTTTTGGAGGAAGCTGAAAGGGAAGCTCTCCTTTGAAGGGGAGCTAAGACCTGAGTTAGGGGGACAGGTGAGCGCTGTGACCTAAACGGGGGTGGGAGAGCGTGGCCTGAAGAATTCCTCCGGGAGAGCAGCTGTGGGACTCGCTGTCCCCCTCAGTCCTTGCATCCAGGTGGCCTGCTTGTGGGTCCTCAAGAACCCTGATGCGCCTGCTTCCAAGAACCTGGAGTTAGGTGCTGGGGAGGAGGAAGTGGCCTATTGGGGAGGTCATGGAGCTGCTGTTGAGTGGGGGCCGCTGCATGTGGGTTTGGGGATCCTTTCCCTGCTTGCCTCTCTGGTTCTTGATCCCCCTGGAACAACCTAGGCCTCCTTTCCTACTTAACCCTTCTCTCTGCTTTGTACCCCAGCCCTCCCCCATCCGCCCTGCCCTTTATGCCAAACTGGTTCCTCCTCATTTTTTACATGGTGATTATGAAACTCTTGCTTCCAGCCTTGAGGATAACTGCTATAAATGCCTTTCTAAATGTCACAGTTTCCTAGCAACTGTGATGGGCTGATAAAGAATTTCCATAAGGGTGTAAATGTTTGCCATTGGCTGAGAGCAGGCAGCTGAAGGCTGAGCCCCTACCTCCTAGCCTCTGCCCAATCCGGGGGCTCCAGAGATGGTCAGTGAAAGAGATTTCTAACCTGTCTTTATGTGCACTTACTCTCAGGTCAAGTGGGATGGGTTGCAGGTGTGGATGGCTGTGTTGGTGATTTTTGCTAATCAGTTTGCATTCTAGTGCATAAAATTCAGCCTTCACTCTTGAACTCCCACAGGCAGTGGATGATACAGTGAAATTGATTAGGTAGCAAATGGTGATCTAGTGCAAAGTAAAAGTGATGGGGCATAAGGATAGCAAAAAGCACGTTTGGAAGTCCTCTGAAAAAGGACAATAGCCCAAGAGTGAGTATGGGTGGAGGCTCCTCTGCGGGCCCAGGTTGGACACTGCAGGAGTGGCCGGCGTCACAAAAGGGATTGGACCCTAACGGCCCCCTATTCCGCCCTGTCAGCGGTCTTTCGTTTGTGTCAGTGACCATGGACATCAAGGGACTTGTAGGACCTTTTATGCCGAACCTTACCTCTCTGTGTCACTAAGTCTCTGGCGGAAATGTTAACCTCCGGTCTCGTGCAATGCTTTTTTATTGTGCGGTGCTGATATTGAATGAAGTGCAAAAACAGGCTTACGGATTCTTGTATGTTTTAAACGTTCATATGTAATACACAAAACTTGATGCAGTCTGGAAGTGGCAAGAGGAAGGTAGCAAAACAACCCAAAATAAAAAGGTGTGATGGTGTATGTCCCCGGGAGTGTGGCCTTTAGCTTGCTCTGGTGGGTGTCCCTTCCACTACCTTCTGGCCGCTGGGTAGGACAGTGCCTGCTGTGCTGGGGGCCCCCACCCTCCAGGCCCCCCAGCTCTGTACCTCCTTCCCTCTCTTTTAAATAACTCTTAACTGAGTTCTCGTGTATAAAAAGGGTTTATCGTGGGGTTTACAAATAAAGTTGGAAAAAAACAAAATCCTCAGTAATCATCTGTTACTGGCATATTTGCTTCTAGAGGTTTCTTTCTTCCTATGCATAGGATATGAATTTTTTTTTTAACAAAAATGGAATTATACTGTAAATTGTTTTTGCAACTCCTTTCACATCTTTTCCTGTCATTTGAAGCATCTTTTGTGGTGGTGAGGTACTCCGCTGTGTGGCTCTATCAGTTTAAACAATCTCATTTAGGTGACCTAAATTATTTTCTAGTTGTTTTTTTTTCTCTTAGGTAGTAAAACTGTAATAACCTTCCCTGTAGCTCACACTTTCTCTGAAGTCATCTGATATGACTTCTTTGGAATATATGAATATATGCAATGCCTATGTCAAACTTAGGACTTAAGGTTCATTCATGGTGCTGAATAGCCCTCCTGGGAGGGATTTTTTAAATTTGTTTTCTCACACTGATGTAAACCTGGCTTTTTTCCCTTTTCCATAGAACGGGTATTGCCGTGTTAAAAACCTTAGATCCTTGGGGGCATCCAGGCTACTTTACTAGGGTGTTGCTTTGCTGCTGCTGAGACTGAACATTTGTGTGGATTAGCCATCTGCGGTGGTGTGTGTGTATCTGTGTGTGTCTGTGTGTGCGTGCACAAGTACACACAAGCTTCAGCTTCCTAGTTGTTCATTTTCCTATTGGTTATTTTGTAAAAGCACTTACACGTTAAGGCTATTAATAACCTATGTTTGATGCAAATATTTTTCCTGGTTTATAGATTGCCTTTCATTTTGCTTATTGTGTTTGACATACAAAAGTGACACCGGTTTTCTGAGGTCATCACTCTTTACGGTTTCTATACTTGGTGTTGTGCTTAGATCTCTCCCACCCCAGAAGTATATAAATATTCTATATTGTGACACTTCTGGTTCATGTTTTTACATTTACACGTGTGCTGCAGCTGGAGTTCATTGTGCCGCCTGGGGGCGGGGGGCAGGGGCTGATGTGCTCTCAGAGCCCCCGGAGCTTGCTCCCCTCCCAGTGCCGGCCTCCCTGGGGCTCCATGATGGAGTGAGTGGCAGAGTCCTGGGGGCCATGAGGGTTGTTGTCACAGTGGAGAGGACTGTGGGAACAGGCAGGTATGGTCTCCTAGTGGGGTGCTGGTTGTGGCTCCCCTCCCGGCTCCCCATTCCGCCATCCTAATTGTTTGGGACCTATGGCAACCCTCCCCGGGGCGGTGGGGGGAGGTCAAAAGCGGGTACACAAAGATGGATCTGGGTTCTACTGACTTGGCCACTCGGCAGCCTTATGAACCAGAACAAGTTACTTACCCCCACCGACCAAGCCTGCTTCCGACATCTGCACCACGGCGGTAAAGGCATAGGCATGTTGGGCACACATCGCTGGCAGTGCAGCCTTCCTCTCCATTGCCCAGTCTCAGGGCCGACCCCTTGGTCCCGGTTCCCTCTCCCTCTCCCTGCCCTCTAGGCACCTGCCCGCCTTGCTCTGAGCCTTTTATGGAACGACAGTCAGTGTGCATATTCTGGTCTGTTCTGGTTTTGCATTTAATTTTGTTTCCATCCACATCTCCCTGTATCAGCGGAGTCCACAAATATCTTGGAAGTGGCTTTTTCTCGGGGTTGTTGGTTCTCCCACAAGAATGCCACAGATGGGCTTCTAGAGGTCTGTGAATGCTCAAACTGTGAATGAATGAATGAATGAATGAATGAATGAATAAGTAAATAAATAAAATAATATAGCTTGCTGAAGAAGTCCATGATCTCAAAAAAGATCAAATGAACAACTGCATTATTTTATCCCACGGTGCTTATGCTGTAGGATGTGTAGTCAAGTCTCAAGTTGTAAGCAATGTTTTGGCTATTTTAGATGGCGCCTGCTGTGAGCATCTCTATGAATTTGGTGTCCCATTTGTTCCCCAGAATGGCGTGGCCTGGTCCGTGAGTGTGCGTGGTTTTACAGCTCTTGTCAGACTCAGATACTCTCCGGAAAGCTTACATTTCCTCTTGTGAGTATATCCCTTTCCCCACATAGTTGCTAACATCAGGTTTTTTAAATGGTGGTAAAATACACGTAACATAAAATTTATCTTCTTAATCATTTTTAAGTGTACGGTTGAGTAGAGTTCAATTTATTGTTGTGCAACCAATCTCTAGAACTTTTTCATCTTGCAAAATTGAAATTATATACCCAGTAAACTCCCCATTCCCTCATCCCTTTAGCCCCTGGCACCCGTCATTCTGTTTTTCTCTCTGTGAGTTTGACTACTCTAGGTACCTCATGTTAAGTAGAATCATAAAGTGGCTTATTTTACTTGGCATAATGTCCTGAAGGCTCATCTGTGTTACAGCATGTGTCAAACTTTTCCTCCTTCTTAAAAGAGTTGAAACAAGGGCGACTGGCTGGCTCAGTCAGTACGGCGTGCAACTCTTGATCTCGGGGTCATGAGTTTGAGCCCCAGGTTAGGCATAGAGATGACTTTAAATAAATAAGCGAGCGGAAACATATCCCATGGTATGTAACATCTTATTTATCATCTGTCAGTTAACACTTGGGTTCCTTCCACCTTTTTGGTTATTGTGAATAATGCTGCTATGAACATGGGTGTACAAATACCTTTTGAAACCCTGCTTTCGTTTCTTTGGGCAATACACCCAGAAGTGGGATTGCTGGATCATACGGTATTTCTATTTTTTATTTTTGAGGAGCCGCACAGTTTTCCGTAGCAGCTGCACCACTGTACATCCCCAGCAGTTTGCAAGAATTCCGATTTTCCACATTGTCACCAACACTTGTTCTCTATTGTTGTTTGAAATAGCGGCCATCCTACTGGGTATGAAGTGTGTCTGCTTGTGGTTTTGATCTACATTTCCATAATAATTAGTGATGTGGAGCATCTTTCTATAGGATTGTTGGCCATTTGTATGTCTTGTTTGGAGAAATATCTTTTCAAGTCCTTTGCCCATTTTTAAAACTGGGTTATTTTTTTATTGTTATTGATTTGTAGTTCTTCAAATATATTTTAGATAATAACCCTTTATCAGATCTGTGATTTACAAATATTTTCTCTCATTATGTATGTTGCCTTCTCAGTCTGTTGATGGTGTCCTTTGATGCCCAGAAGTTTTTAATTCTCGTGTAGTCCAGTTTATCCTTTTTTTACTTTTGTTACCTGTGCTTTTAGTGTCATTTCCAAGAAATCATTGCCAAGTCCAATGTTATGAACTATTTATTGCTACTTTTAAAAGTACTTCGGTAGTCTTAATCCCTATTTTTGAACTTAATGGTTAGTCTGTTTTACCATTTGATTTACCATCTGCCTTTTCCTCTTTGACCACTTACCATATGAAATTCCATATTGATTTTCATAATGATCGTGAATTCTTTGTTCACTTCAGAAGGTAAGCTTTTGCCAGTTAACGATTGTCAAACTTATTCTGTTTTGTCCCTTTTGTTGTTGGTGCAAAAAGTATCTATCACACAAGGACTTTTAAAACATTCATCTACCAAGTCTAGTGATAACTAATAAGTCTGTTGGTTTTGCTTCTGATTACTTTTTCTTTAGTATCTAAACATGTATGTACTCTCATGGTTTAATAAGTACTCGTCACCATTTAAGGAGTTATGAATCCAACTTAGGAGTGGATCTAAATTAATTCTACTTATAAAGTTGAAATGTCAAACTTTTATTGAGCAAACACTATCTTTGTTTTGTTCCAGGTCAATATTAGTGTCTTAAGATCATCTGCCTAAATCTGTTTCTGGAGTTTTTATCCTCTAGTTTTTGTTGTTTCTAATCAAATACAGCAAATTTTAATGACTGTCACTATTTATTATGTTTAGTAAATGGAAACTCTGCTACTCTTTTTTTTTTTTTTTTTTTTTGACTCTGCTACTCTTAAGGCAAGAATATTCTCTCCCTGTTGGAACTCAAGTACACAAAACTGGGTTAATCTTTGGTTCATGGTATAACATGGCTCTTTTATTTGCTACATTGATGTTTTTAATAATGTGGTAAGCATTTCGGAATCTTCTGTTCAGTATGAAAACTAGGACTTTAGACAGTAGCTTCCTCTACCTATGAGGTCGTGCCCACCCCTGCCATTTCCTGCCATCTCCCTGCCTCCCTCTAGGCCAGCATATCATCATCCTGAATACTGGCTTTACCTTTACTTGCTTTCTTTTTGTATAACTCTAAAAAAAAATCTACCTAAGTATGTTTCTTAAGTAAGCTCCAGGCATTCACAGCCCCTTGGGGACAGCACGGCACAGTAGCTCTCCCTCCCTGTGCTGTCTGGGTCTGGGACTGCCCATTTAGCACAAAACAAGAATGGACTAACAGACTTACAGTCTGCTTCTGGTGCTCTTTCCCCTAAGCAGGTCCTGAACTATTCTAGGACAGCAGTTGTGACCTGTGCAGAAAGCAGCATTTAACTATATCTTATTTGTTGGTTTGTGTGGTCTGTTGAAATCTCACCTGGTATCCATCTGTAGGCATTTCTGATCCTAAGTGGAAAAGGATTGCACTCCAGCGGGGCACAATCCGCTCTCTCTCCTGCCCTTTTCTCAGCACTGCCTCTCAGAGGCCACCAAATGCCAGGAGCACAGGTGGGAACCTGGCTCTCTTACTCGCCTAATAGGGTCACAGAGAGCTTAACATTGGGGATCCCAAAGCCCAGGATCTGCCCCGGCAGCCTCATTCTTGCCCCCTTAGCCTCTGGGGTAATCGGTACACTGTCCCGCTGCCTCCTCTGTTATGTAACAGTTGTGTGAGCAGCTGTCTGTGTGTCAAAGCAAGGCCCTGCCCCTGCCGCATGCTGACCCCAACGGCGAGGCTCTGCTGGTTTTCTTCCAATTTATTTCAAGGCATAAAAAATGTTCAGAGTATTACCTGCATGTGTTAAAAATTCAAACCCTGTAAAGGGGATAGAGTGACCTCTTTCTCTAACCCCCAGCCTCCCTTCCCACAGGGGCAACTATTGTGGCCAGTTGCTGGTTCTTTCTGGAGAATCCTGTGTACGTATTTCCCTACGGAGGTCCTGCTATACACACCCTGTCTTGTACTTTGGATTGTTCAGTTAACAACAGTACATCAAGGAGCTCACTGCATATCTCTTTTTTGGTCTACCTTGGGCTTTTTCCACATCTGTGTGATAGTCCATGTTTGAATTAACCCATTTCCATTTTGGGGAACAGTTAGATTGTTTCTAGCAAGTTTTACTGTGTATAAGGCTATATTGAATATGGGTCTACATGGTTCTTTGTGTACATGGGCAACTGTGCCTCTGGGGAAAGCTTCCTATACAGGAGGATTCTGGGTTCCAAACATGATGGGCATTGCCCACCTATGTACACGGTGTCTAACACGGTCCTTAAGTTGTTCTGGTTGATGTTTCCCTACACCTTTACGAACACTGTGTTCTTAAATTTGGTTATTTGTCAATGTGAGAAGTGAAAATAGTATTTCACTGTAGTTTTGACTTCTATTTCTATCGGGCTGTGTGCTTATGGATTTTCAAGAGCTTTATATATTGAAGGAATGAACCCTTTGTCATTTGTGCTGCAAATACTTTACTGATTGTCATTGATCTTGATTTTACGTTTCATGCAAAAAATTTCCTGTTCAGGGTTTTAAATATACTTAGTTATTTATCAGTGTTTCCTTTTATGGCTTCTGGGTTTTAGGACTCAGGTTACCAAGTACCCTCCTTAAAGATGGGCACACCTCCGCCTTCCCCAACCCGCCAACAGCTGCGGTTCCCTGCAGCCCTGCCCTGGCCATTTTGGGGTTTATCTTTGCTGATTGGAAGGCAGATCCAGCATCTCCGTGTGTCAGTTTGCACTGTTTGATTCTGTGAAGTTGAATTTTGTTGGCTGAAGTGTGTGCCTGCTTTGTGTTTCACTTACATTTTCACTTCCTGAGAACTCTTTACTTGAGGACATTGACCCTTGTATATTACAAAACATTTTTCAAGTTTATAGTGTGCCTTTCTTTTCTCTTTTTTCTTTCTTGAGTATAGTTGACACACGACATGACATCGGTTTCAGGTTGTAGTTTGTCTTTTAAATGTACATGTTGGATCTTGCTGATGGTTTTAAGTTTTGTCATCAAATCTATTATTATTATCATGGTTTCATACTTTGATGTTAATGCTGTATTTCCCACTGGTTTCTTTGTGCTTTCATTTTTGACATTTGACATAACTCTAATCCACCTAGAAGTTGTTTGGGTGTTTGTACAGTATGAGGTAAGAATCTAAATATTTCAAGATGGGCTAACCGATGTTCCTAGTACCACTTCCTGAATAATGCTTTCTCTACTGATGTGAAATGGCATTTGTTAGTTATGGACTAAATATTTTAATATAATTGAGTCTATTTCTGAACTTTCTGGTCTTCCACCAGTTTGTCTTTCTTCTGCCAGCCCAATGTTTTCGTATGTTAGCTTTATCCTACCTGATTGTAATATGTGCTGATACCATCCCCTGGCATTCTTTTTGAAGGTATTCTGATTTTTACTGGAATTGCATTACATTTATCAATATATTATGATATCAAGATATCCCATTTAGGAACTGGCCTCCCTGTTCATTCAGGATAGGATGATTCTCATGTCCCTCAGGAATTTGAGACTTGTACAAGTTATGTACATTTATGAAGTTTGCTTCTAGAAATGTTATATTCTGTGTTGTGGTTAGATACATTTTTCTATTAAAATTTCTGATTAAGGTAGCATATGGTAAGACTTGTATATATATGTTATTTTGAAAATAAATATGCTGATTATTAGGGCCAATTGGGAGGCAATAAGACATCTTGGCTGAAAGGGCAGACTTTTGAGTCAGATGACCGTGCGCTCTCCTGCTGGACCTGCCTCTTACTTATTTTCTGTGTGACCATCTCCCTGCCTCAGTTTCTCCATTTGTAAGAAGGGATAATCCTAGTATCCACTAAGAAGCGGGATGAGGGTTAATGAAATGATGGAGGCATTGTGCTGGGGGCTCTGCTGACACAGAGTGAGCACTGTTCTGTTGGGATATTAAAGTAAGAGTCATCTAATGGTTCTGTCCTCCATGTGATTTGTTCCATTTTTCGTGCTTCTTTCCTCCTGTCTTACTGGCATTGGCTGTCATCGCTAATGAGCCATGAGCATTGTGGTCTTGTTCCCACCCAACCCTCTGGTGGGATCTGTCAGCAGGTGGAGAAGGGTCAGGCTGGCCCTGGGAGGTGCCGGTGAGCCCCCAGCAGCACATGTCAGGCTGCCCATTTATCATCTTTCTGGTGGTCCTCAGTTGGGGTGATCTGGGGAGAAACATCTTAAATTTTATTTTTTTTTTTTAAAGATTTTATTTATTTATTTGAGAGAGAGAATGAGATAGAGAGAGCCTGAGAGGGGGGAGGGTCAGAGGGAGAAGCAGACTCCCTGCCGAGCAGGGAGCCCGATGCGGGACTGGATCCCAAAACTCCAGGATCATGACCTGAGCCAAAGGCAGTCGCCCAACCAACTGAGCCACCCAGGCACCCTAGATTAAATTTTAATATTTGCGTATTTTAACAGGTATTTGAAAATTGCTGGTTTTCTATTTATGATACTAATGTTTCCTTTTAAAAGGAATTTATTTTTCCTCTTTTTAATTGAAATATCCTACACATACCATAAAATTCATGCTTTTGAAGTGTATAATTCAGTGGTTTTTAGTATATTCAGTGTGTTGGCAATCGTCACTATTATCCATTTCCAGAACGTGTTCATCTTCCCAGACAGAAGCATGGTATCCATAAAACAGTAAGTAACTTCTATCCTGCCCTCCCACTGGTGCCTGGTAACCTTTATTCTACCATCTGTCTCTATGAATTTGCCTATTCTAGGTTCCTCATGTAAGTGGACTCATATGACATTTGTCCTTTTGTGTCCATCTTATTTCGGTTAGCATGATGTTTCCAGCGTGCATTCATGTAACAGGACGTCATTCCTTTGTGAGGCTGCATAATATCCCATCGTCTGGCTAGACCACATTTTGTTTATCCAGTCATCACTTGGACACTTGGGATGTGTCCGATTGGCTATTATGAATAATGCAGCTGTGACCTTTTTATGTGAACATGTTTTAAATTGTCTTTGATATGGACCTAGGAGTGGGACCACTTGCTGGGTCTGATGGTAACTCTCTGTTTAACTTTTTGAGGAACTGCCGAACTGTTCTCCAGTGTAGCAGCACCATTTTTCATTCCCGCCAGTAACCTAGGAGGGTTCCAATTTCTCCACATCTTCAACACTTGTTCTTATCTGGCTTTTTGTGTTTTTTATAGAAGCTCTTCGCCCAATGTGGGGCTTGAACTCATGACCCAGAGGCACGTGCTCTTCCAGCTGAGCTAGCCAGGCGCCTGTCGGGCATTTTGATTATAGCCATCCTAATGGGGGTGAAGTAGTCTCTCGTGTCGTTTTGGTTTGCATTTGTTGCGAAGCACCTTTTCCTGTGCTTGTCGGCCAAGTGTAGATCTTCTTTGGAGGAGTGTCTATACTGAGCCTCTGTTCCCTTTTTAACGGGGTGTTTCTCGTCTCATTGAATTTCTTTGTTTCTTTGTATATTCTGGATACTAGACCCCAATCAGATAGATGATTTGCAGATACGTGTTCCCCTCCTGGGGGTTGTGTTTCTACTTTCTTGGTAGTGTTCTTTGACATAAATTTATATGTTAAAAGTAACTTGATTTCAGGAAAGAGAAAAAAGGACTGGCCGTACTCAGATGTGGCAGAAAATGTCCAGGTGTTGTATGAATGATTAAGGTGGTGGGGACAGAGAACAGAGTGTGACCCGGTCCTGCCCTTGGTGCGTCCCTTCACGTGCGGTGTCACCAAGCATCTCCTGGTGCGTGAGCTGGGATCATGTCAGTAGATTGCTTAGAAGTTGCTGTTTTGTCATTTAAGTCCATAATAGATACTGGATTTATTCAGCTATCTTTCCTGTATCTTTTTAAATGAGCATCCAGTTTTTCTCCTTTCATTTTCTCATGATTAATTGCATCATGGATTATTAAGCGCTCCTGTGATTTCTGAGACACACCATTCCCAGGCCTGGAGCTTTAGTCTGTCAGCATGGAAATGAACTGGAAGGTCCACTTCACCTTCAGGGTGCGGTCAGGCTGGTGTTGGTATCAGAATGTCCGGAAAGGCAAAGACACCATCAAGAGCCCAGCTTTGAGCTGGACAGCTGGGTTTCTGTTCCCTGCCTTGCCACTTATTAGCACATGACTTTGGCCAAATTTCTTAAATCCTGGAAGCCAGTTTCTTCAATAAGATGGGGACAAAAATCGAGTTGGAACATAATTCGTCGTTGGTGTGAAGCTGAAATGAGGTCGAGCGGCCGAGGGGCTGGGAGTGAGGGGCGCTGCCGTCTCCTGTCCTTGTCGGGATAGAAATACCGCGGGCAAGTGCCCACCTCATGCAGAGCAGAGTTCTGTCACACTGCCTGGGGCTGCCACTTCTTTTTGGAGGTTCGATGGTCTTCGAGAACTTTCCATTTCTTCTACAGGCTAGTCCGTATTTCTAGTTCATTGTAAGTCAGTTTTTCAAACTTAAATTTTCTAAGAAAATTGCCATTTTCATATGTATTAGTGTAGAGCATTTTTTTGCATTTTAATATCTTTATTAATAGTTTTCACTTTTTTTCCTGGTTTTTCTTGATCTGAAACAGGCTCTCAAGAAATCTATTTAATTGGGGCGCCTGGGTGGCTCAGTCGGTTAAGCGTCTGCCTTCGGCTCAGGTCATGATCCCAGGGTCCTGGGATTGAGCACCGCATCGGGCTCCCTGCTCAGCGGGAAGCCTGCTTCTCCCTCTCCCTCCACCTGCTGCTTCCCCTGCTTGTGCTCTCTCTCTCTCTCTCTGTCTCAAATAAATAAATAAAACCTTTAAAAAATTTATCTATTTTATTAGCCTTTTCAAAGAAGCAGCTTCAGATAGAGGAAGCAGTTCTACTGCCTTCATGTTGTAATTTGTTAATTCTGCAGCTTTCCTCAGATCTTGTTTTGTTAATCTTTCTGGAGTCCCGCATGGTCATGCTGAACTGGGCAGGCAGCAGGCAACGCGAAGTAATGGAGGCTGGGGCAGGAGGCTGTCAGTCCTGCGCCAGCCCCGCAGGGCCACCAAACCCAGGGAGGGGGGTCTTTGAGCTCTCCCTTGAAGGGTGCATGAAGCTGTAAAGAAGAGCATTCCCAGCTGAGAGAAGGGCATGAGCAAAGCCTCTGAGCTGTGAGGGGAACTGGCGGGAGCTAGGGGTGTGGGGGCGGGCCACGGTGAGGGTTCAGGATGTGCCCCGCAGGACACTGCAGACTTCCCATCTGTATTTGGGGGAAAGAGTTTGCCGTCCTTATTTCCCATATGCTTTGTGGTTTCAGTTCTGGTGTATAATTTGAACATAGTTATTTAAGAGTATGCTTTAAAATTTCCAAGATTTGGAAAGGCTTTTTTTTTAACTATTATAATCTATTTTTGTCTTAATGAATGGTTACCCAAGGAAGTACCCTGTACAGTTCTGCCTTTTTGAATCTGTGGCTCACTTTCTTCATTGCTTAAGGTATGACTATTTTTATATACGTTCTGTGGCATTTGAGAAAGTATTCTTTGTCCCGTTCCCTATTTTTGGATTGGTCCCTCTCGATGGTTTTTGGTCCAGTCCAGACCCACCATATTCCTCTGTAATGAGAAGCGTGAAGATGTTTTCCCCACCACTTCTGGTTCCCCGTCCACCCCTCCCGCCCACCACGCCCCCAGACTGCTTACCAGTTTTGTTCTGTGTTTTGCTGCAGTGTGTGTGGTACATGGAGACTCCAGATGGCATGATCCGCCCCTGCAGGGGTGGAGTGCAGGGGTGGAGTGCGTGATGCTGGCGGGGGGGCCCAGGAACCTACCCCCCCTACCCCGCCCCCAGCCGGACTGCCTTCTCGTTTGCATTTGAATGAAGTGCCTGTGTGTTGGGGAATTTTCAACAGGTGAATTTTGAAATGACTTTTACATCTAATTTCTGTTTCCTGCTCACATACGTGTTCATCTTACACAGTTGGGACTGGTAGTTATTTTGCTTTTTTCACTCCAGGTTCCTGGGTGGGCACGGTTACCCGAGCTGAAATAACCCACCTGTTGTGATTGAGGCCCCCAGGACATTCCAGGGTGTGAGCCTGCCCCCGGGCCGCTGGAGGCTTCCGTGTGGGCTGGTTCCAGCATTTTGTGATTATAAATTACACGGTCACAGACACCTTTGGGCAAATCCCTTTTATACCTCAAGGCTGCTTTCGGTTTGCACTCCCCACTGGCCAGAGGGAAGGAGTGGCCATTTCTGGCTTCTCTGCTCCCTGCCCTGTGTCCTCCAGGCAGTTCGAGGGGCTAGTGATATACGCCTGTTTTCCCCACGGCCCTGTGAACACAGTTTGTCCTGGTTTTGACTGTGAGTGCGTAGTGCTTCCTGGAAGCGATTTTAATTTTCACGGGGACTCGTTTCCCGGTGTAGATCATTCTCTGGATTTCCTTAACTACACACCTCAAGGGTTTTGTCACTAACGTGTTGAATTAATTCTTTCCTCCTCTTACAGAGTGTTTTTTGACTACCCACCCCCCCATTTCTGAGGCCTTTTAAGGTCAGAGCTTTGTTGCTTTGTCAGGTTGGGACTTAGATGGCTGATTCCTCTCTCCTGCTGCAGTAAGTAAGTGCCTGTCCTTTGTGGTGTGTTTGGGGGGCTGAAGCCTGAAGGGAGCCTACGAGGGAAGCTAGGAGGCCGTGGAGTGGGGGGGGGCATGAGGGAGATGGAGGGAGGGGGGATGGAAGCCTGGAAGCCCCAGACCTTGAGGGTGTGTGTGTGTGTGTGTGTGTGTGTGTGTGTGTGTGTGTGTGAAATGGGACTGGCTCTACTTGAGTTCCTCAGGACTAGTAGAGATGACCCTGTTCTCAGCCTGACCTGATACACCTGTGTGACCCTGAACTGGTTTCAGTCCTCTCTGAGCCTCCGCTTCTCATCTGGACCCTGCTGGGGAGCGGCTACTGAGCTCCTCGGGGCCGACAGGAGGGTCCAGGGGCCCTCCCCTAGTGAGAGGCCAGGCCAGGACTCCTGGACGCGGACCGTGGAGCTTGTGGGGTGCTTCCACCGGACCCGCCATGGGCCCACGGGAGGCAGAGCCCAGCCTGGGAGCCGCAGGTGCTGTGGGCAGCAGACTGGGAAGGTGGCCCAGGGCAGGTAAACTGGCTAAGGGTCCAGGGCGGGCTTCCTGTTCCTCCTGTCTCTTGGACCCGTCCTCTCGGGAACTCAGACCCCCGTGGGAGGCAGGTGGGGGCGCTGTGCTTCTGACTTCATTTTCAGGCAGTGACCTCACAGCTGGCAGCGGTGGAGAGATGGAGGCTGGGAGGCGAGGCAGCTGGGCTAGTCTGTGTGGCCGCACGCAGCAGGGGCACAGCCTACTCCGAGGACCATTGGCATTTGAGCTGAGCCAGGGTACTTGAAGTGTCCCCTAGTTCTTAGATTTCCTGTTCCAATGAAACACTTGAGATTTTTGTCTTTAATTATAAAAGGAATCTGCAGAGAGTTAAAAATTCAAGCCATGGAAAAGGTGTAAAGTAAAATAAAATCCCTCTCCCATCACCCATCTCAGCCCTACTACACAGAGGTGGCCTCTCAAGTTTCTCAGGATCTTTCTGGAAATTTTTGTATCCGTACAAGGACTTGTCACTGCTGACAGTGTCCTAGAGTAAGCAGGACCATAACTTGTGGTTCCGTTTTCCCTCTGACTTCATGAGCTCCTGCAGTTGGGATGTGCATCCAGCACCACAGGAAACCGTAACCAAGAAGCCAAGGGGACGCTCGTCCCCCCCTCGCTCCGCTCTACCTTTGAAAGGGCTACCAGGGGAGGGAGGGGTGAGCCTGGGAAGGGGGTTGGCACGGAGCCGCCGCAGGTGTTTCTTTTACTGGATGCGGCTCATGGCCGCATTCAGGTTTTGCTTTTCACCTTTGAGTCTGAGAAAACAAGGAGGAAAAAGCAAAAGGCGCTGGTGGTGGCACGCCTAGCACTGCTGGGCCAGGGTTCGAGTCCCTGTGGCGCCCCTGCTTCCTTCCTTCCTTCCTTCCTAACTTCCTTCCGGCTCCCAGCTCCAGGCCCTTCCTCCCCCTCTGTGGTCCGGAGAGAGACGCGTGGGGCTGGGGTACCACGGGCCTCCCCAGGAACACTCCCCTCCACGGTCTCCTCCCTCACCCCTCTGGAGGACCTGGGGCTGGGCGGTCAAGGGCTCTAGCGGCTGCAGCCCCTCCCCCCTGCCCTGAGCCATATGCAGAAGATGAATTAGTCCCTTTGAGAAGAAGAGAGGGCGCCTGGGTGGCTCAGTTGGTTAAGTGACTGCCTTCGGCTCGGGTCATGATCCTGGAGTCCTGGGATCTAGTCCCACGTCCGGCTCCCTGCTCAGCGGGAGGCCTGCCTCTCCCTCTGACCCTCCCCCCTTCTCATGCCCTCTCTCTCTGTTAAATAAACAAAATCTTAAAAAAAGAAGAGAGCTTGGGGGATCTGAACCCCAAGACTGAGGGGCCCACCTGCAGTGACCATATTCCTCAGGGTGCGCTCCCCCCCTGGCCGCTTCCATCTGAGGTTCCCAGGACCAACTCCCCACTGCCCTCCACCTCGGAGGACCAGGATGGCTCCGGGAGGGCTGAATGGATGAGGTCAGAGGGGCAGAGCTCTGGGCTGGCAGGTCGGGGTGTGGAGTGGCCCTGGGGGAGCAGAAGGGAGGGGCCCGCTAACTGACCCAGGGGCAGGAAATGGGGCAGGAGGGGCCAGAGTGGGCCCTGAGGGGTCTGAGACTGCACTGTCCAGGCACCTGGGACCTGGAGGATGGATCCCAGGAGACCCCCCAGGTCAGGACCCAGACGGGGCAGTGGGCCCTGATCCTAAGCGAGTTCCATGCAAGCCCCTAGCAGCTGCCACCTCTGTCTCTGGGATTCCTTTGGCCTCTCTCCCAGCTTTGGCCAGCCTCCCCATCCCTCCCCCACATCCCCAGAAAGAGGTCAGAGGATCACAATCCAGTTCACTGGCCATGATACTGATGCTGTCTGCACATTGGAACAGGGCTGCCGTGGCTCCAGCCTGAGCCCACGGTTCCCAGGGAACCCCTGCCCCTCACTGCAATAACCTCTTCCTTCAACAACCCATGTCTCATCAGGAACCCTGGAAGCAGAAGGGGAGATGTGCAAAGTTGGCCTGGCAGGCGGGGCCTTCTCCTAGCCAGGCCAGGGGGCCCCCCTACCTCTCAGAACCCAGTTAGAGTCCCAGGTCCTGGTCTCAGCCCAAACTCAGGTCACGTGATAGGACAAGTCCTCCCCGGAGAGCTGGGCTCCTATGAGCGGGAGGGGACACCAGACCTGGACAAGCCTGAGGGAAATGCCATGTGCAGGGCAGAGGGAGGGGATCAGGGCACACAGAAGGGCAGGAAGCTGGTCAGCTTTGGTTGAGAGATTATCCTTTTTGTTGTTGTTGTTGTTAGAGCACAAGCAGGGGGAGTGACAGAGGGAGAGGGAGAGGCAGGCTCCCTGCTGAGCAAGGACTCAATCCCAGGACCCTGGGATCATGACCTGAGCCGAAGGCAGACGCTTAACCGACTGAGCCGCACAGGTGTCCCGACAGAACATCTTCAGGGACCTTGGGGGTCAGAGGGCGCCTGGCCAGCTCAGTTGGTGGAGTGTGCGACTCTTGATTTCAGGGCTGTGAGTTCGAGCCCCACAGTGAATTTATTTAAAAAAAATTTTAAGATTTTATTTTTAAGTAATCTCTACACCCAACATGGGGCTCAAACTCACAACCCTGAGATCAAGAGTTGAACTCTCTACCAACTGAGCCAGGCAGGTGCCCCCCGCAAAAAAATCTCTTAAAAAAATAAGGGACCCAGGGGTGCCTGGGTGGCTCAGTTGTTAGGCATCTGCCTTCTGCTCAGGTCATGATCCCAGGGTCTTGGGATCGAGTCCCGCATCACTCTCCCTCTCCCACTCCCCCTGCTTGTGTTCCCTCTCTCACTGTGTCTCTCAAATAAATAAAATAAAAATCTTAAAAAAAATAAAAAAGACTTTGGGGCGCCTGGGTGGCTCAGTCAATAGGCGTCTGCCTTCGACTCAGGTCATGATCTCAGGTCCTGGGATCGAGCCCCGCATAGGGCTCCCTGCTCCGCGGGGAGCCTGCTTCTCCCTCTCCCACTCCCCCTGCTTGTGTTCCCTCTCTCGCTGTGTCTCTCTCTGTCAAATAAAATCTTAAAAAAAAAAAAAAAAGACTTAAAAAAATAAGGGACCTTGGCTTGGGCCCTCCTAAAGGAGAGTGATGGCCGGTTTGCCATCATCTGCAGTCCCTCAGCCCTTGGCAAGTTTTGGTGACAGAAAATTGCCCTCTGGATCTGGTGTTTCTGGTGTAGGCAGTGAGAGGAAACAGCAGGAAGCCTGTGGGTGGCCTGTGTGTGTCCTGAGCAGCCAGGCCTGGAGACTAAGGTCACAATGTCCACAAGGTGTCTATGTGAAATGCAGCAGCCACATGGGCCAGAAGCAGCTTTGGGACCTGTTGTCCCTGGACATGATCAACCCCACTGCTAGGGACTGACAGGCTTATTATGCTGGTGCATAAGCAAAGGCAGGAAGCCCAGGAGTGAATGATAGAGAGGAGCCAACATGTGGCAAAGAGCATGGACCTGAGTCTATGCTCGGAGTCTGATCTAACCTGTTTGAGACTCAGTGTCCCCATCTCTAAAATGGAGTCAAGGATACCTGCCTTGCAGGGTTGTGGGAAAAATTAGGGACAAGGTTTATGAACTGCCACATGGAAGGTACTCAAAAGTGGCTATGGACACAAAGGAACCCAGCTCGGGAGAGGCAGGACTGTGAAAACAGGTTGGAGTCAGCTGGGAACAGCTTTGCTTACAAGGCTGAGCAGAGGCAACAGGGAGCTGCAGAGGGTTTTAAGCAGGAGAGACACGTGGTCAGATCCAGGTTTGAGGAGGGTCACCACCCGGGCCAATGGACGATGGACCGAGGTCGGAGAGGAAGAAGCCATTGCAGGATGAGGAGGCCTGGGCGGGGCAGGGACGTGGGGACAGAGGAGGGGAGAGTGCTAAGGTGGGGCTTGTGTCTGGTACAGACCACGCGGGAGGCTGAGGACAAGTTCAAGCCTCGGTTGTCCCCTTCTTCCATTCTCCGCTGGTTCTTCTGCATCATTCTGACCCTGCGGATCCCAGACCCCCACCCCGCCCCCAGCCTCCCCTGCCTCCGTTCCCTGTGTCAGATTCCAGAGTGGGGGCTGAATTTGACCCCGAGGCATTTTGCTTGGCCTTGTGGACTTTTTTAAATGTGTTTCTTTTTAAATTTTATTGTGGGGGCGCCTGGGTGGCTCAGTCGGTTAGGTGTCCAACTCTTGGTTTCTGCTCAGGTCATGATCTCAGGGTCTCCCTCTGCCCCGCCCCCCTGCTCGCTCGCTCTCTCAAATAAATCTTGAAAAAAATTTATTGTGCACACACACACAATGTAAAACTTGCCATTTAACCATTTTAAGTGTCTAATTCCATGGCATTAATTACATTCACAATGTTTGCAACCATCACCACTGTTTCCAGATCCCTTTTATCACCCCACAGCAGAAACCATATCCATTAAGCAGCTGCTCCCATTTCCCCCTCCCCACAGCCCCTGGTAACCTCTAATCTACTTCCTCTTTCTATGACTCTGCCAATTCTAGATATTTCATGTAAGTAGAATCTAAAATAATTGTCCCATGAAACTAAAATAACACTGTTAACTATTATTGGAATTTAAAATTTTTTGAAAAAGAAAAACACCCTTATTTTTTTTTTAAGATTTTATTTATTTATTTGAGAGAGAAAGAATGAGAGATAGAGAGCACATGAGAGGGAAGAGGGTCAGAGGGAGAAGCAGACTCCCCGCCAAGCAGGGACCCCGATGAGGGACTCCACCCCGGGACTCCAGGATCATGACCTGAGCCGAAGGCAGTCGCTTAACCAACTGAGCCACCCAGGCGCCCAGAAAAACACCCTTATATTTTAATGGAAAAAAAAAAAAAAGGAGTAACATCTTCATTTCATTAGTAAAAATAAACTAATTGTCCTTTTGCGTCTGGCTTCCTTCACTTGGCATGTTTCCAAGCTTCATCCATGTTGTAGCATGTGTCAGCCCTTCATTCCCTTTTATGCCCAAATACCGACATTGAAGGCACAGGGTGGGGAGCTGAAGCGCCAGCACCTTCTTGCCTCCAAGGTCCCCCTCAGTACTTGGGTGGCTCATCCCCTTCTGCCCTAGAAGAGGAAGACAAGAAAAAAGGACACCCTCCTTAGAGCTTCACCCAGCCGGAAGGCCACACATCACCTTGCTCCCCATCCTCCCTGTATCAGGCACCAGCCCAAAGGCTGCTATGTTGGGCTGGAGAAAGGGGGTCTGAAGTGGAAGAGATGGGGGGAGCAGGCCATAGCTGATCCTCTGCCCTGAGCCCTTCTACCTGGGGGCAGGGGGCAGGACTATCCTTCAGGCCCATCTCTGGGTCAGCTCTGCCCAGGCTGGCGCAAGGCAGAGGCTCAGCCACACTTACAGGAGTGAGATCACAAAGACAAAGGGGCCGAGGAGGGAGAGATTTGAGGCTCACCCCCTCCCAGCACCATACCCACTTCCAGAGCCTTAATTTGCCTCCTGCTTGAGTTGTGTTCGGATATATACTCCCACCAGGCAGAACGGCCACTGGCCTTACCCACAGCCTATGAAGCAAGAAGAAACCAGAGGTGATGTTGTGCATCTGGAAGCACCTTACAGAGTGGGGCAGGTTGGGTGAATGGGGGGGTCTGCAAAGGGTATGGATGATAATCCAGTTCTCCCTAGGCTTCATCTCCCCACAGCTAGTGACCTGTTTCCTCAAAGAGTCTGCAGATAGGCAGCACCAAATGACCATGCCACCTCCAGACTCCAGGTCAAGAGCCTCCCCTTTCCAGAAGTTTAGAGCCAGAACAAGTTATGTCATCCTGGTACCCCAATGTCCAGCACAGGACCTGGCACTGAGTAGGTGCTCAATAAGTATCTCTGGAATGAAGAAATGAATGTATAAATGAAGAAACCAAGTCTACAGCTGCTGGGGGGCTTTAGGTGACACTCTGAGGATGCTCTCTCTCTCCATTCTTTTTTTTTTTTTAAATAATTTTAACAGCTATTGTCTTTTATTTTTTTATTTTTTTTTATTTATTTATTTTTTAAAGATTTTATTTATTTATTGGACAGAGAGAGACAGCGAGAGCAGGAACACAAGCAGGGGGAGTGGGAGAGGGAGAAGCAGGCTTCCCGCTGAGCAGGGAGCCTGATGTGGGACTCGATCCCAGGACCCTGGGATCATGACCTGAGTCGAAGGCAGACGCTTAACGACTGAGCCACCCAGGCGCCCTCTCTCTCCATTCTTTAGGCCAGGAAGACTCAGATAAATTTTTGGAACAAAGGAACAGAGTTCTAAGTGATTTTTGTGCACCTCCATTTTATCCTAATAGCCCTTGGAGGTCAGATGTTGTATTATCTCTATTTTGTTGAAATGGAGGTTGGGAGAGGGGCGCCTGGGTGGCTCAGTCGTTAAGCGTCTGCCTTCGGCTCAGGTCATGATCCCAGGGTCCTGGGATCGAGCCCCGCAACGGGCTCTCTGCTCCGCGGGAAGCCTGCTTCACCCTCTCCCACTCTCCCTGTGCTCCCTCTCTCGCTGTCTCTCTGTCAAATAAATAAGTAAAATCTTTAAAAAAAGAAAGAAAGAAAGAAAGAAATGGAGGTTGGGAGAGGCTGAGCAACACCAGCTGTGTATGGCAAGGCCAAAATCAAACCTAGATCCACTGACTCCTAATCCTGTGTTCTCATTATGCCACATGTTCTTGAATTAGAAATCACAAGGAAGGCACCTGGGTGGCTCAGTTGTTTAAGTGTCTGCCTTCAGCTCGGGTCATGATCCCAGCGTCCTGGGATCGAGCCCCGCATCTGGCTCCCTGCTCAGTGGGGAATCTACTTCTCCCTCTCCCTCTGCGGCTTCCCCTGCTTGTGCTCTCTGTCTCAATAAATAAAATCAAGAAAGAAAGGAGATAAAGAAAGAGAGAGAGAGAAAGAAACCACAAGGAGGGATGAGACAGGCAGGCAATGCCAAGAACACAAGCCTGCTGGGGGAATCCAAGCACTTGGGTCTTCTCTGTCCTTCATTTTTTCCCCATCTGGGAAAGCCCTGTAAAGCATCCAATAGTGTTTGCATGGGCATGAGACAGAGGGCTCTACTTCTGGCCACTACTGAGGACCTGAGGCAGATGCCAGCCCTGGGGGATTTCCCCACAGGTCCCGTCCAGGCAAACCATAGGTTAAGGCTGGTAGAGATGCCAGCCACTCAAGATAAAACATTATGCATGCTCTGGGGGCTTTGGGGTGCTTCTGGCGGTAGCAGGAGCTCCACAAACTAGCACTCACCAACAGACTCCACCAGGGTAGGGTGACTAGGCAGCCCCTCGGTGTGTGTCTGAAGCGAAGAAACAACCACCTTCCTCTCAGTCACTGGCTTCCAAGGATGGGCAGAAACTCAACAGGTGAAAGAACATTCCAGATAGGGAGCAGGGCAGAAGCAAAGGCCAGGAGTCTAGACTAGTGGGTTATAAGGCTGGAGAAGGGCTGGCCTCTGATGTGTCTGCTTCTGTCTGTGAGGCTCAAGTGAGTTGTTTGAAGAATTATGAAAAAACGTTTGGATCACAAGTCCAACTCAACATGGTATAACTGTTTTATTTATTAACAATAATTTGTTTCACTTATTCTGTGCCAGACACTGTTCTAAATGCTTTATAAATATATTGACTTACTCAATTCTCATATGAGTAGGTTCTATTATTCCTATTCCTGGAGGTAAAGATTATGTGACTTACCCATGGTAATAGATATTGTAAACCGTGGAGCTGCGATCTGAATTCAGTCTGGTTCCAAAGTCTGAAACATTATACCGGGCCAAGATCAAAAGTTTTCAATTATTTAAGTCTATCTTTCTCATACAGGCTTTTCCTGGTTTTGGCTTTATGCAGACACACCCAACACCATGCTAAGTGAGAGTCCTACACATTTCCTGCAATCCTGCAAAACAGTAATTATGGGCGCCTGGCTGGCTCAGTTGGTTAAGCGACTGCCTTTGGCTCAGGTCATGATCCTGGAGCCCCGGGATCGAGTCCCGCATCGAGTCCCGCATCGGGCCCCCTGCTCAACAGGGAGCCTGTTTCTCCTTCTGACCCTCCTCCCTCTCATGCTCTCTCATTCTCTCTCACAAATAAGTAAATAAAATTAAAAAAAAAAAAGACAGTAATTATTATTACCCAGCTTCACAGAAGAGTCAAGCCCCAAGGGTAAATTCTGAGTTGGGATTCAGACCTAGATTTTTTTCCTAGATCTAGGAGATCTAGGACATAACTATTCTGCCTTAAGGGTCCTCTGAGTATTTCTTTCCAGCACAACACCCCAGGGCTGGATGAGGCCCGTAACCACAAAGCAGGGTGGGCTGGAGGTCTGAGGCTTTGGGACCCACAGTTCCCGGGCAGTCCCATTCAGTCTACCCCCTACCCCCGGTCTAAGTGAAAAGAGGGAGCCCAACTGAACATGCAGCTCCTTATAATTGAGGCCACTAGGGTCCTCCCAGCCTCCTCCTCCCTGGTTGGGACCTCTACATCCTGGACAAACCTGAAGCCCCAGGGTCCTACGGTCCCTCTCTCGCACCGTTTTAAAAAGATTTTAGAGTCGCAGGCTCCTCTCACTGAGCCAACCAGGGGCCCTAGTCTTGCGCACTCTTTACCACCTCCTCTGTACCCTAACCCTGTCTGTGCTAAAACAGATGTCCACCTCGAAAGAAAAAACCGAAGTTCTAGCGGGGGCCTCGTTGCTCCGAGGTCCCAACAAATAGCTAGCTGGGCTTCCGTCTGAGTGTCAGGCTAAGCGGCTCCCATTTTCTGCCGCAACCCACAGGGGGCAGGGAGCCCGCTTTCCAGCTCCACGAAAAGGGTCTCAGAACAGACGCCGCCATCTTGCCTGCCGCCCCCGACAACCTGGGCTGACCCCCCGGAGGGTGCCCGCGCCTGCGCGGGCCGTGGAGGGGCGTGGCGAAGAGCGCGGGGGCGAGGCCTCGGCGGAAGGCGGGAGGAGGCGCGGGGCAGCAACGCAATGCGCCCCTAGTGGCGGGCGTGTTTGCGCCTCCGCTCTGTAGCTTCTGGGTTCCGTTTCCACGGTTACGGCGGCGTGAGGCTGTGTGTCCCAGGTAAGGTCCGGGTAGAGCGGAAACATGATAACTGAGGGACGGAGGGCAGCAGGGCTCAGGGGAATGGGAAAGCAGGGCCTGGGCCCGGGCTCGTGGGAGGTCTAACCCATCCCCCCCCCCCCCCCCCGCCGCGTGTCCCCACAGTGGGCTCTGGTTAGCTCTGCCCCACCATTCCCCTAGGATGCTGTCCCGCCCACGAGTGTTCTCCGGCCCCACGAACTGTCCCGGACACCCCCCCACCCCCCACCCCTCACCCCTCTCCCTGCCTCTCCCAGCTGCTGACTTCACTCTTCTCTGCCCTTAAGTCACTGACGTGAAGCTGTTTGTGCGTGCCTGGGAGCTGCACACTCTTTAAGTGACCGGCCTGGAGACAGTTGCTCAGATCAAGGTAAAAGTAATAGTGTATCCCTGAGCTTCCCCAACCCATGTGTCCTTTGCCTGGCTTTCTGTGACTTCCTTAGAGAATTGACTCTCCCTTTCTTCCCTAGGCCCATGTCGCCTCCTTGGAGGGCCACACCACCGAAGATAAAGTAGTGCTTCTGGCAGGTTCTCCCCTGCAGGATGAAGCCACCCTGGGTCAGTGTGGGGTAGACGCCCTGGCGACCCTGGAAGTGGTTGGCCGTATGCTAGGAGGTGAGTGGGGCTACAGAGGCCAAACTGGTGCCAGGGGCTATTTATGATCCTTAGACTTACTTTGCCTTTCACAGTGTCTAACGTTTTTTGCTTTAATTCACAATATCTAAAAGTCAGTTGATTTTGTGTGAAAATACAATATCTGGCCTTGCTTCAAAAATTGGGAAGATCTGGTGACAGGGGGCCTGTGTTCCCACATACCAACAGTCGGCCCCAGCTGAGTAGTGGCTGCTCCCTTTAGAAGGCTTTATAGTTTGCTACAGTTTCCACTCCTCCCTCCTCAAAAGCAGTGTCAGTTACCATTTATCATCAGGCTTGTGCTGTTGTTTCTCTTGTAAAGAAAAGTGAACTTTCTTTTTGTACCTATGTCTATCAAAAATGGGAAAACGAAAGATGGATTCAGAGCATTGCATGTTTCAAGATTAGTGGGAATGAGCATATTTCTTTGTGAAAGTTAAGAATAGCCCTAAGTGTTTTATATGTAACCACACTTTGTCTGTATCAAAAGAATACAACTTAAGACGCCATTATGAAACAAACCATAGTGAGAATTTTGACTGGTGTACAGAAAATATGCGTAATGAAAAACTTAACTAAAAAAAGGACTAAACTTTCTTCCGCATTTATCATCAAATGCAAATAAAATAACCGATGCTGCTGTGAAATGCAGTTATGTCATAAGTGGAAAAATTGCCCAGGCATCAAAACCTTTCACAGATGGTGAGTTTATAAAAGACTCTCTATTGAGTGTGCAGAAATCATGTGTCCAGAGCAGAAACAAGCATTTGCAAACATAAGTCTAACTGGAAACACTGTTGCTCAGCAAGTAAAAGATATGGCTGAGAACCTACAGTACAAGTTGGGAGAAAAAGTGAATTCATTTGTGACATTTTCTATTGCAGTGGATGAGAGCACATATATAAATAATTCAAGCCAGTTAATTATATTTATCTGGGGTGTTGATGAGAATTTTGACATCACTGGAGAACTTTTGGACATGGTTCCCATGATAGACCAGCATCTGAAAATGACTTATTTGGGTATGTTGAGAAAAGTCTTGAAAAGTTTAATGTTGGGGCACCTGGGTGGCTCAGTCGTTAGGCGTCTGCCTTCGGCTCAGGTCATGATCCCAGGGTCCTTGGATCGAGCCCTACATCGGGCTCCCTGCTCGGCAGGAAGCATGCTTCTCCCTCTGCCACTCCCCCTGCTTGTGTTCCCTCTCTGGCTGTGTCTCTCTCTGTCAAATAAATAAAATCTTTAAAAAAAAATAAAAAGTTAAAACTAGAACATGTCATGGATGTAGTGATTAATACAGTGAACAGTGAATTGTGTGTCTAACAGGTCGTTCAGGGCTTTTCTGGAGGAACTGGATGCACAATATGGTAATCTTTACCATACAAAGGTAAGGTGGCTTAGTCGTGGCATGGTACTGAAGAGACTTTTTGAATTAATAAAAGAAATAGATTTGTTCATGTCTTCCAAGGGCAAACCCCTTCCCCAACTCACCAGTGAAGTTTGGATCAGACACCTGGCCTTTTTGGCTGACATTACAAACCATCTAAACACTTTGAATATTTCTCTGCAAAGACGTTCACAAGTGGTGACACAAATGTATGATTGTTTACTCTTTCTTAGCAAAATTGAGTCTTTGGGAAACTTATTTGTCTGTAAATAATCTGGCTCACTTTTTTTTTAAAGATTTTATTTATTTATTTGACAGAGAGAGAGAGAGCACAAGCAGAGGGAGGGGCAGTGGGAGAGGGAGAAGCAGGCTTCCCGCGGAGCAGGGAGCCCGATGCCGGGGCTCGATCCCAGGACCCTGGGATCATGACCTGAGCCGAAGGCAGACTCTTAACAACTGAGCCACCCAGGCACCCCTCTGGCTCACTTTCCTACAGTGAAATCAGTGTCAAGAAATGAAAGCGATGGCTTAATCTATATCCCCAAAATTGTGGAGTTGAAGATTGAATTTCAGAAAAGATTCTTTGATTTCAAACATTATGAAAACGAGCTCATATTGTTTAGCTCACCTTTCTCAGTTAACATTGACAGTGTTAATGAAGAATTACAAATGGAAGTTATTGAACTGCAGTGTAATTATGGTATTAAAAGCTAAATACGATGCCATTGGAATACCAGAATTCTACAATACCTCAGCAAGAGTTACCCCAGATATAGAAACCATTGTGCAAAGATTTTGTCCATGTTTGGAAGCACCTGTGTCTGTGAACAGCTGTTTTCTGTTATGAAATTGAGTAAAACTAAATTTCGCTCCCAATTAAAGGATACAAGATTACATTCAGTTCTACACATTGCAACTCGAAACATTGACATGTTGGTGCAGAAAAAAAGGTGTCAGGTTTCTGGTTCCAAGTCAAAGGAATAATAGATTATGAACAAAAATTTTAATAATTAAAGATTTCTGTTTTTCAATGTGTATTTTTAAATTTTTCTTTCAAATATCCAGTATCATAAATTTTATATGTTACATGATGCACTGTGGTTCAATTAAAAAAAAAGTTTCAGGGTTTTTTTTCTCCCTTGGCATTTGATTTTTCATATACCTAGCCTATTGTACTTGCTTCTGTAAGTAAACTTGGCTACCCAACTTTAGTTTGAGACTTCTGCCTAATGGAGCTGGTTACCATAATTAGTTTTTGTTTTCCTGCGTGCCTCAAGCCAGGAAAGAACTGTCACTTGCTGTCTTGAGCAAAATGCCTGAGCTGTGGAATTTCTGTGGATAATATCTGAGCCAGGTTGTGCTAGTTATCAATTTATTGCTTCTCAGCTCCAAATTCATTCTTCCTTGTCTGTTCTCTAAAACTGGATCTGGGCCCTTTAAATATCTTGCCTTTGACAGTAGGCAGGGTGTGAGGCTTTGTCAGTGGAGGGCACTGGAGACACATTGCAGAAGGAAGGAGTTTTCCTTCCTTGTTTGGTCATGTGGCCTACTCCCGCAGTGCCCAGCAGTCAGCAACACCCAGAGCCAGCAGCTCTCCCTGGCTTACCCCGACAGGCAGTTTTATGATGAAATCTTTCTGCTGAGACACTTCCCCATGAACAGTTTTCCCCAGTACCTGAAAGGGGAGATTTCCAGCAAATTCTGCCAGTGTGGCACTGCAATAATTTCTCTGTATTTATTCTGTATCTCTCCTGTAAATCTGAACCATGCCCTATCCAACATGGTCTGGATTTCAGAGACCTCTTCCTTGGGCATCTACCTCAGCTCCTAAGCTAGTGGCTACTTCTTATACATGGTACTTCTTTAGAATTCTTACTAGACGGTTAATAATTTTTATATTAAATCACTGTTTAAATTCTTGTGTGGTTTCTTCTGATTGGACCCTGACTGATACAGGCCCTATTTCTTATTTCCCCAGGCCCTATTTCTTTCTTCCCCCAAAATAAGCATATTTGGATTCTGGGCAACAAAGAGGACAAATATCCAGATACACAGGCCTTTGCCTTTCCCTGGGTTAGCAAGTCACTTAATGGAAAAGAGAGGTATCTGGGACCCATAGCACTTACTTAGTCATATAGACTGATATTATGTGTATAATAATGGGTTGTAACTCATCGCTGTTGTACTTCAACTATAACCTAACTTGATAACAGAAAAAAATGATTGGGCTAATTCAACAAATATTTGTCAACAACACATCAGGTGCGAGATCCTACTCTGAGTGCAGGCCGGTTATTTGTTCATTCCATGACCTTGAGCTGGTCACCTTGTCCCTCTGAGCTTCACCTTCTTCACCCATGAAATGAAGCTATTAACACATGTATTAGTTATCTGTTATGGCATTAAAGTCACCTCAAAGTGTAGTGGCTTAAAATAACAAATATTTATTATCTCACTGGTTTCTGTAGGTCAGGAATCTGAGAGAGACTTACTGGGAGGTTTCAGCTCAGTGTCTCTTAAGAGGTTGCCATCAAATTGCCAGGTGTACCTGCAGTCATCTGAAGGCTTTTGTGGGGCTAGCGGATCCCCATCTCTCATGACTTTTCCAGGAACGTCAGCTGCCGTGTTGTGAGAAGGCCTGTGGAGAGGCCCATGTGGTTGCAGCCCATGTCTGCTGAGGCTGAAGTCAACCTGAAGGCTCACCTGGGCTGCATGTTCACGATGGCCCATTCACAGGGCAGCCAGTTAATAACAGAATCTGACACCGTCCGTGTTTCCCTCCCCTGACATTTCCTTTGCTTTTCTTTCATCACACTGGCGTCTCTCTTAGCCTCCTTTACGGTTCCTGTTCACCTCCCAAATTCTAAACATTGAAGCTCCTCGGGGTTCTGCGCTTCTCCATTTATATTTCTTCCGTTGGTGCACATTCCCTTGGTCTTCTGGCTTTAAATTAGTATTAATATGCTGCTAACTCCCAAATTTTTACCTCCAGCCAGATCCCTCTTTCCTAACTCCAAAATGGAGGTGCTGGTCTTTCCTCAAAATCTACTCCTACTGCAGTTGGTGGCAACTCTGTCATTCTGCTGCTCGGGCTGGAAACCTTGGAGCTTTCCTTGTTTTTTTCTTCCCCATAGCCAATAGCCATTGAAAATTGCCCACTGGGTTTAGAGACTGGAATCCCTGGTGACACTGGGGAGAGACCTTTGATGACATGATTGGGGGCACATCAAATATGACAATCCCCAAAACCATTAGACCATTTATTCAAGAGGCACTGAGTGTGCCACGGCTGTTGGTGAGATTGTGTTGCTGGGATTGGGCAGGTGGGCAGGGTACTACCTAACCAGCAGCTAGCCTCCCAAACCCCACAAGGAGCCCTGAAGGCCTCTGAGCGGTTAAAATCAATAGCATAAGATGGACGAATATAGCTCCTGGAATCCCCACCTCAGAGCTTGCTGATTTCTGTTGTATATACATTGGTATCAAGGGGAGTCTGACTTCTAGGATCAGAGCCACTAAGACAAGAAGTTACCATGGTGTAGAAGGACTGCTGCAGGTGGGCAGTTGGCTGCCTGACCCAGAAGGGGGAAACAGGAAAACTATTTAAAAACAGAGTTTAAGGGGCACCTAGGTGACTCAGTCAATTAAGCGTCCAACTCTTGATTCCGGCGCAGGTCATGATATCAGGGTCATGAGATCAAGCCCCGTGTCCGGCACCCCGCTGGGTATGGAGCCTGCTTAAGATTCTCTCTCTCCCCCTCCCTCTGCTATGCACCCCTGCTCACATGCTCGCTCTCAAAACAAAAACCAAACCAGAGTTCACAAGGCACAGCTGCAGTCAGCCTTTAGTATAGGACAGGCCACCTGGTACATTTCAGCAGCTGGTAATGAGGTCAAATGCAAAGAGGCCACAAACACCCTAGGGAAGATCTGGCCTGTCTCTTGCCTTTGTCACCGCTTCACTGTGTGACCTCCAGCAACTCACTGGACTTGTCCTCAGTCTTTTAATCTGCAAATTGGAAATACTAACCTCTGCCCTGCCTTTTAATTAGGAAAAAATATGAAAAATAGATTTTCATATAGATTTCATACATTTATTGCAGCATAAATACAGAGGTTATTATAAGATACTGAACAAGATCTAGTCTGAGAAAATGGAAGTAGCCTAATGTTTATTGATCCCCTTTTTTTAAAAGATTGATTGATTGATTTTAGAGAGCACGCAAGCGGAGGGAGAGGGAGAGAGAAAAATCTCAACCAGACTCCCGGCTGAGCAGGGAGCCAGATGTGGGGCTCGATCCCAGGACCCTGAGATCATGACTGGAGCGGAAACCTAGAGTCTGCTGCTTAACTGACTTGAGCCACCCAGGCGCCCCTGTTGATCACTTTCTGTGTGCCAGGTGCTGGGTGCTGTACTTATGTGCTTTCGTCCCCCCCCCCAAAAAAACCCTTATAGTATAGTTATTATTAGATGCAGTTTTAGTGATGATAAAACACAAAGTACAGAGAAATTAACTAGCTTTCCATGGTTAGGAAATGACAATACTAGGTTTTCTCAAAAGACCCAAAGTAGCCTCCATCTTCAGACCCAGCTGGATCCAGCAGAAAATGATAAAATCAATAGAACTTTATATTCTTGTATTAGTTTGCTAGGTCTGTCATAACAAAACACCAGAGCCTCAGTGACTTAAATAACAAATTTATTTTCTCACAGTTCTTAAAGACTGGAAGTCCAAGGTCAGGGTGTTGGCTGGTATATACTTGTCTGAGGCCTCTCTGCTTGGCTTGCAGGTGACTGCCCTCTGGCTGCCTCTATATATGACCATTCCTGGCATCTCTTCCCCTTTCTGTAAGGACACTACTTGTGTTAGATGAGGGCCTCATCCTAATGACTTCATTTTAACTTAATCACTCCTTTAAAGACCTTATCTCCAAATACAGTGACATTCTTAGGTATTGAGGATTGAGAATTAAATATACCGGGGGGGGGGGGGACAATTCACCCTGTAAACAGTGCCCAACTAACAGAAAGCATCCTAGATATTTTATTCCCTTAAACCATGAATTCTTTTTTTTTTTTAAGATTTTATTTATTTATTTGACAGAAAGAGAGCACAAGCAGGGGGAGAGGGAGAAGCAGGCTCCCCACCGAGCAGGGAGCCCGATGCGGGGCTCAATCCCAGGACCCTGGGATCATGACCTGAGCCGAAGGCAAACGCTTAACGACTGAGCCACCCAGGCGCCCCGAGGGTACCCATTTAAAATAAAACCTGTACAGGTGTGCCTGGCTGCCTCAGGAGATGTGACTCTTGATCTCAAGGTTGTGAGTTTGAGCCCCATGTTGGGTGTAGAGATTACTTAAAAATAAAATCTTTTTTTTTTTTTTTTTAAAGATTTTATTTATTTATTTGAGAAAGAGAGAGAATGAGAGAAAGCATGAGAGGGAAGAGGGTCAGAGGGAGAAGCAGACTCCCTGCTGAGCAGGAAGCCCGATGTGGGACTCGATCCCGGGACTCCAGGATCATGACCTGAGCCGAAGGCAGTCGCCCAACCAACTGAGCCACCCAGGCACCCTAAAATCTTTTTTTTTTTAAGATTTTATTTATTTATATGACAGAGAGAGACACAGCGAGAAAGGGAACACAAGCAGGGGGAGTGGGAGAGGGAGAAGCAGGCTTCCTGCCGAGCAGGGAGCCCGATGCGGGGCTCGATCCCAGGACCCTGGGATCATGACCTGAGCCGAAGGCAGATGCTTAACGACTGAGCCACCCAGGTGCCCCAAAAATAAAACATTAAAAAATAATAATAAAAAATAAAACCTGTACAGTTGGGATGCCCTGCTGGCTCAGTCATTAGAGCATGTGACTCTTGATTTTGGAGTTGTAACTTTGAGCCTCATGCATGGCATAGAGTTTACTTAAAAAATTAAAAATTAAAAAAACCTGAACAGTTGATGTGTTAAGTTAAAAAGTCTGAACAATACCGGGCACCTGGCTGGCTCAGTCTGTAGAGCATGGGACTCTTGATCTTGGTCGTGAGTTCGAGTCCCCACATTGGGTGTAGAGTTTACTTTAAAAAAAAAGTCTGAACGATACCAACAATACCTAGTATAGGCAAGGATGTGGGGAAACAGGAACTCTCATGCAGTGGTGGTGTGACTGTAAAATGACACAATGGAGAACAAGTTTGCAGTTTCTTATAAACATATACTTACCACATGACTCCGCAATTGTACTTCTTGGTATTCACCTAAGAGAAATGAAAACATATCCATACAAAGACTTGTAGAAGAATAGGCCCAAACTGGAAACACCCTAAATCTCCATCACAGAGGGATGGATAAACAAATTGTTGTATGGGGTGCCAAGGTGGCTCAGTCCGTTAAACGTCTGCCCTCAGCTCAGGTCATGGTCCCAGGGTCCTGGGATAGAGCCCCACATCAGGCTCCCTGCTCGGCGGGGAGTCTGCTTCTGCGTCTCCTTCTCCCCGTAACCCCTCCCCCTCCTCAAGCTCACTCTAAAAAAAAAAAAAGAAAGATTCAAGAAGAATACATTTCACTCTAATCACCTTCTTTTAGGAGATGAAGCTTGCTTCTCCCTCTGCCTGCCACTTCCCCTGTTTGTGCTCGCTCTGTCAAATAAATAAATAAAATCTTTTAAAAAAATGAAAGAAAAAATGTATTTTGGAAAATAGAGGACTAAGGAATAAATGTTATTACTTTACCTTGAAACCAATTTAACTTCAAAAGAAAAAAGAATGTGAATACAAAGAAGCAGGAAAATAGGACCCATTACAAAGAGAAAAACCAATCAGAACTGACCCAGAAATGATATAGATGACTGAAGTAGTAGACAAGGGCATTCAACAGGCATCATAGCTGTGTTCCATATGTTTACAAGTCACAAGGGAGATGGAACATGTTAAGTAGAGACATGTGAGGAAAAATAAGACCCAAACCAAACCTCGAAAGTTGAAAACTTCAGTGCCTGAAATGAAACCTATATTAGATTAATTGCCTATGAGGCATTGCAAAAGAAAGATTAATATACTTGAAGGCATAGTTCTAAAAACTATTCCAAATAAAACAAGAGACAAAAAGATAGAAAAAGACCATGAACAGGCCATCAGTGAGCTGTAAGCTTCAAGAAGCCAACTTCAAGAAGCCAAAGATACAACCTAAATGGGGGAGGAGACAGGAAGAAATATTTGAAAAAATAGTGGCCAAAATTTTTCCAAATTTGGTGCAAACTATAAATCCTCAGATTGAAGAAGCTCAGTGAACCCTAAACAAGAAACATTAAGAAAGGGGACATAAATCGACATGCTTAAAAGTGATGATGATGATGAGAAAATCTTAGCAGCCAACGAGAAAAAAGACATATTTCATAAAAAGGAAGAAAGATCAGGATGACAGCAGATTTCTCGCTGAAGCAATGCAAGACAAAAGACAGTGAAGAAACATCTGTATAGTACTGGTAGGAAAAAAAAACAGTCAATCTAGAACTTTATATACAGCAAAAATGTATTTCAAAAACAAAGGCCGAATACCTTTTCAGACATACAAATACTGAAAGAATTTGTCACCAGCAGGCCTACACTACAGTAAATGTGAAAGGAAGTCCTTCAGGTAGAAAGGGAATGATACAAACTGGAAATGTGGATAGACAACAAGGAATAAAGAATACCGGAAATGGGGCACCTGGGTGGCTCAGTTGGTTTAAGCGACTGCCTTCGGCTCAGGTCATGATCCTGGGGTCCCGGGATTGAGTTCCACGTCGGGCTCCCTGCTCGGCGGGGAGTCTGCTTCTCCCTCTGACCCTCCCCCCTCTCATGCTCTCTCTCTCTCATTCTCTCTCTCAAATAAAAAAATAAAATCTTTAAAAAAAAAAAAGAATACTGGAAATGACAACCACATGGATAAATATAAAAAACTTTTTTTTCTTATTATTTAAATCTCTTTACAAGACAATGGGTGTTTAAGGCAAAACATTGTATATTGTGGGGTTTATGACATTTATAAGTAAAATATATGAAAACAATAGAAGGCAGAGCAGGGCAAAATGGAAGCATACTATTGAAAGGTTCTTATATTATACGTGATGTGGTAGAATGTCTGTGAGGAGTTAAAGATGTACACTATAAACCCTAAAGCAAACACCAAAATGACATGACAAAGGCTTCTAGCTAACAAGCCAAGACTGGGCCACCCAGGTGCCCAAGAAACATACTTTCAAGAAGCAAATAGGTTGGGTGCCTGGGTGGCTCAGTTGGTTAAGCGACTGCCTTCGGCTCAGGTCATGATCCTGGGGTCCCGGGATCGAGTCCCGCGTCGGGCTCCCTGCTCGGCGGGGAGTCTGCTTCTCCCTCTGACCTTCCTCCTTCTCATGCTCTCTCTCTACCATCCTCTCTCTCTCTCAATAAATAAATACAAATCTTAAAAAAAAAAAGAAGCAAATAGGTTAACGGTAAAGGAATGGGAAAAGATACACTGTGCTAACAATAAGAATAAAGAAAAAAAGATGCTGCAGTGGCTATCAAGACCAGACAAATTAGATTTCAAAGCAAAGAACATTGCCAGGGATAAAGGGCGTCATTCATAATGATAAAGGGGTCAATTCAGTGGCGCCTGGGTGGCTCAGTCGTTAAGCAGCCGTCTTCGGCTCGGGTCGTGATCCCAGGGTCCTGGGATCCAGCCCCACGTCGGGCTCCCTGCTCGGTGGGAAGCCTGCTTCTCCCTCTCCCACATCCCCTGCTTGTGTTCCCTCTCTCGCTGTCTCTCAAATAAATAAATAAATAAAATCTTAAAAAAAAAAAAATGAGGCAAATAGAACAGAGCAAGCTGTGGAAAAGGCCCCTGTTAGCCACACACTGCGTCTGTCCACTGCACGCCTTCCAGTTACAGAGCCTGGGAAATGAGTCGGTCATGCTGTCCTCACCCCGCCCCTCCCTCGCCCTTTAGCCCCTGCACATCACCTGTTTCCTGAACTCACGCTGAACTTTAACATCCAGACTTCTCTGGCACCTGTCTCTCTTCCTGTCTTGTGATCCCTTGACTGTCACATCCCCCTTTGCATTTCTTTTGGCCAGGTTTGACTATTTTGCTTTGACCTTGACACTGCCCTTTCCCTTCTGGTTTCATGGTGGTCCCATGAATCTAGTATTTGGAAACAACTTGGAGATAGCTTCCTGGAGCCTCTTGTGAAACCGTGTGGTCCCTTGCAGCTCTGGTGTTCCACAGCATGAGGACGGTCACAGTAAACTGTCAATTTTTTTTTTAAAGATTTTATTTATTTATTTGAGAGAGAGAGAATGAGAGATAGAGAGCACGAGAGGGAAGAGGGTCAGAGGGAGAAGCAGACTCCCCGCTGAGCAGGGAGCCCGACGCGGGACTCGATCCCGGGACTCCAGGATCATGACCTGAGCCGAAGGCAGTCGCTTAACCAACTGAGCCACCCAGGCACCCTAAACTGTCAATTTTTTAAAATAAGATTTTAGGGGCGCCTGGGTGGCCCAGTCAGTTGAGCATCTGCCTTCAATTCAGGTCATGATCCCAGGGTGCTGGGGTCCTGGGGTCCTGGGATTGAGCCCCGCGTCGGGCTCCCTGCTCAGCGGGGAGTCTGCTTCTCCCTCTCCCCTTGTGTTCTCTCTCTCAGATAAATAAATAAAATCTTAAAAAATAAAAAATAAATAGGGCGCCTGGGTGGCTCAGATGGTTGGGCGTCTGCCTTCGGCTCAGGTCATGATCCCAGGGTCCTGGGATCGAGTCCCGCATCGGGCTCCCTGCTCCTTGGGAGCCTGCTTCTCCCTCTGCCTCTCTCTCTCTCTCATGAATAAATAAATAAAATCTTAAAAAAAATAATAATAAATCATAAATAAATAAATAAAAATAAAATAAGATTTTATTTATTTGAGAAAGAGAGAACCAGTTGGGCAGAGAGGTTGAGGGAGAAGGAGAAACAGACTCCCCGTGGAGCAGGGAGCCCTAAGCTGGGCCGGATCCCAGGACCCTGGGATCATGACCTGAGCCGAAGGCAGCAGCTTAACCAACTGAGCCACCCAGGCGTCCCTGAACTGTCAATTTTTAAATACTCATTAACCAGTTTAACAAGCATTTCCTGGGGGCGCCTGGGTGGCTCAGTCGTTGGGCATCTGCCTTCGGCTCAGGTCATGGTCCCAGGGTCCTGGGATCGAGTCCTGCATCAGGCTCCCTGCTCTGCGGGAAGCCTGCTTCTCCCTCTCCCACTCCCCCTGCTTGTGTTCCCTCTCTCGTTGTGTCTCTCTCTGTCAAATAAATAAATAAAATCTTAGAAGAAAAACCCAAGCATTTCCTGTTTATTATGTACAATATAAACCACTTTATCAAAGTGGTGTGAGTAGGCCTGTCTGGGAGGGAAGGCACGCCAGAGGGTAGCAGAGCCTCAAGGCAGAGAGCCATGGAGAGCTCCGGGTCCAGCCATGCCAGAGCGGAGACCACCTCTGGGTTCTTTATTTACTTGATACAGTAAATATCTATTTTTAGTTAGGTTCTTTTGAGGTGGGGTGGGAGTTTCAGGTGAAACTGAAGGAGGTCGGCTAGAGCTAGACATTGGCCTAGCACACTAGTGCCGACGCGCCTTAGCTGGGCGACTTTGGGAAAGTAATAAAGGGATCGGGGTGAGATTCTGGAGGGGGAATGAAAGACCAGCCATAGGCCTGACCTGACGCTGAGGGGCAGGAAATCTGAATTCTAGACCTTCTACTTTTACTTTCTCTGAGGGGCTTGGAGCCAGGCCCTGCTCTCTCCGTCTCCCCTGCCAAGCACTCTGCTGCCCACCTGGCAGGGGAGGGCCTGAGGGGGTGAAGGGCCTGCCTCACTCCAGGTAGCAGGTGTCACCCTCCCTACACTGCTTGCCTGCACCAGAGGCACCAGCTCCCTCAGAAATGTGTGCTTCTCAAAGGGACGCCCAAGGCGTCCCAGAACTGGGACCCATGACACCGGACGAACACATCCATTTGCCAGCTGATGAGATAAGACAGACCAAGGAGGCAAATCTACCTCCCCAAGCTTCCACTGAGTTCTAGTGGCTGCCTGCAGGGTTCCCGGCACCATCTCTGGGCAGTACCCTGCTGTGGTCGAGGTCTGTGGTACGGGAACTTCCCAAGTCATCAAGCATGTCCTCAGCTCCAGCATTCTGGAAAGACCCTCTGGGTACAGACTTCCCCTCTTTGCTGCGAAGAGATGCTCCACCACACCATGGCCCCCACCCTGCGGGGCACAGGGGGTTCACGGTTCACAGCCTGGACCCTTCCTGTTTGTTGGGGCTGGAACTTGGGCCTCAGGTCTGGCCGTGGACCCCCGCCCCCCGCCGCAGCTGGCTCTACACAGGCTCAAGCCAGGACATCAGCCATGTGGCCCCTGCCTGGCTTAGCCCCACACTCCTCTCCTGGGCCTTCAGCCCCACTCTGGTCAGGGTTCTGCATGCAGAAATATCAGCCCACCTCCAGATCAAATCCTCTGCCAGCAATGCCCTGTCCAACTCAGCTGCCACCTCATCCTTCCGGCCCTAAATAAAACCCCACCCCTGTGCTCATGACTGTGTCCCTGACGCAAGTTCCCAGAGCACCGGGTGGCTCAGCTGCTGCACGGCCCACGCTGCATCACAGCTATTTATGGATGTGTTCGACTCTCCCAAAGGAGGCATCTTAACCCAACCCCTGAAAGCAAGCTACAGAAATATGCTTAGAGAGGTAGAGAAGCCGCCTGGAAAACAGTGCTGCTGCCTTGGAGGCGTGCATGTGTGTGCTTCATACATTTCACTGTTTATAGAATGTATAAAATACTACAGGGCTGTAAATATGACCACCTTGTTTTAATTTTTTATAATGAACTCTTTAATAACTTTCTATGTAAAGTCTCACACGTTTCTTAAATTTATTCCTAGGTATTTTATAGTTTGTGTTGCCATGGGAGCAATGAAAAAGAGTAAGGTAGGTCTCATGTACCAAAATAGATCTCCAATCCTATTTTTGAATTAGAAAAAGCAAGCTGCAAAACAATAGCTCCAGTATAATACCTTTTATGGGGAAAAAAATCCCATAGCTACTACAATGATAATACATTTCTGTATATGTATGTACTAAATATACACATTAAATAGAACATGTGCATATATACACACATGTGTGTGGTATGTATACATGCACACTGTTTGACATGTATGTATGTATACAGACATGTAAATTAGAGTAGGTATGTTCTGCAACTGATATATATATTGGTGTGTATATATATATATATATTTGGCAGAATAACAGTAGTCAACTTTAGGGCAGGCCTAGGATGGGAGGTGATGGTCCAAGGGACTTTAACAGTACTGTTCAAATTTTACAAGAAAATATCTGTGTGCTTAATATTTCTAAATAGATAACAAAATAATAAATCATAGGGTGGAGCCAGGAAGCCTGAGGTAGGAAAGGCGGTGTTTCAGGTGACACATTTTTCCTGCAACAAAGTTTAATTGGCTCTGACCACTGAGTCCAATTGGACATCTTGATGGGACGGTCTCCAAGAGCGTCACAGTATATAATATCCCAAGCTAAACGCATGACCCTTCTTTATACAGACTATGTGTCAGAGATTACTTAATGCCTTAAGGAGGGTAGCAGCAAAGAGGAAGAGCGAGTTCAAAGAGAATTGGAGAGACCTAAGTATTTAGAGGCATTAAAAAAAAGCTGTCGCAGTGAGACTGCTGAGCTACATACCCAACTGGTTAATGACCTATAGGGTAATAAAACCACCTCCAAAGCCAGCTTTTCTACCTGGCAGAAATTATTTACATCTTATCAATCTACTCGTCATTGAATTGGGACTGGCAGTCATCCTTTTGCCTTATTTCCAATTTTTGAATAAATATTTCTTAACAGAGGTGTGTGTTACTTAACCCCTTCTCTGAATTTTCTCTGCTGATCCCGACCTATCCCAGTTACCACTCTGAGCTGGGTGGAAAGTGGACTGACCATACTTGGTGGCAGCACTCTGAGCTCTGAGGACACAATTCCGAGGCCTGGTGCCATCAGCGCCCTTGTCTTGAGGCCTGAGCTGGGCCCCAGGAAGCAGGAACGAGTCGGCTGTCTTCCTCAGGTCAGGGAGTCCTGGGGCAGGAGCCTTACACTATATGTCGGCAGGGAGGCTGCAGGGCTGAGCTGAGATCTAAGGACGAAGCAGTTCACCGTGATCCGGGAGGGGGGGTGACTGAGGTGAGCCAGGAGGAGCTGGAGCAGGAGGGAGACAGCCAAGTCTTAGAGGGCCTGATGTAACCTCAGAGAAGCCTGAGTTTATTCAGGAAGGCCAAGGGTGGGACAGGGCCAAAGACTGGTTTTCCAAAAGCTTCCTAAAGGCAGATGGTATGGGACTCAGGGGAGGAGGTAGGGGATACCCCAAGGAAAGAACCGGGAGAGTCCCAGTGCTGGGGAGGTGGCCTTGTGGGTGCTGTGGATGAGCAGAAGGGGAAGTAGAGAAGACAGCCTCTGAAGGCTGAGGCCCTGGTGAGGGAGGAGGGGAGGCGGGGTGGGAAGGGAACATCCGGCTGAAGAAGCAGGGACAGAGACACTGCCTCACTGTCTTCTTCCCTGGGGACTCTTCCCTGGGGACCCTTCCCTGGGGGTCCTTTCCAGCACCTGTCAGCCCTGCACCCCAGTCCAGATCCTGTTTCTGCGCCTTCTTTGGATCTGGGCCCGCAGTACCAGGCCAGGCACTGTTAAAGGACCAAGCTAAGCCGAATCAGCAGGAAAAGCTGTTCTCCAAGGCAGAGGCCACACAGACCGCGAGTTCCCTCCCGCGGGGCTCCCCTCTCCCAGCCCTCCCAACGCCACCTGGGCCTCCGGACCACCCACCCCCAAGTGACACACGTGGATGAGGGGACCTCACTGATGAGGGGCAGCTCTCCTGCCCTCAGCCTGTCGGGGCCCAGGCCAGTGACTCCCAGAAGCCCTGAGCTTTGTATACTATAACAGTCACGTGAGGCGCCTTGCCGACTGAGTCACGCAGGAAGATCTGGTGGGGCGCCTGGTGGGGCACCGGGGTCAGAGCGGGGTCAACCTGGGGACCGTCTCTCGGGGCCCAGCCGCCCTAAGTCGGGGTCGGGGGCAGGGCTCCCAGGCCGGCTTCTCCCCTTCCCAGGGTCTCTGCCCTGGCCTTACGGATTGGGACATGCAGGGAGTTCCAGACAGGGAACGAGGAGTCTAGGGCAGAAATTGGTTCTGGAAGAAGCTACCGGGGGGTCATCAGACCACGCCTCATAGCTGGGCTTCTGGACGGATGGGGGCTGGGTAGTCAGGAGTGACAGAGGGAGAAGAGTGTCCCAGGTTGGGAGAGAGGATGGGGGCAGGCAGCATCCTGGGAGGAGCACTGGAGGAAAGACCCACGATTCTGTGCCCAAGAGGGGAGATGGGGGAACGTGGGTCTTCGGAAAGGTCGGAAAGGTAGTCTACACTTTCTTGTCCTCACACCCACTGCAAAACAGCTTTCAGGCCCTTGCTCTGCCTTAGCTGGAGCTGGCATCTCCCGCATGGTCCCGCGCCCCACTCTGCCCCCTTCCCATACTCACCGGGCCAGCGGCCTTCCCTGCACCCAGCTCCATACCGCCTACCATCAAGCCCTTTCTCAGCCCAGCCAGTGCCCTCTCCGGCCCCTTTCTCATTTCTGCTCTGCGCACATTCCCTGCCGGTTCCGACCCATGACCCGGGTGCTCTCACTCCTGCCTGCCTTTGCACCTGCTGTTCCCTGCACCCAGACTCCCACTTCCGGAGCCCCACCCCCAACCCCGTCCCCAGAGCAGTCCCTTTGGGAAAGCCGCCTCTGGGAACGTCTACCAGCTCCACTCTCGGCCCCGCTTCCTTTCCGGCCTCCCCGAGACCCGGAACCAAAGCGTGTGCGAACACCCCTAGCCCAGGGCCTGGCACCTGCGTTGAAAGGGCTTTAGGGCTGGGAACCGCACGAGGCCGGGAGCTGAGTGGGGCAGGTCACTCGGCCACTGTGGGAATCGGGTGTCAAGGGACGCTCGGTGTGTGTGTGGGGGGGTAGGGGACAGCGTCGGAGGGAAGGAGGGGTGTGGTGCCCGAGGACGCCGCTCCAGCCCACGCTGGGGCTGGGGTGAGGTCCGGAACTGCGAACCGGGTCTGTGCGCGCTCCCGCTCTCCCCCCTCCGCTTCCTTCTTCCCCTCCTCCCCCAGCCGCCGGGGCGCGGGCGGCCGCGGGCGGCCTCACTGGGCGGTGACGCGCGCGCTCCGATTACGCAGGGACCCTCCGGGCCGCGTCAGCTCCGGCCGCCCTCGCGCCGCCGCCCCCAGGCCGAGCCGCGCCAGGGGGAGGCGCGGGCCGGGCCTTCCGGGTCCGGGGGGGGGTGCACGCCGCGTCGAGGGCCCGAGTGCAGAGACAGCGGCCTGCGAGGGAAGGCTAGGCCCTCACCACTCCCTGAGAGGGGACCCCATGCAAATGGCCATCCAGCAGCTCCTTGGTTCTTCCCCACTAATAGGGAGCTCACTACCTATTACTACCCTGAAAATTCTTAAGTTAACACTCCCTTATTTATTCACTAAACAAATGTTTACCGAGCATCTATGTGGCAGAGACTGGGCGCTGCTTCAGATAATGACGGATTTGCCATGACGAAACCAAGTCCCAAGCCTCTTGGTTGATGTTCTAGGATTTTTTTTTTTTTTTAACGTATGCATCACTTTTCTCTGCAAGCCTTCCTACCTCTGTCTGCTGAGTTAAGCCCTAAATCAGAGAGGGTGGAGCCTCTTCTGGTTTGAACTTGACCGAAGTATTTGGAGGTGACTAATACACCAACGCCTAGTGAAAGCTGACTTCTGGACTTTGAAAACCTCCCCAGCTACCAGCTCTATTCTCTGGAGGCAAGTGGGGAGGGGGGGCTGGCTCCCCCGAGGCTGGGTGGTCCAGGTGAAATCTGGCTCCTGCCCCTGGCACAGCCCCTAGAGCAGGCATCAGGGACAGAACACATGTGGTACAAGAAGCCAGGGCTTCAGAAGCTGCCTCTCTCTAAGATTAAGCCCCAGGGTCAAAAAGGTCTGGGGTCCCCACCCACAAAGAAGGACGTGGGCAAATGCTTTAACACAGGTGGTGATTGGAATCTGTGGGGAAGAACAGCTGCATATTCCAGTTTTAAGCCAAGGGCAGATGGCCTGTTACTGCCAGACTTCCTGCAGGGGCTGGGGGAAGGAAACGTCCTCTCCTGGCCTGGGGAGCAGCCCACCCACAGAGGGAAATATCTGTGGCCCTAATCTCCTATGTTCACCCTTGTCCTTCCTTCCAGCTAGAATTCCCCCCTCTCTTCTCAAAGCTGGTTCATTCTCATCCTCCAGATCTTTGCTCAGATGTCACCTTCCTTGTCCACCCTGTCTAAAAGTGGTCCCCTCCTCTGGTTCCCTTTACCCCTCCCCCTTACTCTCTTCAGAACACTTATATTGCTGCTGTTCACTGGGGTCATCTCCTGACTCCCCCACTAGAAGGAACATAAGTTCCAAGAAAGCTTGGCCTTGCCTTTTCTCTTGCCTTATTTTCATTAGCTGTGACTTGCATAGAGGGCTTTTGTTGAATAAATGAAGTTCTCTCCCAGGATTAAAGAATTGAAAGCTAGAAGTCAAGACAACTAGGTCCTGCTCTGCTACTAATTAAAAAAAAAAAAAAGAAACAACAACAACTCCTGGGGCGCCTGGGTGGCTCAGTTGGTTAAGCGTCTGCCTTCGGCTCAGGTCGCGATCCCGGGGTCCTGGGATCCAGCCCTGAGCATCGGGCTCCCTGCTCCGCGGAGAACCTGCTTCTCCCTCTGCCCCTCCTCCTGACTTGTGCCCCCCCCCAAATAAGTAAAAATAAAATAAGAAATTAAAAAAAAAGGAAAACGTGTCCCAGTTCCTCAGGGAAAGTAAACTTTTTGTTGGCACTTAATATATAAGAACTTTCTCACTTGAGTCTTCATATAGGGATGTGTAGTTGTGGATAGCCGCTTTCCCAACCAACCGAAGGCATTGTTCACAGAGCCTTGCAGCATCCACAGGGAGCAGGGTAGTAGGAGCTCAGCACGAGCTGCCCTGTAGGGCCCAGGAAGGAGTTCAGGGCTCTGACTAGACTCAGGGCTGTGGCCTGGAAGTAAAGACTTCCCTTCAGAGCAGTGAGGCTTCCAGCTTTTTGGTTTACATGACTCACAATTTTATTATTTACCTATTTCATTTTTTTACTAACAATTTTATTTTTATTTATTTTAAAGATTTTATTTATTTATTTGAGAGAGAGAGAGAGAGCACAAGAGGGGGGAGGGTCAGAGGGAGAAACAGACTCCCCGCTGAGCAGGAAGCCCAATGCGGGACTTGATCCTGAGACTCCGGGATCATGACCTGAGCTGAAGGCAGTCGCTTAACCAACTGAGCCACCCAGGCGCCCCAACAATTTTATTTTTAATTGGATATTTTCAATACCATCTATAAAATATTCTTGTAAAAAAGAAAAAGAAAAAGGAACCCAAATTGGATTCCAGCCTGTAGATCTAATCACCTGTTTACAAGAAATGCAGAGGGAACAGAAGAATATGTTATACCACAGGGATATGATCAGCAAAATCCAGAGTGTGGAAAATTCCAAGGGCATATGCAGATTCTTCAGCAGATAACTTATAGGGGGAAAAAGGTGGAGAGTGAAATCTACAGAGTTCAAGAGAGTCTTAAGAGACATATAATCAGGGGCGCCTGGGTGGCTCAGTCGTTGAGCGTCTGCCTTTGACTCAGGTCATGATCTCAGGGTCCTGGGATCGAGCCCTGCTCGGCAGGAAGCCTGCTTCTCCCTCTCCCACTCCCTCTGCTTGTGTTCCCGCTCTCGCTGTGTCTCTCTGTCAAATAAATAAATGAAATCTTAAAAAAAAGAAGACATAATCAAAGCAAACGTGTGGACTGTATAAATCTCGACTAAATCCAACTGCAAAAAAATTGAGACAAACTGTATATTTGAGGATTAAAGAAGTATTGTTGGGGCGCCTGGGTGGCTCAGTCGTTAGGCGTCTGCCTTCGGCTTAGGTCATGATCCCAGGGTCCTGGGATCGAGCCCCGCATGGAGCCCCGCATCGGGCTCCCTGCTCAGCAGGAAGCCTGCTTCTCCCTCTCCCACTCCCCCTGCTTGTGTTCCCTCTCTTGCTGTGTCTCTCTCTGTCAAATAAATAAATGAAATCTTAAAAAAAAGTATTGTTAATTTTTTTAGTGTGAAAATGCTAATGTGGTTATGTTAAATTTATTTAATTTGTTTTTTTTACAGATGGATTTATATGATGTCTGTGATTTGCTTTAGAATAACTCAGGGCCTGGAGGTATTGGGGGATTGGGAAACAAAACTGGTCAGTGGCTAGTAATTGTTGAAGAGTAACAAGGGTAACGTGGGGATTCATTAAACTATTCTTATTACTTGTTTTTATGTTTGAAATTTTCCACAATTGGGGAGCCTGTCTAGCTCAGTTGGTAGAGCATGAGACTCTTAATCTTGGGGTCGCAAGTTCAAACCCCATGTTGAGCATAGAGTTTACTTAAAAAATTAAAAAATAAAATCTTGAAATTGTCCATAATATGTTGACATAAGGTTAGTCAACTTTCCCCAATTAGCCAACATTTCCCAAGTGAGAACATTACAATAAAATAGCTACCATCCACTATCACCATCATTTCATTAGAAAAAGGATTTTATAACACCGAAAAAAGCAGGGAGGGCTTAATCTCTGAAAAAAAGGCAAGTCTTAAGACAGATTGTATTTTACTTTCTGGAAAAATCATAGCAGACACTACCATGGACTGGTACTGGTCTGTGGGCCCCAGCTTCAAACAGTCCTTCCCAAACCTCATGTCTTTTCAAAGTTGGGATCAAAGCTAGTGGACAGGCCATTTGAGGCTGTACCTACTTTGCTCTGTGACTCAGGAAGGCTGTCACTTGTCTCCTCTAGGCCAATTTTTTCCCTCAAAAACTCAGTGTTTAACCTCGAAAGGCCCTCAAAGATCTGGTGTTACCTTTTATTTATTTTTTTTAAAGATTTTATTTTATTTGAGAGAAAGAGAATGAGAGACAGAGAGTATGAGAGGGAAGAGGGTCAGAGGGAGAAGCAGACCCCCTGCTGAGCAGGGAGCCCGAAGCAGGACTCGATCCCGGCACTCCAGGATCATGACCTGAGCTGAAGGCAGTCGCTTAACCAACTGAGCCACCCAGGCGCCCGTAACCTTTTATTTTTATAGATGGGAAAACGAAGGCCAGAAAGTGACTTTCTGGAGATAACACAGTGGGACTCAACAGCAGGACCTAGAGTAGAACCCACACTCCCACACTCGTGATTCCTAGTCCAGGGTTTGCTTGCTCCACCCAATGTTCTACCTACTCTTAATCGGCCCGTGTTTTACCTTCGTTTCAGTTGGTATCTGGAAAGATAGCTGCATGGACTTGCAGTCAGACCACCAAGCCTTTAAATCTCGACCTTGCTACTTGCTGGCTGTGTGACCTTGGGGCCTCAGTTTCCTTATCTGTAAAATGGGTAGGTGTTATAATAATGATACCCACCTTCTAAGGTTGTTGTGAAGGTTGAGCTAATGCATGTGCGGTTCCTGCCACATAGCAAGTGCTGGGTGTGGGGCAGTTGCCTGTGTTTTTACCTCCTACGAGGATGATGAGTTCCACAGATTTATTGTGGGAAGCAGGCAGGCCTTTAACTTAGGATCGTGGAATGTCAGAGCTGGAAAAGGCCTCTTGAGATCATCTACAGAAGAATCCTTTTACAGAAAGAGAAAATGAGTTCCTGGGGGGCTATGTGAACTGCTGATGGTTCCAGAAGGCAGTTGGCGACAGAAGTAGACTCCTGAGGGGCCCCTGGGTCCTGAGGTTCTGGGCTTTGCTAAACAAGTCTGTGGGGTCCCCGACTCTACTTCATAGGGTCATTCCATACTCAGCTGATGTCAATACCGGTCAATTAAAGACACAAGGCAGACGAACCAGGAGAGATGATGGACTCTGAAAAACAAACTGAGGGTTCTAGAGGGGAGGAGGGTAGGGAGATGGGTTAGCCTGGTGATGGGTATTAAAGAGGGCACATTCTGCATGGAGCACTGGGTGTTATGAACAAACAATGAATCATGGAACACTACACCAAAACAAATGATGTAATATATGGTGATTAACATAACAATAAAAAATTAAAAAAAAAAAGACACAAGGCAACTGTATCGAGCTTTACAGTTTACGGTGAGCATTTGCAAACTTGGTCAAGTGGGAGCCTTACTCCAGCCCTAGAAGTAGTGAGTCCTGGAATGAATACCCCGTTCTGCAAGGAGAAACCAAGGCCCCCAGAGGTGGATTAGTAACCAAGGTCACAAGTGGAGGTTCAGAAATTCCTTGACTACTCTGGAAGATGAGGGAGTTCCTGTTCAAAGGAAGGTCAGGGGCGCCTGGGTGGCTCAGTCGCTGAACGTCTGCCTTCGGCTCAGGTCATGATCCCAGGGTCCTGGAATCGAGCCCCGCATCAGGCTCCCTGCTCGGCGGGAAGCCTGCCTCTCCCTCTCCCACTCCCCCGCTTGTGTTCCCTCTCTCGCCGTGTCTCTCTCTGTCAAATAAATAAAGAAGGTTATGTCAGTGTAAAATGGCTGACATCCCCTCTGCCCTTGGAAAAGTACTTCAGCTACAAAGAAGTCAACTACTGACTCCAAGGAGGGTAGAAAGGAAATCGGTTGCTATGGCAACATCGTTGGCAGCCTATTTTCCTCTTCCTCAGGTTCAAAATAACAGCTTCCAGCAGGTTCCGGGTGTAGGAGGGGTGGGGGGGTCTAACTCCAGCCCAGCAACTGCCCTTGGCCAATCTCCTGCCAGCTTCGGTGGCAAGAGGAAGGTGGCAGCCAATGAAGAGGCCTGGAGCTTGTGTCACCCTCCTGGAGCCAGGTTGGAATAACCAGAAGCAGGCGCACAGGGCCGTTTCCATGGTGACCTCCCTTAGCAAACTGACTGGTCTTGTTTATGAGCACTGGAAAATTCCATCGGGCTAAGGCCTGATTTTGTTACCTTCTCTGCCTCCTTCCTGTTCCAAGGCAGGGATGAAGTCACTGCGGATGTTTAACTCGTTCCTGAGATGTGCCTGGCTCCAGTCAGACCGGAGGGCCTGGGAGGGGGACTGCGTCCCATGCACTGTGCTTAGTGCTGCAGGGGAGGGAAGATGCTGGTCGCTAGTGACAGCCACCCTTTATAGGGCACATCATTTGAGCCAGGCACTGTACTAAGCTGCTGACAACCTCACAACCGCGACAACGGGGTACTACACAGATCATTCCTATTTCACTGAGGGAAAACTTGATTCAGAGAGGTTAAGTAACTTGCTAATGTCACAGAGCGCAGGTAGCACATGGAGGAACAAGGCTCGGACCAAGTGTGTGGGACTCTTGGGGCCACTCTCTTCATGACTCCTCTATATAGTGCTTGCAGTGGGGCAGGACCCGATGGGGTGCAGGATGGAAGGAAGATATCCATGGTCTTCAGGGGAGCTTCAACAAGGAGGGTGACATTTAGGTTGTGTGAAAGAACAGGGAGGAAACACCTGCTGGTTCTGGGACACTCCAGTTGCCAGGCTGGAGCTGAGGGCTGGTGGGTGACACCAGACAGGCCCCAGGGAAGGCTTTGGGCCTTGGGCCCAGGCCTCTCAGCCTCTAGAAAGTGGCCATGCTGGCATTCTGGCTGGGGGCGGGGAGGGAGTCCAGCCTACACACATTCCAGCCGACTCCTGCTGGGGCAGTGCTGGCTTGGGCTGGAGGTGGGTCTGGGGACCCAGCCACTGGAAAACGGAGTCCCCTGGACCAGCCCAGGCCAGAGGCCACACAGGATCAGCTGCGTGGACGCTGCAAAACCCGCATGCCGAGCTGCTCTCGGCTGACACAGGGCTATAGGTAGCCTGGGACTCTGTTTATAAGGATATAAAGTGACAATGATAAACAGTACACCATAGCTTACTGAAACAACAGATGAGTCACTGGGGGAAGGGTGTGATCACAGGAGTGCTGAGGTCACTGGACCGCGATGGCTGCAGGACAGACTGACCATTCAGCAGGGAAGGCGTCCTGTGGGAGGAAAGGGGCTCTGCCTGGCTCCTAAAGCAGGGGTGGGGTGGGGGGCTCCGACTGGCAGGGAGAATGGGCATGTCCTTGGGGGAGAGGTAGCAGATATCCATGAACTAGGGAGCTGGCAGTAAATACGGCTGGAGAGGGGACACAGAAGGGACATAACTGATTGGGCTTTATGGCCCAGGTTCAGGGCGGGGCAGTAGGTGACAAAGATCTGGGAGAATGAGGAAGGATGACCCTTGGTAACCTCTCTCTAGCCTCTGTCTACACCGTGGGCCTCAGCTGGTCTTTGCTTGAGCAGAACAGTCATGGAAATTTCCACCTAGGTTCTCTTCCCAAAGCTGTTCTCAGCTCCACCTTCTTCCCAGGCCCTGCTGTGTCCACAGTTCTTTTGCTTGTGTAGGCTGTGGCTACAGAGGCCTGGGGCAGCCCTAGAGACTTGGTGACAGCCAGAGAAGACCCATGTGCTGTGAACTTGTCTGAGCTCCAGGCACAGGGCATCACGCCGCTACGGATCACCAGGCTGTCCCCACACTGATGGGCTCGGAAGCCCCAGGATTCCTGTTCCTGGGAAGGCAAAGGAGGGGAGTGACAGCGTCCACTATTACTGCAGTATTCTTGAGCCAGGGCAGCTCCACGTGGGTGTCTCTCCCCCAGAGCACATGGTAGCAGGGCTGGCATAAGCCCTGAGTATTGGGGGTACCCCAATACTTCTGCTCCTGAGAAATTATCTGGATGCTCTATTTTCTTGGGGGGGGGTAGCATTTTGTATATTTATTTCTAGAAGCTCCTAAGTGGAAGAGTGACTTCTGTGGAGAGGGTGGGGCTGGGAAGACACTGGAAGTTCTCTCGCTCCCCCCCCCCCACCCGCCCTGCTTTCCCCACACTGGGCTCCCAGCTCCGCCCCAGCCCCCACTCCAGTGAGGTTCTTCCTGAATAGCAACAGCTGGGTGCAGGGGCCAGACAGAATGGAGCCAAATGATGTATCTGTGGTGTCCGCACCCTTCTCCACAGCTGGGGAGGGACTCTCCCTCAGGGAGGTTGGCCCAGACCTGCCTCTCCCATGTTTGTGTGTGAGTGAGCCTGAGGAGGCTCCTTGGGCCCCACTCTCAGGCTCTAGAAGTGGCCCTCCACCCTCCCTGCCAGCCCGGCTGTAAACCCCGGAGTAGCCCTGACCTTCAGAGGAACAAGGGGAACATGTTAACACCCATCAGTATCCAGGAAAATATAGGCTGTGTTGTGACAGAATCACTATGGGGTGGTGATATGAGATGATTTGGATATGAGAGGCCCTTCCTGAGGAGTGACGTCTAGGCAGGGTGATGAGAATGAGTGTCATCTGAAGAGTCGGGGAGGTACCTTCCAAACGGATGTGTCATTGAGTGTTTAAAGAACATGAGTCTGGAAAGGGCCAACGAGGCCCGAGGAGGACACCAGTGTGGGGAGCCCAGAGAGCCTGCGGCAGACTTCCCTGTCTTGTTTGTCTTGTTCCATGGCCACCACCCACCCCCATCCAGGCCTCCATGGCCTCTGACTTGGGCTCTGACAATGGACTCCCGGGCCCTCCCGTGTCTGCCATCTCTCCCAGCTTAGCCACCTCGTAAACAGCAGCCCCACACGACTTCCCACGGCCGGGGCCTCTCCCAGGTCGGAGAGGCCCAAAGAGCAGAGTCCAAACTCCTCCTCCAGGTAACTGAAGCCATGCCAGCGCTTACCCCAGTCTCCTCTTTGTTCCTCCCCTGCTTTCTAGTGAGTTCCTGCCACCTAATGAGCTTTAGGGTCTACTCCACCTCGATCACTGGATGGCTCTCCTGTTACATTAGCCCTGGAGAAGGACCTGTAAGGCCACAGGCTTCTGTTTTTACCTGGCCTGTGTTGAAAAATACACCTCAGGAGAAGGCTATTTGTGAAGGTCCACTGGGCAGGCCCTGGAGGCGGAGTAAGCAGAGGCCCCCCGCACAGGTGAGGCTTGACCGGGGCCTCCCGTGGTGGGTCACACCAGGGGAATGACAACAAGGCCCGAGCCTTCAGCCGCTGCTCCCCTCGCTCTGGAGGCTGAGTGTTCAGCTGGAGCTCTAGGGAGAGAGACACTGAAGGTGGCCTTCGGGTTTCTTCATGGATCAGTCTGTCTGGAAGTTCTCCGGAGAGGGAAGTGGGACCCGGTTTCTTACTGCTCCCCACAATTGCACTGCACCCCAATGGGCAGTCTCATCTCTTTCAAAAGCAGATGCCTTTTGTTGCTACCACAGCACGTCAAGTTGTCTAACCACATCCTGCTTCCTTCCTAACACCCTTCCCTTCAGGACTCAAGCAGCACAACAAACTACTGAAAACTTCACAGAGTGACTGAGCTTATTTTTCACAAGTGACTCTGGCCAGGACGTTCCAGGTCGGGGACCCTTTTGTCTTTCACAGCCCCTCCCGTGCTCAGTGATGAGTCAGTCAGTCACACTGCCCTTGCTGAGCCTGGGCCACACATGCTCCTTCCCTATTCTGCTTGGGGCATTAACTCCCAAAGAGGTGCTCTTCCAATGTAATCATTTAGTTGTTACTCAACAGACACACACAGAGCTTCTATTGTGTGCCAGGCCCTAGTGGTGGCGAGAGAGACATCCTAGGCCTCAGTTTGCTCATCGGTCTCAGGGATAACAGCAACGTCTCCCTCCCAGGGAACCGGGGTGAGAACTGAAAGGAGATCATGCACGGAAAGCACGCAGCACAGTGCTCAAGAAAAGTCACAGGACATAAAGCTGTGTGCTGTATTTACCGACCTACAGACACACTGGGGACAACAGAGGGGCCCAGGAAAGCACAGCAGACTGTCCTTGGCTGGGGAGAGGAGGTCCATAGAAAGTCTCCACTCCAGACTAACTGGGACAAGAGGAGTGACCAGAGGGAGGAAGACAGTGTGGGGAAAGAAGGGCGAGAAACGGGCGCCTGGGTGGCTCGGTCGTTAAGCCTCTGCCTTCGGCTCAGGTCATGATCCCCGGGTCCTGGGATCGAGTCCCACGTTGGGCTCCCTGCTCTGCGGGAAGCCTGCTTCTCCCTCTCCCACTTCCCCTGCTTGTGTTCCTGCTCTCGCTGTGTCTCTGTCAAATAAATAAACAAAATCTTTTAAGAAAAAAAAGGTCACCACTTCTACCTTCTTTTTAGAAGGTCTCTCTACAGAGAGACTGAACCTCCCCCCTCTCATGTGCTCTCTCTCTCTCTCATTCTCACGCTCTCAAATAAGTAAATAAAACCTTTAAAAAAATAAAAATAAAGCAGTACAACACTGCCTAAAAAAATAATAATAATAAAATTAAAAAAAAGAAGGTCTAGAAACGCTGGGGTGAAGCCTGTGAGGGGCCTCGCAGAGCTCTTAAGCTGGGGAGATAAAGCTGAAGCAGCTCCCCTAGAAAGCCATGTTCTGCCCTTTGTTTTCATAACTGTCCTCCAGCAGCCCACGGTGCTACAGCTGGGCCTCCATTGCCAGGCCTTCCCGAAAGATCCGCAAACAGGCTGCAGGGCCCAGCGCCAAGGACATTATGTGGTGAATAAACTAAAGAAGGGAACTAGCAGCAGGGAGCTCATGGGCTGGGGGTGGGGGAACGGTTCTTCCGGGATACCTTCTCCTTCGTTCCCCCCAGAAAGAGGACTCTATCTCACACAGAATCTTCTACATCTTCAAGGAGGGTACAGTGGGAAGATGGCTGCCTCTCTCAGGAAGACAGCAGGAGAATGTTTCCCTTTACTTTTCGGCCTTGGCATGTTCAGTGCCTGAGAGGGAGAAGCCCCGGGCTTCCTCTCCTGACAGCCTTCTGGGGAAGGCCAATGACATGGCTGCCTGTAGTTTTGCTAACTTGTTTTTGCTGGAATTGCCCTCAGCTCTCTGCAAGGTTATAATAGTGTGTCTGGTGGGTGTCAGGGGTTGATGTCAGACCTTCTCCACCATACGTTTTTAGCTGTTCAAAATCCCCTAGAAAACAATGATCTCTCTTCCCTATGACGGAGCCCTGAGCTGCGTCACCTCTGTGGGATTTTCCGGCTGCTGGAGCTGGCCCCTCCAAAACAGGGAGCCAAATGTTTGCACCATTATCGTTCCAGAGATCAGCTCTGGGGAGGTGGGCGGGCAACAGGAGGGGGCTGGGAACTGCAAATTCCTAGAGTCCTTTGAAAAGAAAAGAGCTGTTTTTTTGGGACTCCCTTGCCTTTCGTTTTTGATCTGCATCTCCGGAACAGTCTTGGGTAAGGCAGTATTAGATAAAAATCACAGGATTAGATAAAATCAAACAAAAGAGGTATAGCTGGCTTCTCACCCAGACTGAACTCTGGACTCCAGACCCAAGAAACGAAGGCCATTGATGGCTCCTCTCTTGAGTAAACCTGACTGACCTTGCTTAAAAGGGAAGGAAGTGGAGTGGACTCTGGCATTCTCTGGAGGTTTCTGGCCTGACGTTTGTCTGGAGCGATAGGTATAGGCCAATAGGTCGGGCCTTGCTGACAAAAAAGGCCCAGAGGCCTAACCTCAAATTGTTGCTCCTTTAGTCCTTTTTTTTGCCCCACCTCCTTGAAGCCACAGCCAGGAGGCCTCTTTCCCCACTCCCTTCCCATCTTTGTTTACTGCCTTTTATGGAATTAGCACCATCACTCCTTTCATCTAATCTCCTCATTTTACACAGAAGGAAACTGCCAATGAGAAGTGATCTGGGTTAGTGCCCGAGGTCACACGGGTGTTTGTCAGTGGAGTGTCCGCCACAAACAGACCAAGGGCCACCTATTTTTAGCCAAGGCTTTTATGGGGGGAGGGGGCATGAAACCAGTCGCTAAAATGGAGTTGCCCTCTTATATTTGAGTCATTAGGCCCAGATGAAGGCTAGGCTTCAGATGGAGGTGATGCAGGATACGGCCGCGTCAGTGGAGAGAGCCGTGGCCATCAGACATTCTGATTAAAAGCAACAGGGATGCAGCCAGAGAGGAGGTGCCTTGAAAAAATGTTTTATGTTAAAGGGATCCTCAAGGAGTTGAGAAAAGGGCACATAATCAAATGTATTATTAATAGCCTCACCAAGGAACATGGTGATTTGGGGCCAACTTGTTTAAGTAAACGTTTCCAGAAAAGAAGGCACTCACTATATAAAGAGGAGGAAGGAATGAGGATATTTTGGAGACAGCAAAGCTCTCTTTGTCAAACAAAAGCTAGGAGAGACGAAGTCAGTAAATGTTTGGGCCTACGCAGTAAAAACAGGGGTTAGCATCCATGATCTCCTCCAAAATATCATTCACTTACTAACCGGTAAAAGAAAATTTCTCTCTGGCCTTGCTTGGCAAGTCATCTCTTTCTGCACAACAGATTCCTGAGTGCTGACCTTCACTCAAATCTCTATTTCTTTCCCCAAACCCGTGGAGAATTAACCAAATAATACACAGCCATTTTAACAGTACGAGGAAATTGCTATAATCTGTAAAGAGAATGGAAATGACTACGTTTGCAACATCGAGTTGCATCAAGCACTTTCAAGCTCTTCATCTCAGGAGCTCTAGCGTGGGAGAGAGCATGGATGACACAGGAGGTCCTGAGTCCCTCCCCAGCCCCGTGGAGAAAACCCGCAGAGGCTGAGGCTGACAAGATGCCCCGGGAGAGGGCATGGCGGGGCGGGCGGGGCGAGGCCGAGGGGAGGGGGAAGGGAAGCAGCTCGAGGTCAACTTCTGGGATTCAGGAATAGATTCTGGTACTAATTAGCTGTGTCTGATTTTAGGCAGATCATAAACTCCCCAGGGTCCCAGCTCCCCGTTTGTAAAATGAGGTGACCCAACTCAGTTTTCCTCCTTCCAGCGCTAAAATCCCACTAAAAATTTTCCAATCCAGAGCAAACATCAAGCCTGTGTCTGAAGGGAACCATCTGCATCTCAGTAATATTCCGCCCTTAAAGGGAAAGTGGGGAAGAACATTAAACTCGAACAGCTTTGGCAGGGTCATGAGGCGAGCGAGGGTGGGGAGGTCAGTACCTGCCCCCGGACGCCAAAGGGGTTTTGAAAACAGAGAATGTCGAGTTTCTACAATTCCCCATGTCACTATTCAGCTGCCACACTATCGTGTCATTAAACACCTTCTTACCCTCTCCGAATTCACTGCCTAGAGACCTGCCATTTTGTAGATTCCACAATAAAGCCCCCCTGGAGGTGAGAGAGGACGGGTGTCACCAGCCAGTCGCGGATTCCAGGCTTTTTTTTTTTTTTAAAGATTTTATTTATTTATTAGAGAAACAGCATGAGAGGGGAAGGGGTCAGAGGGAGAAGCAGGGTCCCTGCTGAGCCGGGAGCCTGATGTGGGACTCGATTCCAGGACTCCGGGATCATGACCTGAGCCGAAGGCAGTCGCTTAACCAACGGAGCCACCCAAGCGCCCTCGGATTCCAGGCTTTTAGCCACGGTGTCCCTCAGCTCCTCACTGTCTCTGCTTTAGTTTCTTTTCCAAAAAGTGAGGCAGCTGCTAGGTCAGTCTCGGAGACCCTCTTCCACCTCGCGCATCCTAGACTAGTAAGACCTGGTGGCATGCAAACACCCCAAATGTGTTACAATAAAGAAATAGCATTTGATAATTACAGGGGGATCCTGTGCGAACTTTCAATTCATGGATGACTTTGATACAACATGGAGGAATGACAAAGCATAGGAAAGGGGAAGAAAAGGCAGGCCTGGGTTGTAAATGGGAGGGAGGGAGGGAGGGCAGCAGCCCCAGTAAGGGAAGAGCAGCCCGAGCGCGGTGAAAGGGCGGAGGGGCGGCCGCGTAGCCGCGGGACCCAAACCCTGCTGCCCCATGCTCCCCACCCCCCCAACGGCATTCTCTGGCACAGGCACAGGGACTGGGGGCGGGGCCCGCATGCGCACTGGTGCGCTGCGCCGCCGCCACCGCTCCCGGAGGCGGCTAGGACCGGCTGGATCCGGTTAGAGCCAGCGGTGCCCGCCCGCGAGCCGGCGCCTCACAAAGGGAGGCGGCGGCTCACGGCCCGCGTATCCCTACGCCGGGGGGGGGTGTGTGTGGGGTACGCTCTTGTGCCGCACCCTTCCCCCAGCCTTTGTCCCCGTCCTGCACCTACGGGCCATTCGGGCCTCCGGGCAAGCCGCTCCCCGCAGTCCTTCCCGCGGCCCCGGCAGCCCGAGGGTTCCGGACGCGGAGCGGAGCTTGGCCGGGTGGAGCCGGAGTGGACGCGTCCCCCTCCCCCATTCCACCTCCCGGACGCGTCCCCCTCCCCCATCCCACCTCGCCCGGTTCTCCGCGCAGCCGCCTTAGCCGCGTGGAAACCCCTGTTAGGGAAGCCCCCGGCGCCATTGTTCCCAAATTCTGCCTCGCCCGGGAGCCGGAGTCTCCCTTTGCCGCCACGGGAAACCTGCTTTTTCTCAGAATCCTTGTCACGCAGTGCTTAGTCAGCTTTCCCCTTAGTTGGGAAACTCCAGGGGGTGGTTTGGAAGCAAACTGCCCGAACTACAGAAAGGAAAGGCTTTGGGTTTGGAGAAGAGCTTTTGTTTCCCTTGCAACTCCAGTTTAAAAAACCTTGGGAGTGGAGCCAAGCCAGACTTTATAAGCACAAACTTAGAAAAGCAAACCTATAAGCAGAGTTTTCACGAATATTTGAGAAAACGTTCCCAGACTGGCTGCCCAAGGTCGTTGTGTTTTTAGAGGCAAAACGTTTGGCGTTTGAGGATCGAAGAGGACACTTAAACTTGGTTTTCACGGCCGATTTGGGTTTTAAGAACTTTAACGAGAAGCTTGGAAGCTTAGAAACGGTTCACGTTTGGCCAGAACAAAAAGTAGGCATGATATAAAAAAGGCAACCAAAAACGTGGGGGTCTAGCTAGTATTTAGTAATTGCGAAGACGGGAACATTGAGCAAGTAACTAACACAAGTCCCCCACCCAATGCGTCGTCAGATCTTAGCAAGCCCCCCCCCCCCCCAGTTGGCTCACCAGCCCTGATGCAGGAGACAGCTGTACATTGCGGCTACTTGAGACATTTTCTACAAGTGGATTTCCACATTTAGTAGAATTCTTAAGCAGATAACCCGGAACGTTCGGGCTTCTCCAATCACAGGACAACCAGAACCTGTCCAGTATAACCTGAGAACCAACTCGCAGGACCTGAGGCGGTTTAGGGGGACAAACTGACACTTTGCCTAAGATGGCTGCGGTCTGTTTACCAGGCTGATGCTCGGTTATATAATAGAAATGAAGGCCGTCAGCAAACCCATTTTAACCTTCCTCCAAAAAGCACGAAACAGTACCTACTGTACTCCCGAGAAGACATGAAAGGTATTTAAAAAGGTACTAAGACATTCCCAATGGCTCTGAGATTAGGGGAGTAGTTTGCTCTACTTAAATGTGATTTTGTTTTTGCCTAAATCTTCAGCTCAAATCTAGTTGCTAGTAAGTTTTGGATATTTCTGGGTATGCAGTCGGTAATCAACTTTCCTGCGCTTGTCACGAAAAATCTAGAAAGCCTTGGCAAGCTTCGTTCTATTTTTAACCCGTCCGAGGAACTATTTTTGCTTCCCTCACGAAGGCGGCGGAGGGTTATTGCGATCGCGGTGTGAGTTGGCTTTCGGCTATAAATACGCCTCTCCGGGGGCGCTGCGGCAGGCTTTCAGGCAGCGAGCGCAGAGACGGCTGGTGAGGCAGGAGGCACTGCTTGAGGAGACTGCAGATAAGTTTTTCTCTTAAAAAAAAAAAAAAGCCAGGAATGAATACAATTCTTTAGGAAGTGTAAATAGTGCTAATACTTATTATTGCATAGCATTAAATTCTTAGCGTAATCTTAAAAAGAACTTAAAGGGAAAATAAGACCTTAAAAAGTAGTTTAAAGAAAAAGCTCTTTCTAGAACCAGGCGGAGGTTAGGAGGTGAAACTTCTTAATGGAGTGGAGAAAACCCAAGTTTTTAAGCTAAGAGGACGGAAGGACGGCAGTCCGGGATTCAAAAAATCCTTAAATCGAAGGGCAGCCTATTTTGGGTTGACGTTAAAATGTAAACGACCTAAATGGAGCTTAAGTGTCGTATTTTTTTTAAAAAGACAAGTTGTAGATGACTTCTGTCTTTTAAAAAGATTAACTTGAAGGTGATTTAAGAGCCCTACAAATTAATGGCGCAGTCATTTGCGTCATTTGCAACCTAGATCTTAAAGTATGACTTCCTAAAAACTGACAAATGTTAGGAGTGGTAGGATGAAAATTTGGAGAGATTAGGAAGTTGAAGGGGAGAACTCAGAAGACAGAAGTACAGGAAGGTGAAGACAAAGACAAGTACAGGAAGGTGAAGAAAAGATTTAGAGAAGATAGGAAAATTGGAAGAAAAATTACACGCCATTAGAAGACAGAAAAATAGAAGCTTGAAGGCAGGAAGCAGAAGAAAAAATAGAGAAACTAGAAAAACAAGGCAACTAAGGTCTCAGATACAAGTTGAGAAAGCCAGAAGTTGGAAACGAGGTGGAAAACACGGGCAGGGAAAGTGTTTCAGGTAGAAAATGGAAAACAAGCTAGGACAACTATTGAATACAAGCGCACAAGATAGACTTCAAAAAAGAAGATAGAAAAGTTTAAGCCAAAAAATCGGATAAAGTATGAGAAAAAAGCTAAGGAGGAAATTAATTTTTAAATGCTTAGTGGAATTTCTCCTAAAAGCCCATGAATTTAAATTCTGGTGGTACAGAAGCTAGATTTGAGAAGATGAGGGTGTTAAAACTACCGTAGACCGGGACCATCTTAGAAGAATTAACCCGAAGCTAGAAGGGAAAGTTAAAAATCACAGTTGTACAGCTTTTGCTACTAAAAGGACTGAAGTTTTATTAAGTACCCAGGTAGAATATTTCTGGAGAGTTAAAAACGTGAGTTTAAATACAGTAGCTTTTAGTGTCTTGGAGAATTTAAAGAACTTTACATAAGTAATTCAAGATCAAGAATTAACTACCACCTTAACATTTTCGCATTGGACTTTGAGCTAAGATTTTTTAAATCCTGAGGACTAGCGTTAATTGGCAGCTGACCCAGGTACTACGCAGAAGTGGATTCAGTGAATCTAGGAAGACAGGAGCAGCAGACAGGATTCCAGGAGCCAGTGTCGGTGAAGCTAGGACTGAGGAGCGAGCTGCAGTTCGTGGTGAAGATAGGAAGGAAAGCGAAGTCCGGGAGCCAGTGCGGTTTGGTGAAGGAAGGAAGCTAGGAAGAAAGAAGGAGCCCTAACGATTTGGAGGTGAAGCTAGGAGAGAGGATTCCAGGAAGGAGGAGCCAGTGCGATGTGGTGATGAAGCTAGCGAGCGGCTTGGCAGCTTGGCTTGGCGACCACGCGGAGGCGGCGAGCAGGCGGTGTGGAGGATAGATAGAGGATCCTAGAGCAGCATCCCAGAGTGCGAGGCCGCAGGGAGAGCGAGTGGTGTGGGAAAAACCCGAGAGGTCGGCGAGGTCGGCTAACGTGCTTTTTGTAACTGGAGTATGGTAACCTTTTATTTGCTTTTCTAATGGTAACGGGGGAGTTGAGTACTGAAGCGGTAAGGGATTTTATGGGGGTGTAGGCCGATTTCCGGGTGTTGTAGGTTTCTCTTTTTCAGGCTTGTTTTCTCATCTTGTCTGAAGCTTTTGAGGGCAGACTTCCAAGGCCCGGAGGAATGGTAGATGGCAAGTTTGTTTTTAACCAATTTGAGGGAAACCAAATGAATTTGATAGAAAAACTTGGAGACTAAGTTTTATGTTTTTATTTTTAGTTTGGGATAATGAAGCCTTTCAGTTTTGTGAATAGATGACTTATTTTTCTTCCCTTACCCCGTATTAAAGTTTATACTGAACGTGGAGTTGGGTGTGTAACGGGGGGGGGTTGGGAATGGGGGGCAAAATATGTTTTGAGTTTTTTTCCCCTTAGGTCTGTCTAGAGTCCCAAAGGCAAATGACTCAAGGTAACAGAAAAAAAGAAAATCCAGTATCAGGATAATCAGAACACCACAGGTTTACAGTTTCTAGAAATAGAGCACGAGCAGCTCTCACTTTTCAGTTCTGTGGCGGAGCTGTCCATTGGAGAAATGGCTGGTAGTTCTCTTTTTTTCCACCCCTTTATCAGATTCTTAATACATAATCCTTTAAATTCATTATATTTACTTACTATTTTGGGGTGGCCTTACCAGGGAAGGAGGGTGGGGGAGAAAATTTTCTTTCTAAGATTTTCCACAGATGCTATAGTGCTATTGACAAACTGGGTTAGAGAAGGATTATACTGCTATGCTGTTGGCACGAACACCTGCAGGGATTGGAGCTGCTTTTTTCCTTGGAAGAGTATTCCCAGTTGAAGCTGAAATGGTACAGCACAGTGCAGCTTTGGTTCATGTTCAATCTTCTCAGGAGCACTTCAGAAGAGCTTGACTAGGCCAAATGTTGAAGTTACGTTTACGTTTTCAAGTAATGTGACCTTTAACTTTTATTAAAAGGGGAGGGGCAAATTTTGGCAGTTGGCCGTAGCCTGTTAATGGTTGGGATTTGGGAGGGTTGGGGTTAGGTAATTGTTTAGTTTATGATTTCAGATAACTCATGCCAGAGAACTTAAATACTTAGGATGGAAAAACTAAAGAAATCTCAACTTCCAAGTTGGCAAGTAACTCCCAATCCTCTAGTTTTTGTTTTCCCCCAATTTTTGAATTGGGCAGCTGGGGGAAGTTCCTGAAGATCCACTGGATTCAGAGTGTAGGGCCTGGGGAAGGAGAGTATAGGACTGGGGGTTGGTCTAGCCCATTGGCTGACTTAGATAATATCTTGGGAATTTTTTTTTTAAATGGCTAAAGTTGTTTGGATATGGTAGTGTGTGGTTCTCTTTTGGAATTTTTTTCAGGTGATTTAATATAACTTAATACTACTTTAGGAGCTTCAGAGCAAAGGAAGTGGCTTAATGATCCTGAAGGGATTTCTTCTGATGGTAGCTTTTATATTATCAAGTAAGATTCTATTTTCAGTTGTGTGTAAGCAAGTTTTTTTTTAGTGTAGGAAAAGTATTTTTCCTTTGTATGACTGCAAACAAGATGTTAAGGTATGCTTCAAAATTACTGTAAATTGTGTATTTTAACCATTTCTGATAAAGAGGGTGGGGTTTTGTGGATGAGGGAGGGGAAACCTTTTTTTTTTCTGTAGCCTTTTTTCAGATAACAACTTCTGAGGTCATAACCAGCCTGGCAATATGATGGCCTAGATGGAGAGGGAACAGCTCCTTGGTGAATGATAAGTAAAGGCAGAAAAGATTATATTTCATACCTCCATGGGGGAAAAAGCATAAGTCTGAGATCCTTAACTACTGATGAACGCGTTGTCTGCATATGCAAAAAAAAAAAAAATTAAGCAAATGAAACTACCAATTTAAAGTTAATGGAAAAAAAGAAAAAATAAAGATAATGGAATCTACCATTTTAAAAGTTATGGCCTATCAAGCTATACCCACCAAAAAAAGAATTGATGAGAAATAATATAATGAATTGATGAGAAATACAACGAAGATCAGATGTCCATCTCAAAATACTGCTTTTACAAAAGCAGAATAAAAAATGAAAATAATACCAACATTAATCCTGGAATAAAAGAAGCTGAAGTAATTCAGAGTGGGATCAAGTGGAATAAGGAGGCTGTGCTGTTTGCCAATCTTTCGTTTGCCTCAGACAGGTTTCTCTTCATTATCAGAAGAGTTGCTTCATTTCATCTGGGAGCAGAAAACAGCAGGCAGCTGTTAACAGATAAGTTGAACTTGAATATGCAGTATTGCATGTTAGGGCTAAGTGCTTACTTTTAATAAGAGCTGTGGAGGTCTTAAGTATTGAACATGGCTGTTTTTCCTGCTCCCTCTCCTGAGGGATTCTAGGGTCGTGAGGGATTTTCCTATCTAGCCTTTGTAAAATTACACAGGACTTGTACCTGTGGCTTGCATGATGGGATAGCATACCTCACTCAGGCCAAGTAATCGTTAAAAGCCTTGAAAGATAGTACCTTAATAATCATAAGACAGTGTTTATAAAACTAATAATTTGTTGAGCACTGACTCTCTTAAATCCTACAAAAGGATAGCCTATTGTGCTGTTAACAAGAATCCGATGTTGTTAATCTTGATAAAACTTTAAATGTGTTGTGATGTATACGTTGTGCAGAAAACATTAAATCATGCAAAATAAAACATTTTAATATAGAGAATGTATGCTTTTAGAAAGCGGTCTCCTTATTTAAATAAAGTATTGTTTGTTTGTAGTTAGTGTTGGGCAATCTTGGGGGGATTCTTCTCTGATCTTTCAGAAACTTTGTCTGCGAACACTCTTTAACGGACAAGATCAGGAATTGAGCGGAAGAACGAATTTAACTTTAAGGCAGGAAAAATACTTTATCCTTCGTAAAGTGATGAGCATTTAATAATTCCAGGCACATGGCAATAGAGGCCCTCTAAATAAGGAATAAATACCTCTTAGACAGGTGGGAGATTATGATCAGAATAACAGGTAACTGCACCTACACTATTTCCAGAAAGTTAGGGGTCTATAAATTGACAGTGGTAGAGTAATAAAATACTGTCCACATTTCCAGAGTTTGCATGTTAACTTTAAATGCTAATAATCATCTCCTCTGGTGTTAGCCAATGTTTACACAATTGGCCTTTATACTTGGTGGGGGGCGTGTGGGTTTTTAAAGAATTTTCCTTTGCAGAGGCTTCATTTCACATTCTTCATGAAGCTGTTCAGGATTTTGACTTGCATATAAGCGCTTGGCTCTGCCTTCTGTTCTCCTAGTGAGTGTGTGAGACCTGGCAGTGTATCAGCATAATACTCAAGTAAAGTTTTCCCCCTGATTTTGGAGGGAAGGGAGGAGGGGGTGGGGCTTACTTGTTTTAGCTTTTTTTTTACAGACCACACAGAGAATGCAGTTGTCTTGACCTCAGGTCTGTCTGTTCTGTTGGCAAGTAATGCAGTACTGTTCTGATCTGCTGCTATTAGAATGCATTGTGAAACGACTGGAGTATGATTAAAAGTTGTGTTCCCCCAATGCTTGGAGTAGTGATTGTTGAAGGAAAATCCAGCTGAGTGATAAAGGCTGAGTGTTGAGGAAATTTCTGCAGCTTTAAGCATTCGTGTTTGTGATTGAAGCCAAGTACCTTTTGCTGTGCTTCTTTAGGTAAAATGCTTTTTGTTCACTTCTGGTAGGGGGGTGGGGGGGCACTGAAGCCTTTAGTCTTTTCCAGATGCAACCTTAAAATCAGTGACAAGAAATAAATTCCAAACAAGCAACAGTCTTCAAGAAATTGGCAAGTGGAAATGTTTACCAGTTCAGTGGTCTTAGTGCATTGTCTTTGTGTGGGTTTCTCTCTCCCCTCCCTTGGTCTTAATTCTTATACGCAGGAACATTCAAAACAGCAGACGTATGCGAAGGGCCAGAGAAGCCAGACCAGTAAGGAAAAAAATAGCTTATTTACCTTAAATAAACATTCCATTTTAAATGTGGGGATTGGGAACCACTAGTTCTTTCAGATGGTATTCTTCAGACTATAGAAGGAGCTTCCAGTTGAATTCACCAGTGGACAAAATGAGGACAACAGGTGAACAAGCTTTTTTATGTATTTACATACCAAGTCAGATCCATTATGATAATCTAGTGTTAAACAGACTTTTCAGCTTTATGCTGGAATAAATAGCATGTGAGCAAGCTGTTTGTTGGCCTGGGGGTGGAGGGGTGAGGTGGGCGCTAAGCCTTTTTTTAAGATTTTTCAGGTACCCCTCCCTAAAGGCACCGAAGGCTTAAAGTAGGACAACCACGGAGCCTTCCTGTGGCAAGAGAGACAACAAAGCGCTATTATACTAAGGTCAATAAAAATGGTGTCGGCCTCATAACCCCATCTTCTGCTAGAAATGAGGACTTGCCTCAACACCCTTGGCACTGAGGCTCTCTTCGGGGAATGGAGCATCTAAAGGAATGTTTTTTTGAGTTACTTCCTATGTCCTTGGGCTTGTCCTGTCCTGACATTTAATTACGCTGCTTTTATAGCAGCTCTTCAAAAAGCCCAAACCTCAAGTGATGGTTGAAGGGGAGGGAAACGGGGAAAGCGGGCAACCACTTTTCCCTAGCTTTTCCAGAAACCTGTTAAAAAGCAAGGTCTCCCCACAAGTGACTTCTCTGCCACATCGCCACTGCCTGCCTTTGGCCTAGCGCAGACCCTTCACCCCTCACCTCGATGCTGCCAGTAGCTTGGATCCTTGAGGGCATGATCCGTAATCGGTTTCAAGGTAACTGGTGCTGAGGTCTTTATGGTGGGTTGCACTACTAGAGAAGGCCATTAATTTGCCTGCAAATGGTTAATGTTATTAAAACCACAACTAAAAGCTCTACGATGTTTAAATATGTAACACCCTTATCCCATGATTAAAACACTTAAGCCAGTGAATGGAGAAATAACGTTTGAGGCTGTAATGCTGGGTGGGAAAATACACCTTACTTACAAACTGAAGAAGATAGGAAATTTTAGTCTTGAGGACTGTTGGGGTGGGATTGCAAAAATTCTCTGCTAAGACTTTTTCAGGTGAACATAACAGACTTGGCCAAGCTAGCATCTTAGCTGAAGCAGATTCTCCAGTGTTCTTCAGTAGGGTCATAAAGGTTTTTCTTTTCCTGAGAAAACAAAAGTTTTTGTTCTCTCAGGTTTTGCTTTTTGGCCTTTTGCTAGCTTAAAAAAAAGCAAAAGATGCTGGTGGTTGGCACTCCTGGTTTCCGGGACAGGGTTCAAATCCCTGCGGCGTCTTTGCTTGACTGTCATCTGTCTTCGGCCTCTTTCCATTTTCCCCTCCTCTATAGGAGCTAGTCTTTGGGGCTTGGGGGAGGTGGAAAAGAACTTTGTTGAATTTGTCAGAAACCTAAATCCATATCTATTTATGTGGGAACCTAATCTCTAATTTTCAGGTAGTCCCCATGCATCTAATGTTTAGAGAAGCCTTACCATAGAAAACTTAAGATTTTGTATTAATAAAAATAAAATTGAAAAGCTCTTCATTGGTGTGATTCTTTTGTGTATAAACCAAACTTCTGTCCATGAGCAGTTAAGGGAAGGTGGGGTGTTTTGTTGGGGGGTTTCTCCACCTTGATGCTGGTTACCATGGTAACAGCAAGATCTTCAGTTAGTGGGAGGGACTTGGAAAGTGCTACAGGGTCAGCAACGTAAAGAACCCAGTTAACTTCACCCACAGAAAAAGCAGCTTGCTTTGTACTGTGGAGCAGTTGGTGAGCTGGGCCAGGGTGTAAACAGCTGGGGGACAGAAGAAGACAAGACCATTGCTTCTGTGAAAAAGCTCTTGCAGGCCTAGGGGCGCTTTGTGCTAATAAAGCAAGCTCTGTGTGGTGGTCTCTCTGAAGTCTTATATTACTCCAGATTATCCTATCTTTAATCCGTTCCCAGTTCCCAAAACAAGCTGGTTCTGTGGTCCCATTCTGTGGAATGGTCTGGATAACATGTGATCTTCCCTCAGTTGCAACTAAAATGTTGAAATCTGCCTTTGTGCACGCACAGCACACAACGCCGGCCCTAAGTGAAATACTCTTGGTTCTTAGCCTGGCTGCTAAGTCCCTGAGGTGTGTCCCTGGTTCTACTCCTAACTGACCCTATTGCCTGAAGGGGTGGGAGAGGCTCATTCCACCCAGTTAGATCTAGGAGGGGTGGGGGCCCAGGGCTAAAGAAGATCGACCCAGCAGAGGCCTCCAATCCTGGGCCACCCGATGGTCACGCTTCGGCCAGTGCAGGGGCCTCAGCGAACAGAACTCACTTATACATTACTGTACTCTAAACTCAGAGGAAGGTGTTATTGGAGAAGCAGGCTTTGGGTCACTTTGCCAAGGCAGTGGGGCGGGGATTTGATCCCTGGTCAGTCTCCCAGCACTTCAACTCTTGCTGTTTGTTCTGCGCATGAACATCTGACACGAAACCACAGTCCAGATAGGTCAGCAGCAGGCAGCCCCCAACCTACGCAGCGTTGTGCAGGCAGAGTGACTTTTTCTTCCCTTGTGATCTAATAGAGGCAGGGCATAGGGGGAGGCTGAGCCATGGTCCCTGAGCCTGATTAAGTGCCTATTCTGAATTGCTGTCTTAATGTCTTTTGGACAAAGGTCTTTGGTGTTTTTCCAGAGTTGAAAGGCTCCCTGGAAGCACAAGACTTCATTGGAGAGCAAAGCAGTAAGAGAGGAAGGCCTCGCATGTATTTGCTAGGGGCTACAGGGTTCCTGGTGCTGAGCAGGTTTTATTTTTATTATTTTAAATATTTATTCGACAGCAAGAGAGGGGACAGAAGCAGGGGGAGTGGGAGAGGGAGAAGCAGGCTTCCCGCGGAGCAGAGAGCCCAATGCAGGGCTCGATCCCAGGACCCTGGGATCATGACCTGAGCCTAAGGCAGACGCCCAACGACTGAGCCACCCAGGCGCCCGAGCAGGTTTTAAATTAGCCAGGATTGGAAATGCAAAGACCAGACACAGAGTCAGCGACAGGAAGGTAAAAAAGCAGCCTGGAAGCCACTTCTTACCCTCTGAGCACAAAAAGGGAATGCAGAGGAGGCCAACATGAAGTTCCCACAAAGATTATGTCCAAGTTAAGGGGCTAGGGAATGCAGAGGAGGCCAACATAAAATTCCCCCCAGAGATTATGTCTAAGTTAAGGGGCTGGGTCATAACACAAACCACAGGCATTTATATACCCCTCCAGCTGTACAAAGGGCTCTCATACCGGTGGTTTCGGATTTCATCCCGATAATCCTAGTTGTGGCTAAAACACACCTGAATTCAAGCCGTAGCCCCCATTTCTCAGCCTCACAAGCTTCCCCTCAGGCCTCCCAGGCCCTGTGCTAGGTGGTGGGACCTGGGCACCAGATTTCCGACTTCGGTATAGGGGTGACAGGAGAGAGAGAACTTGAGGGGGTGGGGCCCGGGGTGCGGGGCGGGGACGGGGTGTACTGACCAAGGTGTGGGAGTGTCTCTCTGGGTTGTCGATTCAGAAGCCCAGAAAGTCTAGGAGATGTGGGTCAAATCCTGACTTCTGGCTCTGGCAGGTTGGCAAACTTGGGGTGTCACCTACTCTACCCAGGCCTTTGTTTCCCCACCAGTTAAACGGGGTTAATGCCATCTGCTTGCCTGCTGTGGTAAGGAAGACATAGTCATGGAACTGGAAATGAGTGGGCTTTTGCTGCCATCTAGTGAATGAATGCAGCATCGCAGGCACTGTCCTTGGAATAGTTCGTGACACACTTGAATGTTTGTTCAACAAACATTTTTATTGCTGAGTAGTATTCCATTGTATGGGTATTTGAGTTATTATCACTTTTTTTGAAATTAGGAATATAGCTATAAACACTTGTGTAAAAGTCTGTGTGGACATATGCTTTCCTTTTTCTTGGTATGTTGTATGATAGGTGTATGCAGTTGTTTTTTTTTTAAGATTTTGTTTATTTACTTGACAGAGAAAGAGACAGCGAGAGAGGGAACACAAGCAGGGGGAGTGGGAGAGGGAGAAGCAGGCTTCCCGCAGAGCAGGGAGCCCGATGAGGGGCTCGATCCCAGGGCGCCAGGATCATGACCTGAGCCGAAGGCAGACACTTAACGACTGAGCCACCCAGGCGCCCCAGTTTTTTTTTTTTTTAAGATTATTTATTTATTTATTTGAGAGAGAGAGAGAATGAGAGACAGAGAGCATGAGAGGGAGGATGGTCAGAGGGAGAAACAGACTTTCCGCTGAGCAGGGAGCCCAATGCGGCCAGGTGCCCCTCAATTGTACTTTTAAATTGCATTTTTCTATGGGGTGCCTGGGTGGCGCAGTTGGTTAAGTGACCGACTCTTGATTTCAGCTCAGCTCATGATCTCAGGGTTGTGCGATGGAGCCCCAGGTTGTGCTCCAAGATTCTCTCTCTCCCTCTCCATCTGCCTGTCCCCCTGCCTTGTGCTCACGGGCACTAGCTCTCTTTCTCTCTAAGTTGCATTTTTCTTTTTTCCTTTTTTAAAAAGATTTTATCTATTTGAGAGAGACTGAGTACAAGCCAAGGAGAGAGGCAGAGGGAGAGGGAAAAGCAGACTCCCCCCCCCCCCCGCGAAGAGAGCCCAACTTGGGGCTTGATCTCAGGACCCTGGGATCATAACCCGAGCCAAAGGCAGATGCCCAACCGACTGAGCGCCCCTAAATTGCGTTTTTCTAATGACATCTTTTCATGTGCTTACTGGCCATTTATATATCTTTTTTCGTTAAGTGTTTATTCCGGGTTTTTTGCCAATGTAGTTATTGGGATGTTTATCTTTTTATTGTTGAGTTGTAAGAGCTTTTACGTATACTAGATACGAGTCCTTTGTCCATGTATGTTTTGAATATATTTCTCCCACTATGTGCTTTACCTTTTCATTTTTTCTAACAGTCTCCAAAGAGTAGAAGTCTTAAATCTTACTTGAACCATTTATATACACAATAACATGAAGGAATTTCAAAATAACTCTGTTGAGAGAGAAAAGCCAGTTTTTTTTTTAAGATTTTATTTATTTATTTGAGAGAGAGACAGCGAGAGCAGGAACACAAGCAGGGGGAGTGGGAGAGGGAGAAGCAGGCTTCCGACCGAGCAGGGAGCCCAATGTGGGGCTCGATCCCAGGACCCTGGGATCATGACCTGAGCCAAAGGCAGACGCTTAACGACTGAGCCACCCAAGCGCCCCACAAGGAAAGCTTTCGGGTGACATTGCCTTGATTGCGGTGTTGGTTTCATAGATATGCACTGATGTCAAAACTCATCGAATTAGACACTTGAGATACTTTGTTGTACACCAGTAAAGCTGTCAAAGAAAGGACATGCACATACAAGGAAAAACACCTTTTGAACACCTTGCTGTGTTCTGCCCAAACACTAAGAAGATGGTGAAGATGCACAGGAAAATAATGGACCCTCTTCAGCAGCTCCAAGTCTTGACGCAGAGTGATTTAAAGAAACAATGATCATACACCTCCATACAGCAGTGTGGAACTCCAGCTCCAGTCCTGCTGGATTCCTGCAGATTCCTGCACCCACTGGCCGCGCGCACCTGGGAAAGTTACTCACCCCTTTAAGCCTTGTTTTATTCTCCTGTCAAATGGCTATAATAATATCTTAGCCAGGATGCTGTCACAAAGATCAGGCTAGGTATATCATATATCCAGCGCGCACTAGGGGGGCACAGACGCAGTGCCCTCATCCCCAAGAGTTCAGGGAGGGCTGGAGAGAGGGGCATGTGGCTGGAGCCGCAGAGAATGAATAGGAGTTTGTAGGACGGACAAGAGAAGGGTGACTTTCATCTGGAGAGAAGAGCGTGGGCAGCTCGAGGGTAGGAAAATGCAGGGCACTGGGACCCAGGGTGGCTGGGGGGGGGGAGGAGGGAGGTTGAAAGCGGGGGAGAAGGAGAAGCTGGAGTGGCTGGTGGTTAAGGCCCTGGAACCCCAGAGAAGTTAGGGTTTTGCCCTGGAGAGCAGATGATGGAACACGACTCTGGCCGCGATGTCAGTGAGGAAAGACTGGAGGTCTGGAGACCAGGGCGTTGAGGGAGCGAGACACTTAGGCTGGGACTGAGGGAGACAGTGGCTTTGAGGAAGGCCCCTGGTGTCTGGCTTCAGGCATGGAGGGCACAGAAGTGCCGGCCGTGAGAGGGACAGAGCCGGGCAGGTGGGGAGGTTCTGGGGCAGGTGAAGACAAGGAGGCGAGTGTTGCTGGACGGTTGTGTCTGAGAGGCCCAGGGGGTGTCCGAGTGATGAGAGGGGATGGGCGGGAGCTCAGAATTAGGCCTTGGGGGGAGGGGCCAGCTACCAGGGACCGCCCCGACGGTGACGTCAGAGGGGGTGGGGCACCTGAGGACAGCGGGTGGGGTGGGGGGGTGGGCGGAGCTTTTTGGCTTCTCCGTGCAGTTCAATAGGCTCTGCATTCTCTTTCTCCTGCCTCTTTTTTATTTGAGAGAACGAATGAGAGAGAGAGAGCATGAGGGGGGGAGGGTCAGAGGGAGAAGCAGACTCCCCGCCGAGCAGGGAGCCCGACGCGGGACTCGATCCCGGGACTCCAGGATCATGACCTGAGCCGAAGGCAGTCGCTTAACCAACTGAGCCACCCAGGTGCCCTTCCTCCTGCCTCTTGAAGGCGGCTTCATGCATTTATTTATTTATTCGCTCATTCAGCCAATACTGACCGAGCGCCAGCGAGGCACCGTCCTGGGCCTGGAGATACTGAGATGAAGCAGCCATCAAGGTCTGCGCCCTCGAGGAGCCGGCACCCTGAGGGACGACCAGATGACAGAGACTGTTCCACGGTCACCGGCCCCGGGGCTCGGAAGGGAGCCTTGGGAGGTGGGCAGAGGAAGGACCGTCCGACCTCACTCTCTCCCTCTGCCGGAAGCTTTGACAGGTGATGTGTCCCCCTTGGAGAGTCTCAAAACCGCATTTCAGCTCGGGGCTGGACACCTCCTCGTGGGTGCCCTCCTCCCCGCGCCAGGTGACCCCCCGCCTGCTCCATTTCTCCCCCCGGCATCTCATCACGGGTCCCGCGGGCCCGTCCCGCCTCCTCTCTCTCACTCGCCTCCCCCGTCAGTGTCCTGCCCTGCTCACTGTGGGCGCTGCCACCAGGCTGCCCTCCCTGTCATCGTCCCTACGTTATGGCTGCCAGGGTGTCTTCCAGACCCAGCGGGCTACCAAGACCCTCCTCTGCTTCCTGCTCGTCCACTGTCACTGACCCCGGCAGGGTTCCCATCCAGATTCTTTTTTTTTTTTTTAAGAAAGATTTTATTTATTTGACAGAGACAGCGAGAGCAGGAACACAAGCAGGGGGAGCGGGAGAGGGAGAAGCCGGCTTCCCGCCGAGCAGGGAGCCTGATGCGGGGCTCGATCCCAGGACCCTGGGATCATGACCTGAGCCGAAGGCAGACGCTTAACGACTGAGCCACCCAGGCGCCCTCCCATCCAGATTCTTCTGTGCCCTCTTCTCCTGCCTCCATTCAGCCTCTGACACCCACATCCCTGCTCGACCTGCCCCTCCTTCCTTCCCCCTAAAAGAACCACTTTCTCCCCACACACAGCCCCTCACTGTCCCATCTCTGGCCTTCCCTCATGCCTTTCCCCCTTTCTGGAGTATTCTCTGCCCTGCTCATCTCCGTGTATAAATCCCACTCCTTCCAGGTCTAGCTCAGAAGCTCCCGCAGTGATGAAGCGTTCCCTAACTGCCCTCTGCCCTCATCTCTCATCCTCCTGCATGTTCCCTGAGCCTCCCAGAGGCCTGTATTCCGGTTTCCCATCCAAGCCCTGCCTTAGCACTGGTCACCCCACCAGACGGTCACATCCTGCGCTAGCCGGCTCCTTCGCTCATAACAGTAACACACAGATTACTCATAGTCAGTAGCTGAGATTTGAAGCCAGGTACCCGGGCATACACCCAGCCACACTCTCTGCACACATCCGCCAGCCAACTGGGGCCCAGGCCGGTGACAGAGCAGACATGGGCCCATGCCATCCACCTTGACTCGCACTTAGGAATGCTGGGTGCCCAGGAGTCAGGACAAGGGCCTCGTGGGCTGGAAGGAGGGTAGGCTTCCTGGAGGAGAAAGCATCTGAGTTAGGCCTTAGTGAAATGTTGGGGCTCACACATGCAGGGACAGATCACCCCAAGGAAGGGGCACAGCATGAGCCCAGAAGGCTATTGTCTGTGGGGTCACACTCTCAACTCCAGATGGTCCTCTGTCCCGCGCTGCTCCACGCCCCCGCTGAGGTGTAGATCCCTCCAGCTCCCTGCCCTGCCTCCTTTCCCCAGCCTTCCCTACCTTCACCTTCTCCTGATTCCTTTGTTTCTCTTTCCACTGCTTTGAAACTCACACTGTTTCTAATCTTTTGACATCCTCTTGCATGTGGAAGCGGGGCACTGAGAAACACAGCTACCTGAGGGCTCTGTACCCTCAGCCCGAGCTCAAGAACCTCAGCACATCCCTGCCTGCGACTGCGGAAGACCCAGGGCCACCTTGTTTTCCCATGTCCCGATGTGAGTGCTAATCATTGTCCTTTCTGCCTGACCCACTCTGGTCCCTTTCTCTGCTCACCATGGCTTTCTTGAATCCTGTTCCTTCCTTCTGGGCTCAAGGCCCTTCCTGGTAAGGCACATCTTCTGAAAATTCTTTCAGCGAGAGTTTCTGAGGGGTCGATAATCGGAACGTATGTGAGAAACACCTGTTTTGCCCTCTGTTTTCATTCCTGACTCTCCACCCCCCAACACAGCTTCTGCACTGCCCATGCTCCCTGCACCGGACCTCCACAATCCCTCCTGACTGTGCTCTAGAAGATTCTATTATTCCTTCTAGTCTTTTCCCGGGCTGCAGCCTGATGGATGTTTCTAATGTGCACTCTGTGCCCCCGCCTCAATGGTCCCTGCCTTCTGCCAGAACTGCCATAACCTGATCAAGGGGCCTCGCATATCTGCCCCTCTCCTGGCTCCGTCTTCCCCATCTCAAACCAAGGGTGTTTTCCAAGCCTCCCCACGGGAATCATTGGTTGGGAAAGATTTTATCTACAAGCAAGTGTCATCAGATAGACCAAAAGCAGAGTAGTTGTCACGTTTTCACACAACACAGTGTTCTGAGAGCACATGTGTGTACTTTGTCAGGATGCCATTGTGTTTTGGCTTTACTCTTTGAGTGAGGAGCCATGTTTCTTAAAAAAAAATCATCTTGGGGCTCCTGGGTGGCTCAGTCGTTGGGCGTCTGCCTTCGGCTCAGGTCATGATCCCAGGGTCCTGGGATCGAGCCCCACATCGGGCTCCCTGCTCCCCGGGAAGCCGGCTTCTCCCTCTCCCACTCCCCCTGCTTGTGTTCCCTCTCTCGCTGTGTCTCTCTCCGTCAAATAAATAAATAAAATCTTAAAAAAAAATCTCTACTTCGGTATAATTTATAAGCAATAGAATTCATAGCTTTTAAGTGGACAGGTGAATGAGTTCTGACAAATGTATGTACCCATGTAGTTACTACCACAGTCAAGATATTTTAGAACTCTTAATTCTATTCCATTTCTCTATATGTTTATCCTTATGCCAATACTGCATTGTCTTGATTTTGAAATTTTGAAATCGGGAAGAATGAGTCCTCCAACTTTGTTCTTTTTCAAGACTGTTTTAGCTTCTCTGAATCCAATCCCTTGCAACTCTATGTGAATTTGTTTATTTCTTTTTATTTCTTTCTTTCTTTATTTTTAAAGATTTTATTTATTTATTTGACCGAGAGAGATGGTGAGAGAGGGAACACAAGCAGGGGCAGTGGGAGAGGGAGAAGCAGGCTTCCCGCGGAGCAGGGAGCCCGATGCGGGGCTCGATCCCAGGACCCTGGGATCATGACCTGAGCCGAAGGCAGACGCTCAACTGACTGAGCCACCCAGGCACCCCGAGGCAAAGTAACTTTTGCCTTAAAGTTATTCTCATGGTTTTGCAGACATTGAAGTGTCTTCTTTAACTCTCAATATTTGAATTATTTTAATTTTAGATTTTACTTATTTTTTTGAGAGAGAGAGTGAGCAGGAGCATGGGGGAGCAGCAGAGGGAGAGGGAGAAGCAGATTCCCCGCTGAGCAGGGAGCCCGATGCGGGGCTTGATTCAGAGCTCGATCCCAGGACGCTGGGATCATGACCTGAGCTGAAGGCAGATGCTTAACCAACTGAGCCACCCAAATGCCCCAATTCTCAATATTTTAGACTTAGGACAAAGCTCAATTCAAATACTTTCTAAAATGAAATGTGGTTAACTATCACATAAGACCCGCCATTGCTTAACAGCAGCTTTTCTGTTTCATGACTTAAATATCATAAAATAAGTAGAAAGATCACAAATGACAGGTTCTCCATACGGTAAGCTGTCAAGAAATAAAGCATGAGGGCGCCTGGGTAGCTCAGTCAGTTGAGCGTCTGACTCTTGGTCTCAGCTCAGGTCTTGATCTCAGGGTTGTGAGTCTGAATCCTGCATTGGGCTCCATGCTGGGCATGGGACCTACTTAAAAAAAAAAAAAAAAAAGAAATGGGCACCTGGGTGGCTCAGTTGGTTAAACGACTGCCTTCAGCTCAGGTGATGATCCCGGAATTCCAGGTTCAAGTCCCACATCAGGCTCCCAGCTCAGCGGGGAGCCTGCTTCTTCTCTGACCCTTCCCCCTCTCATACTCTTTCTCTCACTCACTCTCTCTCAAATAAATAAAATAAAATCTTAAAAAAAATTACACACATGTACACACACACATTGAATAAAAAATAAGAAATTAAAAAAAAAAGGAAAGAAATAAAGCTTGGACCATTAGCAAGTAGCTCTTGAAACCTCCCAGTGGGTTGAACAACAAATATTTTCTCCTGAAGTCTTTAGGTCCCTGTTAGTTAAGCTTAAATTTTCTATTTTATCAAAGGGAAAGATACCACTGCAGGCAAAAGACAGAGGAAGGACTTTCCAAAGCTCATACGTAATTCATACATTTATTATGTATATATGTGTGTGTGAAGTATATGTGTATGCGTACATATATATATAATTTTCTATTTATAAAAGCAATTCACACTGATCAAAACTTCAAACATTACATCACAGAAATACTATGTTGAGGGGCGCCTCGGTGGCTCAGTCGGTTAAGCATCTAAATTCAGTTCAGGTCATGATCTCAGGGTCCTGGGATCGAGCCCCACGACTGGCTCTCTGCTCAGTAGGGAGTCGGCTTCTCCCTCTCCCTCTGCTGTTCCCCCTGCTTGTGCTCTCTCTCTCTGTCAAATGAATAAATAAAAATCTTTAAAAAATACTATGTTGAGTTGCATGAAATTTCCAGTACTTCACTGTTTTTTTGACCTACAAACACAGCAATTTCATACTGTTCAACTTAATAATGTAGCAAGGAGAATTCCCTGTAATCTGCATGCCCTGGAGGGAACCAGTGGCATTTGGTGTGTGTATTTCTCCAGGCTTGGAGAGTATGTCTGTGCATGTTCGTGGTCAGCGGAGTTATTACCACAGTGATGTAGCCCGGATGTTGCAACCTGCTTTCTAAACACTTCGTAGAGCAAAGCAAATCCTCGGACTGCTTGTGCTGTTCCCCTCTCTGGGGTCTCCATTTCCTTATCTGTGAACATGGAACTAATGGTTCCATGCCAGTTATTTATTGCCTCTCAGCTCCAAATACAATGGTATTTGTCTGCTCTGTGAAAAATGGATCTGGGCCCTTTAAATATTTTCCTTTGCCAAGTGGAACAATGCTAAAATTTGCCGGTAGAGGGCGCTGACAGCTATTTCTTGAGGCAGAAGTTTTGCTTCCTGGTTGTGATGCGCACCTCTCATCTGGCTTCTGTAGCACGCCCAGCTTCTCCAGCTCAGCTCCTGCCCCAGGTACAGGCTCCTTCAGCGAAGGTAGCCGGCAGCACCCACCATCAGCTGCTTCCCCTTAGCATCCCACGCCCACCCTGGGAGCAGTGGAGTGCCTCTTCCCCAGCACCCTAAAGCATGGCTTTCCAGCAAGTTCCATGGGGCCTGCACAGGACTTCAGCAACGTCTCTACCATCCAAGGAGCTACAGCTGTTCCATCTCTAACCAGGTCTGGAGCTCAGACCTGAGGCTGGGTGGGGGCCCTTCTCGCTGGGGGAGGAAGTGATCTATCTCAGCCCTGGGGATGAGGGCTGCTCCTTATATCTACTTTTCAAATATTCTTTAGAGTTATCTTTACTTCTGGGGTGCCCCGGTGGCTCCGTCGGTTAAGTGTCTGCCTTCGGGGGCGCCTGGGTGGCTCAGTCGTTAAGCGTCTGCCTTCGGCTCAGGTCGTGATCCCAGGGTACTGGGATCGAGTCCCGCATCAGGCTCCCCGCTCCTTGGGAGCCTGCTTCTCCCTCTGCTTCTCTCTCTCTCTCTCCCTCTGTCTCTCATGAATAAATAAATAAAATCTTAAAAAAAAAAAGTGTCTGCCTTCGGCTCAGGTCATGATGCCATGAGCCTGCTTCTCCCTCTGCCTGCTGCTCCCCCTGCTTGTTCTCTCTGTCAAATAAATAAATAAAAATCTTAAAAAAAAAAAAGAGTCCTCTTTACTTCTTACTAGCTAATACCTTGTTACTCCAGTCCCCTGTTACAGTTAATAATTCTTTTTTTAAAGATTTTGTGTATTTACAGTTAATAATTCTTTTTTTTTAAAGATTTTATTTATTTATTTGAGAGAGAGAATGAGAGAGAGCATGAGAGGGGGGAGGGTCAGAGGGAGAAGCAGACTCCCCGCTGAGCAGGGAGCCCGATGCGGGACTCGATCCCGGGACCCCAGGATCATGACCTGAGCCGAAGGCAGTCGCTTAACCAACTGAGCCACCCAGGCGCCCTACAGTTAATAATTCTTTTTTTTTTTTTTTTTTTAAGATTTTATTTATTTATTTGTCAGGGAGAGAGCACAAGCAGGGGGAGAGAGGCAGAGGGAGCGGGAGAAGCAGGCTCCCGCTGAGCAAGGAGCCCGACACGGGACTTGATCCCAGGGCCCCGGGATCATGACCTGAGCTGAAGGCAGACGCTCAACTGACTGAGCCACCCAGGCGTCCCAATAATTCTTTATGTTAGACTTTTCCTGTTCAAATCACTTTGTGGTTTCTCTCAGACTGAAACAGATCCCACATATCCCTTATGAGGATGGGAAGGAGGGAGAGCACTTAGCTCAGTGCCTGACAGGCAGAGAGGACGCAGAAAACAGCAGTGACGTCATTGTCATCATCCCTGTCCTCGTCACCATCCTGTCTCGCCAGTACCTATAGAACAGCCTCTTATCAGCCATTGCCGTGGTTTCGTGGTATGCGTGGAGTTTTGAATCCCTCCACTCCTGCAGGCCATGTGGCTTACTCCACGTTTCCAAGAGTACAAGTGGCCCTCTGTTCCACATCTACTGAACACCAGCTACACGCTACGCACTGAAGCAGTTACTTATAGTAACTCACAAATCCTCACAACGTGCCTTTTGTATTAGTTTCCACAAATTCAGTGGCTTAAAATTACACTCCTTTATTATCGTACACTTCTGGATGTCAGAAATCTAAGATGAAGGTGTTGGCAAAGCCGTGTCCCTTCTTTTTTTTTTTTTTTTTAAGATTTTGTTTATTTATTTGACAGACACAGCGAGAGAGGGAACACAAGCAGGGGGAGCGGGAGAGGGAGAAGCAGGCTTCCCGCGGAGCAGGGAGCCTGAGCGGGGGTCGGGGTCGATCCCGGGACTCCGGATTCATGACCTGAGCCGAAGGCAGACGCTCAACCATCTGAGCCAGCCAGGTGCCCAAGATCCTTGACTTGATCACAACAGTGAAGTCCCTTTTGCCATGTAAGGTAACATATTCACAGGGTCCTAGGATTAAGAGGTGGACATGTGAACAGACTTTATTCAGCCTACCTCACCTGTGGAATAAATACTATTATTCTACCCATTTGCAGATGAAAAAAACGAGGTACAAGGAGAGTAAGTAACTTGCCCACGGTCACACAACTCGGAAAGAGCAGAGCTGGGATACAGGCAGTCCGGCTCCAAAATCCACGTTCTCTCAACTACGCAACTTTGTATAAATCATTGCATACTAGAATGAGGGTTTGTGAAGCATACATTTCTAGAAGCAGAATTACTGGAGTGAAGTTTAACAGGTGTTGCCAAGCTGTCCTTCACTACAGCTCTGTCAATCAATTCCCACCAGCAGCACCTAAAATCCAGAAGTTCTCTTCACCCCAACTCCAGACACTTTGAGGGCAGAATATTACCTGAATACATAAAACCAAAGGATTTCTACAGCTCCTTATCAACTTGGTAACAGAAATGTTTCTCTTTCATGAAAGGAGAGGAACAATACTCTCCCATTCATAAAAAGAGAGAGAGAGAGAGAAAAGTACAGTGAGAATAAAGAACTCTCAGTTTCCTGTGAAAAAAATAAAAATATTTGGTTACCTTAATGTATTGCAGGACTGAAAACACTGTCCTAACCTTGACTATGACCCTCGCTTTATCTCCTTCTACTCTGCCTTCTCAGAGGCACCGTGTTTGGGGGTTTGGTTTTCCTGCCTTGGTGGGTTGCTTCGTCTCCAGTGACATCTTCTGAGGATCCCTGGTTAATAAATCACTTCCATCACTTTCCAATTTCCCCCTCTTTATTTTGTATAAACACCACAAGGCTTGTCTACAACTTCCTTTTCAACGCCTTCCATTTCCCTTGGCAGGGTGCTACTTATTCGGGGCCAAGTATTTCTGTTAACCACAGGGGCTAATGCTTCATTACTCTGAGAGTCGTCCGTTTACAGGCGAGGAACACGCGTGAAGTGACTTCCCAAGATCCCATAGACGTGGGATTCAACCCGAGGCATCTGCCTCCAGGTTCCGCCCACTTGACATCTCACTGTACCGCCTCGGGAGCAGCTGGGCCCCTGGTGCCCCACAGAACGCATGCATGCCGGCCACACCACGTCTCCAGGTCATGGTGGGGCTTGCGGGGCTGCTTGGATTTGTCCCGGCTGGAGAGGCAGGCAGCCAGCAGCACTGGGCCCAGGCTGCCTCTTCCTCTGTGTGAGCATTCAGAGCTTTGGGTTCCTCATTTGTAAGATGGGAAGAACACCAGTCCTCCCTCTTAGGGCAGCGATGGGGAAATGGTATTACCCCCATTTTGCAGTTGATGACATGGAGGCTCACGATGTGAGGGCAAGGTGGGCACAAGGAGAGAACTGGGGAAAGGGACGCTGTCGCCTTCCTAAGACGGTAGCCTCTCTGTGTTCAGTTCCACTGTAGAAGCACGGTTAGTTAACAGAGAATCTGTAGGGAAGGCTCCCTTTCCTGGTTCTTCATTTGTAGCTCTGCTTTCCGGTGTGGCCTGCCCAGCCTGTGCTGGACTTGGCCCCTACCTCCCTGCTGTCCCTCTGTGCACTGGGGACTCCCAGATCTTCCTCCCCCTCAGCCCAGTGGCCTTTCCTTTCTGCACCTGTTTCCTCTCCAGGCAAGGCCCCCGTGCACTGCACAGACCAAACACTCAGTAGGTGCTAAGAGAACGTACCACTAACTAAATGCCACCACATGAACCCTATGTTCTCAAACCGTCCCCTTCCACCATGACTCCAAAGTGTCATCTCCATCATTTCACACTCACAAACACACAGCTCAGGCTCTGGCTTACCTCCCTGGTATGATAAAATTCTAGGCTATGTGTTCTGGCATTCAAGACCTCTACTTGCTCCCCGCACCCCCACTGCGACCGTAAGCTTCCCGCCCCACAATATTGCAAATTCCATGTTTGCACTGTTGTCACTGTCTTCATATAGATGCTCACAGGAAAATCTCTAGTGGTTACTTCTATTCTGCTCTGAGCAGCCAACACCCTGTGCAACCCTCCCTCTGTGTGACCGTCCCTCACAGGTACTTGGACAAGGAAAGGGACACAATGAGTCTGTGCTGAAGGGCTCTTCTCTGTCAGGTGAGGTGCAGGGTACTGTTTGTTCCAATTTACAGATGAGGGAAGCAAGGCTTCCAGAGGATAAGGTAAGTTCCCACAGCCAGTGAGAGGGCGTGAGCAGGAAGTTGAACCCAGCTCTGCTGACATTGGCATCCCCGCTCTCGAGTGTGCTCCCAAAAGCCTCCCAACTAACATTTCATAATCAGTTCTAGGATCTCACCCACACTCCATAGTGTGTGGCTGCACGACCGTCGCCAACCCTGGGTCCCCTGAGACCCGACCTGAAGGGGGGGGTCATTGCCAGCCCAGTATCTCCTGGACACTGGGCTCTGTCCAGCTAAGAGGCTAGGTCCCCTCTAGTGTGACTGGCACTTGAGCTGCTGACACCACTTTGCCACAGAAAACCCCTACCTGCACAGGAAATGGGGAGCCTGGAAAAGATGCCGGCCTTGTAGACCAGACAGCCAGCTCTGTGGGCCCAGGTGAGCAAGGGCCCCTCCTGGCCCTCTGGCCTCTTCTGGACGTTCTGGGCTATTCCTCCTTCCTCCTCCACTCTTCTCTTTTCCTGGAGTTACTGCTTCTTCCCTCCCTGCCACAGGGTTCCGGGACGCCCCCTGGACTTTTGCTTTACTCTCTGCCCCTCCCCCACCTTGCTTCTCAGGGGCTCTGTCTCCTTGAGCTTCTTCCCTGGTCACTCAGTCATTCCATCAACACTGATGCCTCACGGGATCCTGGAGCCGCCCACTGGCTGGTGGGAGAGAACATCTGGCTTGGGGACGATCGTCCTCCCTAAGCCTCTGTCTACCCCACTTCTTACTTCACCCCTTCACGTCTGTCTGTCTATGACTTCCTCTTCCGTCTCCCTGGCTCTCTTCCTCTAAGCCTCAGTTTCTCCATCCCCTGTCCCTTCTCAAGTTCTCATCCCCATAATAACGCTGGGAGGTGGACTCTACTATCACCCACATTTTAGATATAAGGACACAGAGGCTCAGAGAGTTTGGGTGACCTGCCAGGGCCACACACCCGGTAACTTGTGGCGCCCGGCCAGTAAGTCCTGGGCCGCGCGGCCTCGAGTCGGTCTCCGCGCCGCCGGCTCCGCCCACCGATCTCGCCCGATGCCCCGCCCCCTCGTCTACCCCGCCCACCGAACCAGGCCCCGCCCTCGCCCCGCCCCGCCCGGCTCGGAGGCCCGAGGACCCGGAGCAGAGGCGCTCTAGCCTGCGGCGGCGGCGGCGTAAACGATGTGGTTCTTTGCCCGGGACCCGGTCCGGGACTTCCCGTTCGAGCTCAGCCCGGACCCCCCCGAGGGCGGCCCGCCCGGGCCCTGGGTCCTGCACCGCGGCCGCAAGAAGGTGAGCGCGGCCCGGCTCCGCAGGCCGCGGCCGACCTCGGCTTCGCCTAGTCAGCGGCGCCGGCCCCGCCGCGTCGCGCCCCGCCTGACGTGGCTGCGGAGCCTCCCGGGCAACGGGCCGGGGGAGGGGGCCGGGCAGGGCCGACGTGGCGGGCGGAAGGACCGAGGGACGACAGGCGGACGGAACCGGGATCACGTGGGCCCGGCTCAGTGTCCGGGGGCTGACCTGGGGAGAGACCGGCGGTGGCCCTTTCCTCCCCGCACTTACCAGCTCTGCGGACCATCTCGGAGCTGGAGTGGTCGCCTGGGGCCCGGCCCACATCCCTCAGGTCCCTCTGCCCTCCCCCCAGGCCACAGGCAGCCCGGTGTCCATCTTCGTGTATGATGTGAAGCCCGGTGCCGACGAGCAGACCCAGGTGGCCAAAGCTGCCTTCAAGCGCCTCAAAACTCTCCGGCACCCCAACATTCTGGCCTACATCGATGGGCTGGAGGTACCTGCTGCCCGGGCTGCCCCATCTCTGCCCCTCGCTTTCTCCCAGTCTCCCAGTCGTGTCTTCTGTCTTCCTGCCCCTCAGCTCCCACCCCTTCTGCCTCAGCACCCCCAGATTGGATTCTCCCGCCACCAGCTGTCTGTCTCCCTGTGCCTCTCATCGCCCCTTCCTCTCCCGCCATGTCCCCTTCTTCAGACAGACAGATGCCTCCATGTAGTGACAGAGGCAGTGACCCCACTGAAAATGTACCTCAAGGAGCGAGCCGATGCCGGTGGCCTGAAGGAGCTGGAGCTTTCCTGGGGGCTACACCAGATTGTGGTGAGATGGGGGGCAGTGGTGATGAGCACAGGGTGGGGGACTTGAGTTGCTGGAGTGTGACGGCTCCTTCTGCCCCCAGAAAGCCCTCAGCTTCCTGGTCAATGACTGCAGCCTCATCCACAACAATGTCTGCATGGCCGCTGTGTTCGTGGACCGCGCTGGCGAGTGGAAGCTGGGCGGCCTGGACTACATGTATTCGTCTCAGGGCAATGGCGGGGGGCCCCCCCGGAAGGGGGTCCCTGAACTTGAGCAGTATGACCCCCCGGAGTTGGCTGATGGCAGTGGCAGAGCAGTCAGGGAGAAATGGTGGGTGACTGGGGGCGGCATGCCCCAGCCTGCCCTATTCTGGAAGCTTCTGCGGCCTCGGGACCCCTCAGCTAGCTGGCACTCCCCCTGTCCCCTGCTGCCCAGCTGGGGAGGGAACCAGGGTCCTCCGGGAGGTAGGGCAGGAAAAACACAGGCTTTGAGTGTGTTTTGGTGGTTCTGAATCTGAAAGATATGTGACCTGGGGTGGATGTTCTTGCTTCCCTGAGCCTCACTTTCTTTATCTGTCCAACGGGACTAATGAACCCTGCGTCTCAGGGCTGATGGGAGGATCAGCTGAGGGACATAGCTCAGTGTCTGCCATGCAGTTAGTGTCTGGTGACCAAGGCAGGTTGGAAGCCTATGCTGGCGGGTGGCAAGACCTCCAGCAGCTCTGGTCACTGCCCTGCTTCAGGTCAGCTGACATGTGGCGCTTGGGCTGCCTCATCTGGGAAGTCTTCAATGGGCCCCTACCTCGGGCGGCTGCCCTGCGCAACCCTGGGAAGGTGAGTGTCTGACCCAATCCCAGCTCCTCTCTGCCAGCCAACCAGCCCTGCCCTGACGCTCACCCTTTTCCCATAGATCCCCAAATCGCTGGTGCCCCATTACTGCGAGCTAGTGGGAGCCAACCCCAAGGTGCGTCCCAATCCAGCCCGCTTCCTCCAGAACTGCCGGGCGCCCGGTGGCTTCATGAACAACCGCTTTGTGGAGACCAACCTCTTTTTGGAAGAGATTCAGGTGAGCCCCCCAGCCCACCCTGGGCTTTGGTTCTGTGTTCTTCACCCTGGCCCTCCCTCCCCACTTTGTGGGCTCCCTCATAATTAGACCCTGGGAAACAAGCACGGAGTGTGGAGCCAGGCTCTCTGGGCCTGAACCCTGGCTCCAACTCTTACTGTGTGACTTGTCTGACGCTCGTTACTAATACTAGTACCTACTTCAAAGGAGCTTGGTGAGGAGTGAGTTTGAAGTGCACAGTATAGCATCTGGCACGTAGTAGGTACTTAGTGACTGCTCCTGGCACCTCACTGATTGCACCGTACATGCTGGCCCTGACCCTGATGTCCGCCGTGCTCAGTGTCGCAATGTGTTGTGGGCAGCAGGGTGGGGATGGAGAGTCAGACCTAGGATCCTGCCCTCGAAGGATCGAGCAGGGAGTAAATGGACCAGGTACCCACCCTCGGGGACTCTCGCTGGCAGAGAGGGACAGAAAATACATAAAAGAAAATTTGTACTCCCCAGGGCAGCGATAAGCACCAGGAAGGAAAATAGTGGGTCAAGGGTGCTCAGGGAAGGGCCCTCTCAGAGCTGACATTTGAGCTGAAGAGTGGGAAGGTGGGAGCCATGGGGATGGTAATTGGGGAAGAATGTTCCAGGAAGGGGGAAGAGCAAATGGAAAGATGTGAGGAAGGGATCCTTGGCTCAGTCTCCTTCAACTTCGGCTTCCATATCTGTATGATGGGGATAATAATAGTCTCTGCTGACCCATAGGTTGTTGTAGGGAATGAAGGAGGAAGGCTCAGCCCTGCATACCTGCTCTGACCTGGCTGTTGGCGGGGGGCACACAGAAGGGTGACTGAGAATCTGGAGGAGTGACAGACGCTGGCACAGACTTTGATGGAGCAGGGTCTGTGGACTCTTCAGAGCACGGGGAACCTGAGCTGCATCTCGAGGCAGAAGTGCTGGAAATGCTGAACCCCGTGCCTCCTGGGCAGTGTGGGGGCAGCAGGAGCTTTGTTACATGGAGTTCTCCTCACATGGCTGACTCTGCCAGGCTGCCTTGCTTAAAATGTGTTCCAGAGGAGATGGGCTGTCTCCCAAGGAGAATGTGGGAGGGCAGCGCCTAGGGGCCCCTCTTCCCATCATTGGGCAGACCAGTGGAGAGAGCCCAGCTAGGCAACCTGGGGTGTGGTTGGGTCTTCCTCTGGGCCTCAGCGCCCCATGAGGCCTGCTGTCAGAGCACGAAGCCCGCCTCCCATGCTCGACTGAGCTGCTCAGGCGCCAACCAGGTCCTCCTCATCCCCAGCCAGAGGTCAGCTCTTCTGGGCCAGGCAGCAGCTTGGGGAACGAGGGTACAGTAGTGAGCACAGGAACTTTGGAAGCATACAGGACTAGGTCATAATCCCTGCCCAGTGACTCCTGGCTGGTGACCTTGAGCCTCAGCCTCCTTGCCTGTGCATGAGGGGATGAGCACCTCTCTGCAGCACTGTGGAGGTACCAGAGCACTGAGTCACACTTTCCCCTGACTGCTTTTTAGCTGTGTGACTTTGGACTGATTCCTTGCCCTCTCTGTGCCTCAGCTTCCTTGGTGGAGTAAATGAGGATTATGTTGGCACCTATGTCATAAAGTTGTGGGGGGATTATTTAACCTGCATAAAGGTTTTATTTTTTATTTATTTATTTTTAAAAATACTTTATTTATTTATTTGACAGAGACAGACACAGCGAGAGAGGGAACACAAGCAGGGGGAGTGGGAGAGGGAGAAGCAGGCTTCCCGTGGAGCAGGGAGCCCGATGCGGGGCTTGATCCCGGGACCCTGGGATCATGCCCTGAGCCGAAGGCAGACGCTTAATGACTGAGCCACCCAGGCGCCCCAGCATAAAGGTTTTAGTATAGAACTCTGGCTGGCCTGCAGTCTGTCCTCAGGAAATGTGAGCTCTGAGGGTGACGGCCTCCGAGGGAGGTTGTGGGGATCATTGAGCTGACAGCCTGGCCTGTCTGGGGTCGGCCGACCTGATCCCTGCCTTGCCCACAGCTTGCCACGAACGCCAACCCAGCCAGGGCCCGGGGGATGGACTAAGCACCCTCTCTCTCTGAGCCTCAGTTTGCTCATCTGTGTGCTGGGGTTAATGGTCCACACACCTTGGGTGATTGTGGGGAGTAGAGGCAAGGCTGACAAAGGACCTGGTGCCCCAAGCGGCTGCTTTCCCAGCCTCAGGTCAGTGCCGTCACGGGAATGGCGATCACTGACGGACGCGGCGCCCACCGTGGGTCAGGCACTGAGCCGGCAGCTTTCCTGGGCACAGCAGCTCTGTGAGGTGGTATAGTTATTACCCCGTTTCACGGATGGAGGCCCTTGCCCAAGGCCACATGGCTACTGAAAGGGGGAGTTGGGATTTGAACCCAGCCCCGTTGGGCTCCCGAGCCCATGAGCTTCAGTTCTCTTTCAGGCGGTGGGGTGGGGGTGAGCCCCGCTCCTTGGCCGTAGCTGAGGAACGGCGTGACTAGGCTGGTCTCCTACCTGTATCCTCTCCTCGTTCCCTCAGATCAAAGAGCCGGCCGAGAAGCAAAAGTTCTTCCAAGAGCTGAGCAAGAGCCTAGACTCTTTCCCAGAGGATTTCTGCCGGCACAAGGTGCTGCCCCAGCTGCTGACCGCCTTTGAGTTTGGCAGTGCAGGAGCTGTCATCCTCACCCCCCTCTTCAAGGTGGGTGGGGAATGTGGGACCCAGACACTGGCTGGGTGGGCCTGACTGGCAAGAGAGAAGGCTCTGGGGGAGGGACAGCCTGGTCAGGCAGACCCACACGCACGCACACGTGCACGCACGCACGAGCTTGCTGCTGATACCCCGTTGGTTCAGCTCTCCAGGGCCACCTGATCAGCTGTCAGGGAGGCTGTGGGGACTTCCTGTCTTTGGGGAGAGGAAACCCTGTGCCTCTAAAGTTCTTTTTCCAACGACCCCTTACTTCAGAGCCCATAGACCTTCTTCCGTTTCCCCAAGACAGCAACCTTGGTCCGACTTGTGCACCCCGGTTTCCAAGGCCCAGGAGATCACCTGCTCACCACCCCACTTTTCATCCCCCCTCCTGACCACTTGGCACTCTACTCTTTGGACTTCTAGGGCCTGGATCCTCTCCACCTTCCTAGACCCCAGCCCACCCTTACTTGGGCACCTACCATTCCCCACTCTGTCCACCCTGGGAGAACACTTTTCCCTGAAGGGGGAAGACAGCAAGCAAATCCTGTGTGGCTGGGAATCTCCAGAAATTGTAGAATTATAGTTAGAATTCTTTGTGCATGTCTGTCCACGTAATGTATTGGTGCCTGATTATACGGAGGGGTATAGACCTTTCATCAGCATCCTGAGAGGCTGCCTTGACCCAGAAAGGTTAAGGGCAGGGCTGCCTGAGATGGAGTATGGGCAGAGGGGCTGCTGGAGAAGTGCCTGACTCCCTCCACCATCGCCCCATCCCCACCCTGGGAAATCAGCAGGGAGCCCAAGGAAAGTAAATGAGCCCAGTAAAGTCACCCCACTTCTGTGGAGGTAGCTGAGCCCCCTCTTCCTGCTCTTTCCTGAAGGTGGGCAAGTTTCTCAATGCTGAGGAATATCAGCAGAAGATCATCCCTGTTGTGGTCAAGATGTTCTCTTCCACTGACCGGGCCATGCGCATCCGCCTCCTACAGCAGGTAGGGGCTATGGTTAGACCCTGTCCCCCTCTGCCCCACCCAGACCCCACCTTGGCTGGTGGGGAGACCCCTGCCTCACCTCCAGCCCCAGGCAGGTGGCCGGAGCCCCTGCCCTGGCACCCCGGAATTTTTCCCCAAACACACACAGGTGAGGGACTGGTAAGGCTAGGCTCTTAGGAAATCGAGACCATCACAGGGCTCATTGGTAGCTTTGGGAAGGCACAGCCTGCCCAAACTGCAGGCCTTCCCCCTGCAACCCAATCTCTTGGCTTGGTCACTTGAGTTATTTAGAGTGGGGATAGTGTCTCTCCTGCCAACACCAGGGCAGTTGGGAGCATCAGACATGATCTATGGGGTTGAGGGCGGGGGCCTCTTATGAGCCAGGAAGTCCTAGAGGCTCCCAGGTATCATTCCCTCTCCAGCTGCCAAACATGCAGGCCCTCCCCATGCCACTTTCTGGGTGGGGATGATAACCCCTTTTACAGAAGAGGCAGTAGAGGCTCTAAGAAGGGGCATGGTGCAGGACCAGAGGCCAGACCCTCCAGCTCCCAGTCCTCAGTTCTTCCCAGCACCCTCCTGGCCTCTCCTCATCACTCCACAATGTCCTAAGACTAGAGAAAGGCCAGATGCGAGGTGGAGGGCTCAGGAGACTCACCTGGCTGGCCAGTGCCTGTGTAGGGGGAATAACCAAGCCACGAAATGGGCCGGTGGCCGTGGTCAGGCAAGGAGGGGCTGACTGTTCTCACACCTACTGGGCCACAGATGGAACAGTTTATCCAGTACCTGGATGAGCCAACAGTCAACACGCAGATCTTTCCTCACGTTGTACACGGCTTCCTGGACACCAACCCTGCCATCCGAGAGCAGACAGTCAAGGTAGGTGTGCCCTGGTTTTCCAAGGCTTGGTGGGGGGTTCACACGAGGACACAGAGGCCTCGGTTTGGGTCTGTGTGTCTGAGCAGGTTAAGGGAGGTGCAGGCACCATCCTGCATGTAGGTCCAGGCTCCCGGTGCAGCTCAGCAGCTGGTGGGGAGCAGGATGGGCATGGTCTGTATCCTCCGCACAGCAGACACTGGCTGAGGGTCTCTCAGTGCCCAGCCCTGTGGCCCGTGCCGGGATGCAGGGTGTCTCATGGAGCTGCTTTTTGAGGTGACGGGGAGTGGGCTTGCCAGACAGGAAACAGAATTAGAAAAGATATGTTAGGGGGTTGCCTGTGTGGCTCAGTAGGTTGACTGTCTGACTCCTGATCTTGGCTCAGGTCATGATCTCAGAGTCCTGAGATTGAGCCCCGCGTGGGGCTCTGCGCTCAGCGTGGAGTCTGCTTCTCCCTCTCCCTCCGCTCCTCCCTCTGCTCCTTCCCCTGCTCACATGCACGCGCGACCGCTCTCTTTATAAAATAAATAAATAAAATCTTAAAAAAAAAAAGAAAAGATAGGTTAGAAAGTCGCAGAGTCACAGAGTCACAGAGTGGGGGTGCCTGGGTGGCTCAGTCATTAAGCGTCTGCCTTCCCCTCATGTCATGTTCTCAGGGTGCTGGGATTGAGCCCCGCATTGGGCTCCCTGCTCAGCGGGAGGCCTGCTTCTCCCTCTCCCACTCCCCCCTGCTTGTGTTCCCTCTGGCTGTCTCTCTCTTTCTGTCAAATAAATAAAATCTTTTCTTAAAAAAAGAAAGCTCTTCCCTTAAAAAAAAAAAAAGTCACAGAGCGTGAAGAGAAGGGTTTGCAGTTTTAAAAACAGCAATCAGGGAAGACTTTGCTAAGGAGGTGTCATTTAAGGAAGGGAGGCAAGGGATCGGGCTACGGGGAGATGGGGAGGAAATGTGTTCCCTGCAGAAGGAATATTTGCGGAGTTCTTGAGGCCAGCACGTACCTGGAGTGGAGAAGTAGCCGCAAGAAGTTTAACGTGGCTGAAGGGACATGGTGCAGGGACGTGGAGTCTGAGAGGTCATGGGGGCTCAGATCTGAATGGTAGGAGCAGGTAGACAGAAGGGGCCAGGTTCCAAAGGTGGGGCAGAGGGTATGTGCTGATGGGTGGCTGTGGAGCCAAGTATGGCTCTGAGGTTTCTGGCCTGGGCAACTGGAAAGTTAAGTTGCCATTTACCGAGAAGACTGGGAGCAGCAGTTTTGCGGGAAGTGGTCGGTCTGCTCTTGGCCACGTCTGTTAGGCAGGTGCTGGTGTCTATTCGGCCACTGGTTATACGTGTGTGTGGTTTAAGGAAGAAGCCTGGGCCGGAGGTGCTCACCTGGGCATCGTCGGCTAATAAGGGCATTCAAAGCCACAAAGGGGGTGAGGTGTACAAGAGAAGGGGCCCAGGGAGCAGCTCTGAGGGTCGGGACGGTAAGATCTCGGCCACAGGAGACTGAGAAGGAGCAGCCATCGAGGTCAGAGGAGAACCAGGAGAGGGCGGGGTCCTGGAGGGCCAGAGATGGAAGTCTCGAGGAGGAAGGAGAACTTGGGGGTGTCACAGCTGCTGAGGGATCAAATTTGGTTTGGATGGAGAATTGGCCAATGGATTTAGCAACACGGAGGTCCCTGGTGACCTCCACTCGAGCCAGTTGGTAGAGTGTGGTGGGGGGTGTTTCTGTGGAAGTCTGAGTCGGGTGCATGCAAGAGAGAGCAGAAGGAGAAAGGCGGGAGACAGGAGTGGGAACAAACTTCGGAGGTTTTGGGGTCAAGGGGACAGAGAAGTGTCCCCTTCCTCAGCGTTCTGGGTGTGGGCCAGGATCAGGTTGGGAGGTCGGTCTGAGAGAGCCTTGGTGGGTCCCGTCAGAGCCCAGTGTCACTGTTGGCCTCCACACCCTCCCAGGAGGCCACTCCTCCATGTGGCCCTTTGCCGGCTGTGGCCCCCAGTTTCCACCCTCCCCCACCCCGCAGTCCATGCTGCTCCTGGCCCCGAAGCTGAACGAGGCCAACCTCAACGTGGAGCTGATGAAGCACTTCGCGCGGCTGCAGGCCAAGGATGATCAGGGCCCCATTCGCTGCAACACTACGGTCTGCCTGGGCAAGATCGGCTCCTACCTCAGTGCCAGTGTGAGTGCCCGGCCCACTGCTGGGGCCTCTGTCGCTGCCTCCGGACCGCAGCGTCCTCCAGGGCCAACCTCCTTGTGCAGTCATCCTCCGATGGTGGTGGATCTGGGAACCGAACCCAGGCTTGCTTGGCCCTGGGGCCCGAGTGCGTTCCCCTGGCCAGGGTTTGTAAATGCAGATGCCTGCAGTGCCCAGATGGTTAGAAGGGAGGGAGGGAGGGAGGAAGGAGAGGTGTCAGCCGCACGGGTGGGGAGAGAGGCACAGACCCCAGTCTCCGCTGTCCTGAGGCAGCAGGAACCCACTGCTCTGGGAGGAGAAGCCAAGATCGAGTTTTAAGTAAAAAGTCTCCTCATTTGTTAGTGATTAGCTCACATTTTTCCGACTTGGGGGTGGGGGGGTCCGTGGATGGCTGTGCTCTGGGAAGCAGGTCTGGCAGTTCTGGGTCCCAGGACTGACCCTGCACTCAGGAGCCCTCTCCCCCGCCCCTCCCCAGACCAGGCACAGGGTCCTCATCTCCGCCTTCAGCCGGGCCACTAAGGACCCATTTGCACCTTCCCGAGTGGCGGGTGTCCTGGGCTTTGCTGCCACCCACAACCTCTACTCGATGAACGACTGTGCCCACAAGATCCTGCCTGTGCTCTGTGGCCTCACCGTGGATCCTGAGAAATCTGTGCGAGACCAGGTGAAGCACAGCTGGGCCCGGGCTCTGGAGCTGGGGCTCTGGGGGGTAGCTGGGCCCTGGCTGGCCCGGTGGGCTCATGGGAACCTTGGAGGCCCCAGCTCTGCCCCTTACTACCCCACAGGCCTTCAAGGCCATTCGAAGCTTCCTGTCCAAACTGGAGTCTGTGTCAGAGGACCCCACCCAGCTGGCTGAAGTGGGTGAGTGGCTCACACTCATGTTCCCTCTTCCTCCCACCACATCGTTGACTGTCACCTGTCACGGCCCCCCTCCCACCTCCCTGGAGTACCTGAAAGCTAGAAGAACCACAGGGAGCAGACCTGACACCATTGCTCCTCACCTCCCCCATCTCGCCGACCGGGGAGCAGGGGCCTGGAGAAGGGGGGCCGCTACAAGTTGTGTTAGTTCCTGCCTTCCTGTCGCCTTCCCCATGAGAGCCTGGGGTGACCGTCCCTGTCGCTGTCTTCTGTCACTGCCCAGAGAAGGATGTCCATGCAGCCTCCAGCCCTGGGATGGGAGGAGGTGCAGCCAGCTGGGCAGGCTGGGCTGTGACAGGGGTCTCCTCGCTCACCTCCAAGCTGATCCGTGCACACCCGGCAGCCGCGCCAGCTGAGACCAACGTCCCCCAGAGACCCACGGCTGAGGGTGAGTGTCCCAGAGTGGCTGTGTTGGTGACTGAGAGGGCTCGGGGGTGCTGGCACCCAGGAGCTGTCCCTGTCTGGCTTCCCCTGGGGTGGCAGTGGGGACGTGGAGGGGGCGGCAGGGCAGGGTCTAGTCCCCTCCCGGGCTTTTCCTCTCTACACCTTCCCCTCTCCCCCAGCGACCTCTCCCTGTTTGGAGACCTTCCTGGGTCCCAGTGTACGGGGGCTCAGTAAGCCTCTGCTCCTCAGGACTCCCTACCCCGGCCCCCACCCCTGTCCCTGCCACACCCGCAAGCCCAGGCCACTGGGAGACGCAGGAGGAGGGCACAGACACAGCGGAGGACGGCGGTGCTGCCGACAGATGGGACGATGAAGACTGGGGCAGCCTGGAGGTGAGTGGGGCGCAGGGGGTCTCTGTAGGCAACTCCAGCTCAAAGGTCGTAGGCTGCCTTCAAGGAGCTCCGGTAGCCTTGGCTGGGGTCACGTCTGTCCGCATCTGCACAGCACCCCTGGTGAGCAGGTGTCATGGAGTGGCCCTTGCAGGTAAGAGCTGCCTGCTGACACCCGCTAAACTCCGAGGGCTCCTGGGGAGCAGGGCTGGCAATGGAAGTCCAGGTGGGCACTTTTGGGGACAGCCCATTGGTCTTCCTCATTCTCTTCTGCTCCCCATTCTTCCCCCACCAGCTCCAGTGGTCAGCAAGGAGAGGCCCATTTCCAGGCCTACCGGGCGGGGCGGGGGCTGAGGATGGAGTGGGGCTACCCTGAAGGGAATGGGGGCAGACCTCTGGGCCCAATATCTCCACCTGCTGACAGCAGTCTCTGGCCTGGGGCTGTGGGGAGGGGTGTGGACCAGCTAGATCTTATTCCCCAGCCTCAGAGGAGTGATGGCACGTCCACTCCAGAGATGGGAAACAAGGCTTGAGGAGCAAAAGAGATGGAACGCAAAAGAAGAAAGGGTGGAGCCTGTGGCTGGGAAGGGGCGGGCAGGCTTCCTTGCCCTTTGGGTGGGGGCTGGAGTATCTGTGGCCGCCCTCTCCTTCCCACACTGCAGCAGGAGGCCGAATCTGTGTTGGCCCAGCAGGAAGACTGGAGTCCTGGGGGCCAGGCTAGTCGTGCCGGGCAGGTAAGCAGGGTGGGACACGGGTGTTTCTGTGGGGGGTGGGGCCAGCTCCCCACCCTTACTCCATCTGGCACTACCTCCCCACCTTCTGCAGACCAGCAACCTGGCCGCCAAATCCCCTGAGTCAGACTGGAGCAGCTGGGAAGCTGAGGGCTCATGGGAGCAGGGCTGGCAGGAGCCAAGTCCCCCAGAGCCACCCCTTGAGGGCACACGGCTGGCCAGCGAGTATAACTGGGGTGGCCCGGAGCCTGGTGACAAAGGTGATCCCTTTGCTGCCCTGTCTGCACGACAGGAAGCTGGCGCCCAGGTACGTGGCACCCGTCCGGGCGAGGGTACAGCCTGGGGTGGACCTCAGCTGGGAGTCCATCCCGACTCCAGCCATACTTGCCTTTCAGCTGAGACCTGATTCATGGGGTGATGAGAACTGGGAGGGTCTGGAGACGGAGAGCCGTAAGTGCTTCCCCTCGGAGGGCTGACCGGCTAGGGCTGTTGACCTTGGGGCAGGTGCGGGCTGGGCAGCCGAGCCCCCTGTGCTTCTGAAGCCCTCAGCCCACCTCCTCCTCCTCTTGCTCCCAGGACAAGGGAAGGCCGAGCTGGCCCGGAAGAAGCGCGAGGAGCGTCGGCGGGAGATGGAGGCCAAACGCGCCGAGAAGAAGGCGGCCAAGGGCCCCATGAAGCTGGGAACCCGCAAGCTGGACTGAACTGCCGGTGTGGGCGCTCGGAGCCGCGGAGAGCGGGCCCCGCGGATGTATTTATTGTACAAACCATGCCAGCCCGGCCAGTTCCGGCCAGGCACGTCTCAACGTGTACATAATCAGAGCCACAATAAATTCTATTTCACACCCCTGTGCTGGGCTCAGTGCAGCCCCTCCCAGGAGGCTTGGGTCTGGCGCTGCCCTGTGGAGTCCACGCCCGCCACAGACATGAACATCAATTTGCTTCGAAAGCCAAGAGTAAAGAGGCACTATCTGATTTATCAGGGTCCAGGAAATGCCCTCTGGGAGGAAGGCCACCAGTGCCCGAGACCCGATCTCCACCTGTGAACTGGGCAGCGCTGCTACGGCCGCCCTCGAAACTCGAAACTCTCTGAGGGCCCTGGAGAGTCCCCGGGTCCGAGCCCTGAGTCAGGGCAGGTGATGGGGGCTGAACTCGCCCGGAGGGTCAGGCGTAAACCCCTCGCTGATGGCCAAGGTCCGGGCCCCCGCATCAGCGGCGGCGCTGGGGCACGCAGGCCCCGTGCGGGCGGCTGCGCGCGAAGCCAGCTTTGCAGACGCAGCGGAAGGAGCCGCTCGTGTTCACGCAGCGCTCGCTCTTGCACAGCAGTCCGCGCTGGTTCAGCTCTCGGCACTCGTCGATGTCTGGAGGTGGGGGCGACAGGTGCCGGCTTCGCTAGAGCGCCAGAGCACGCAGCCCCCTTAGCGTGTGCACCGCCCCCACCCCGCGGCCCGTGCGGTCCCGCCCCCCCCACCCCCACGCCCCGGCTCACCCACGCAGCGCGCACGAGAGGCGTCGAGCTGGAAGCCGCCCGGGCACTCGCACACGGCGCCGCCCGGCCTGGGCACGCAGCGACCACTCACGCAGCGGCACTCGTCCGAATCCTCCTCTGAGCTGTCCTCCTCTGCGCGGGCGGGGAGAACGCAGACGTCAGCCTCCACCTCCACCACCTGCGGCCAGCCAGCGGATGGCCAGGGACCCGCACCGCTGTGTCCTCCCGCTACGCTCACCTCGAGGGGGCTTCCCCAGCAGCAGGGGGCTCGCGTCCCAGAACGAATTGCTTTCACTCTGCGACGTCGGGCACTGGGATCCTGGGAGGGACAGGGGCGGTGAGCGACGTGGATGCACCTAGGCTCCCGCCCCAACCGCCGTGGGTCCCTGGCGGGCTTGGCTCACCGGCGCTGCGCGGCGGGCAGGGGCGGCACTGGGCTCCCCAACCGCGGCCCTGGCGACAGCAGCAGTCGTCGAAGGTGAGGGTTGGCCCTGTCAGGGGGCCCGCGCACATGCCATCTTCTCCACGCTGGGCCCAGCACACGTCCCGCCGCTCCGGGGCACGCTCTGAGGAGGGAGACCAGGCATCAGCGAGGGGCCCGAAGGTGGGGGAGGACAGTCGGCCCCCCGTTCCCACCCACCCCCGCGGGGGAGAGGGGCCGCGACCGCGGGGCTTCCACACAGCGGACCGGGCCCTGGAATCGGCCCAGGACAACTCTCGCCCTCACCGGCTGGGCTCTCTGGGAGCTGGCAATCGCGGCCGGAGGGCCCGGGCACCCAGGGCGGGCGGCACTCGCAGCGGTAGGAGCCCGGCAGGTTGACGCAGCGACCAGGGCGGCAGGCTGCCGGGTCCTGGCACTCGTCTACGTCTACGGGTAGCGAGGGCATGTGTGGGGGTGGTGGTCACAGCTCGGCCCGGTCCCCGCTCCCCTCCTGTCTCCCCAGCCAGCAGGCCCGGGCCTCACCCATCTCCTCCGGGCTCAGACACTGGCGCTGCGCCGGGCTGTACTCGGCCGGGGGCGTGCAGGCACAGCGGTAGCCGCCGCGCGTGTTCTCACACACTCCGTTCCGGCAGTTGGACTCGTCCAGGCACTCGTCCACGTCTGCGGGGAGGAAAGGCGCGAGTGGAGGGAACCGGCCCGAAGGCGGGTGGTTGTGCGTGTCTCCCGGCCGCTGTCCCACGGCCACTGGGACCGTCTGCGCTCACCCACGCACTCCAGTAGGTTCCCGTCGTAGTAGAAGCCTTGCTTGCAATAGCACTCGTAGCCCGGCTGCGTATTCACGCACTTGCCCTCCTTGCAGATCTCCGCCCCGAACAAGATGCACTCGTCGATGTCTGCGGAGTGACAAGCCGTGGGCGCCCCGTGGCCTTTACCTGCGGGGCGGCTCAGGTCCGCAGCCAGGGAAGTGTGGGCGGGGCTTACCGCGGGAGCGGAGCAAACTCAGTGGGAGAAGGCTTTTCCGGGCGCTGACGTAAGCGTGATAGGGGCGGGGCAGACGCTGAAGGTGTGGGCGGGGCTTACCCCAGTGCTCGCTACCGACCTAACGAGCACGGGCGGGATCGGGGCGGTCCAAACCTCGGTGGGCGGAGCGGGGCGTGCCCGGTGGGCGGAGCCGTGTTGGGGCTTACCACGGTGGGCTGGGATGCCGTAGTTGACAATGTTGTTGTCTTGGGTGTAGCCCTTTCCGTCTGGGCAGAGACTGTGGAACTCAGCTGCGGGGAGAGAGCGGCCGTGGGGAAGAAAGGAGGCAGGACTGAGCGCGTGCGCACTAGCCGTTGGGCTCAGGTCGGGAGCTCTCCGCTTCATCTCCCACCGACCCCGGGAGGGGCCCTTTCCCCAGTACATTTCCAAAATGAAGAAACTGAGGGGCGCCTGCGTGGCTCAGTCCTTAAGCGTCTGCCTTCGGCTCAGGTCATGATCCCGGGGTCCTGGGATCGAGCCCCGCATCGGGCTCCCTGCTCGGCGGGAAGCCTGCTTCTCCCTCTCCCACTCCCCCTGCTTGTGTTCCCTCTCTCGCTATATCTCTCTCTGTCAAATAAATAAACAAAATCTTTTAAAAAATATAATTAAAAAGCAAAATGAAGAAACTAAGACTCCTGACCTGAGCTGTAGACTGGGCAGGGATAGATCTCGCAGTGGTCTCCCCAGCCAGCCCCCAGCGAGCAGCAGCACTCCTGCTGGGTGACATTGGTGGCCAGTACACTGTCGCAGAACACCGTGTCATCGAAGTTAAGGTAGCACTCCTTCTTGTGGTGGGGCTGCTCCACCTCTGAGGGGAGTGGAGGGCAGCTCAGGGTCCTGCAGACAGTCTTGCGAATCCACGCTCCCCACCAACCTGGCTCCCCTCAGCCTGCCGGTCAGAGCCAAGCTCCACCCTCAATGTGGCCTTCAGGGCCCTCCTGCAAGGTCCAGCCCCGCCGGACTCTCAGGCAAAAGGGATCTCTCCCTGTTCCCCAGATTCCAGAGGGTGGGACCAGGGTCCGTCTCTGAACCCCAGCTGCAGCTCAGGGAAGTTGTCCCATCTGAGGAGGAGCTAGAGGGCACTCACCCTCACAGCCGTGCTGGTCCTGGGTGGGCGTGAAGCCCTCATCGCAGACGCAAGCGTAGGAGCCCTGCAGGTTCTCACAGGCCCCATGGGGAAGGCACAGGCCGGGGTCCTGGCTGCATTCGTCTATGTCTGGCCAGCGAGGGAAGCAGGAAGAGTTGCTCCAAGGAAATCAGCCCCTCCTTCCCTGGGGGTGTGCCTCCAGGGACTCACACCAGTTCAGAACCCAAACTTCCATTTTGATCTCAAAGTACACACAACAGAAAGTCCACTCGGGTGTGTCCGTGCACGTGGGTAGAGGTGTGCACATTCACTCTCTGCTTCCTAAGACCTGCCACAGCTGTCACTGGTGACACAGGGAGTCCCAACTCTCAGCCCCGCAACTGAGGACTTTCAGTTTGGCCTCCTGATCTCTTTCAGTTTCATCCTTTACTCTAAACACCGGCACCCCCAACTCTATGTTCAGGGCATTCTCCCCTAAAAACACAACTAAGTCCTCCCAGATCTCTGTGTTTGCACACCCTGTTCTTTGGGCTTCTCTCTGCGCGGGGACCTTATTTATGCATTAGGGGACCATCTTTATGCATGCTCCAAGTTCCAATTCAGTTGTCACCCCTCCATTGCCAATAAGTCACTCATCCAGACCTCTTTTGGCACCCTGAACGGTTAAGAATCAATTCACATGTCAGCCTCCCCTAGTGGGGGCCCTGGGTCATTGCTCCGTACCTGGCACATAGTACAGAAGCTGGTAAATAGTAGGTTCTCAGTAAACTCCCGCTGGCTACCGCACATAAAGGGTGAGCCGGCACATACTTTCATTATTACTGTTGCTATTCTAGGTGAAGGAGTTGAAGGGGGAGTGAACGTGTGGATGGACGGATGGATGCAAAGACAGATCAACAGTGTGTCTAGATTACTGCCATTCCCTGCCAGCCCTCCTCAGGAACTCTCAGCCAATCCCCCCATACCTTGGCACTTCCTGCCGCCTACCAGCCGATGCCCCTGGGGACAGAGACATCGGTAGGAGCCATTGGTGTTGATGCAGTCACCCCCAATGCAGGCTGCGGGGAAGTCGCACTCATCGATGTCTGCAGGGGAGCAAGGAGGTGGGGAATCTCAGGGGCTGACCTGGCTTCCCCCAGAGCCCTGGGTCAGGCCCATTACCCCATGGTAATGGGGTAATCTGGATGGGGATTGGACAGGGGAGTGCCTGGCTTGGAGCCTGGGCAGTGGAAGTCCTGGGGTAGGGAGGAAGAGGCTAACTCCCAGCTCTCTGCCCCGCTTACCCTCGCATCGGCTCCGGTCTCTTGACAGATGGTAGCCAGAGAGGCACTGACACTGGAAGGAGCCTGGTGTGTTGGTGCAGATGCCATTGTCACACACATCCCCAGCCTCACACTCATCCACATCTGAGGGGCACAAGGGGCGTCAGAGGGCCAGCGTGGGATGGTCTCAGGCCTCTGCTACCCTTTTCCCACTCGCGCCTATGGCTTGGAGCACCAGAGCTGAGGCCAGTGGAGCTTAAGGGAAGCACGGGCCCCTCACCCTTCTCTGTGGGGCACACCATGCCCTGGGGAGCAGGCCAGGTGCTGCCAGGGACCCTGGGCCACGTCTGATTCCAAAGAGCTCAAGCCCCCCCCACCTTCATCCCTCCTCACCAAACAAGGGCCCCCTCCCCACCCCCTCTTCAAATACCGCCCTGGTCTCCCTTGCCCCAGCTGCTCTCATCCTTCCCCCACCTTCCGTGGCTCCCTTTCTTCCCACGTAAATAAGCCCCTCTCTGTCTTTGTCCTGCTCGCAGAATAATGTCTTCTGCTTGTGCAGTACAGGAACTTGGCCTTCCCCTGAGAGCGTGCTTCTCTGCAGTTCTTTCTGGCAGAAGCTGGTTCTTGGCCACACGTCAGAGCCCTTCCAGGCCACGCTCTGTCTCTGAGGTGCACCAGCCCACATGCCAGCCTCCACCTTCTCTCCTGCTGTCAGCACTCACCTCCCTAGTCTCCCTTCCTCTGTCTTGCTCCCTGCCCTAGGACTTTTCAGCATCCATATGGTCAGCCAAGCCCAGCCTCTGACCTTACACCCTTGATCCGTTTCTGTGACCTTCACTTCAGTGGCAGCCACTCACTGTCAGGACGAGGGGCTGGGATCTGCCCCACTTTGGGCATCTCAGAGGCTGCTTCCTTCCCAGCTGCCTCTGCTGTTCTCAAGTCCCCTATCCCACCTTCTTTCCCAGGGGCTCCCGAACACCTCTCCCTCCTCCGCACTGGTCTAGGAGGCCAGGCCTGCCTCTGGGCCTCCAGATCCTGGGTGCTGAATTGGGATGCTGGCACCCGCCAGGCTGAGCACCCTGGGCCACAGCCACTCCCTCTGGCCTCGGGCCCCACCCGATCCTCAGTGTGGCTGGCGCCACCCTGCCCCTCCTCCCCAGGCTGGACTTCTGGAAAGCCCCTAGGCAGCTCCCATGCCCTTGGGCAGTCCCAACCCTCTACTGGTCATTGCAAGTCCCCTACTGGACTTAGGCCCTTCACTGCTCATTGAGAAAATTAAGGGTAATCTTTAACCTCCTGAAAATCATTACATCCGTTAGGGCAAGAGATGTCCCTTCTGTCCGTGGCTCCTTCCCCAGCTGCCCTTGTCATTCCCTCACCCACTTTCCTGGCACCTCCTCAGCCTACAACCCTAAACCCCATTCTGGTAGCCCCAAGTCTCACTCTTCCTCACTTGCTGCCTGCATCTCCTGGCCCGTCATGCCACAGAAGCCACCCTACCAAGGTCACCAGGGACTTTCTCATCTCACCACTCAGTTCTTACTTTTCAAGAACCTCTTGGTTACCTTTGGCTCATCCTCTTCTGCCCTGGAAACCTCTCCCCGGTTTCTCAGCTGGGACTCCCTGGGCCTCCTTCCATCCCTCCTCCCCCTCCCCCACTCCTATTCCCCTACGTTCTGCTGAGGTGGCACTGCCCACAAGGCTCTGCTGAGGCTCCCCTCACTGGACCCACCCTCCTTGACTGAGCAGGCGCACCCCAAGGCTCCACAGCCCCCGGCAGTCTACAGTTCCGGGCGGGTGGTGTCTGGCCCAAGGCTTCCAATCTGTACAGCCCACCCTCTGCTGGCATCTTCAGCCCAGAGGCCCAGGCCCATAGGGACACCCACTCCACTTGTCCAGCATGAAACTTGGTGTCTTCCTTCTCCAGTCTGCACCACCCCTGGAGACCCTATCCCAGTGAGCAGCACCACCCACAGAGTCACCCAAGCCAGAAACCTGGAGGGTCCCTCGCTGCCCCCTCTCTCACCTGGACGTCCAGTTAATAAGCCCAGGTAATGCGCTTTAACATTTCTCTAATATCACATCATCCCATGACCGTCCTGAGGCCACTACTCCCATCATGGCCACCATCTGTGCCTTGAGTCCCTAGCAGACCTCCGGCTACTGTCCACACTCAGCAGCCGGAAACTTTCCAAAGCAAATGGTGAATCTTGTCACCTTTCCCCTTAAAATGCTTCAGGTGCCTCAGAACACTGTCAGGATGAAGCTCTACCTCCTGGGCAGGGCTCAGGGGGCCTCTCAGGGGGTGGAGCCCTGCCCCCTCACCAGCCAGCCTCAGCCCCCACCCTCTGCTTACATCTTACAGTTTCCAGCACAGTCTGAGCTGTTTTTCACCTCCGAGTCCGCTGATGCTTTCTTTGCTTGGCTAATTCCTAGTGGTCCTTTAAGTCAATTCAGGCCTCCCCTCCTCCCAGCCCTGCACCCACATTCCAGCCAGGCCCACAGCCCTGCGCTCTCCAGTCTGTGTGTAAAGTTGCTCAGTTTCTCTGAATCCCAGCCCCAGCCCGCCTCTTGGTGCATAAGCAGAACAGTGGGACTACTAGCGCCCCTCCCCATTCTTCTATGTCTTTTTTTCCCCTTTAAATTTAGGTAACGTGCTTTGCAAAAGCAGCTTCAAGCCTTGCCTCCCTAAGACCCTTCCTACATAGAAATCCTGGTGGCCCTTTCAACGGCCAGGTTCGCTGAGAAGATGAGTGAATGGGTCAGAGACCTGGAGGGTGAAGTAGCTATCTCCTGCCCACCGTGGGACAGACGGGGTGACTCGGTCCCCAGCTCCCACGCGTGAGTGGGTGCGGCAGCGTTGCGGGGAGGGCTGGGGCTCACCCTGGCAGCTGCGGCCATCCGGCGCAGGCGCGTAGCCCTGGGCGCACGTGCAGCGGAAGGAGCCTGGGAGGTTCTCGCACCAGCCAGGCGAGCAGGGGCTGCCCTCGGCACACTCGTTCACGTCTGCGGCGGCGAAGACTCGCCTCGGTAGCCGCCCCACTGGACCGGGCACTGTGCCGAGGTGGGGGTCTTCTCCGCCCAGGATGGGGGAGGCCCCACCTGCCAGGCGCCTCTCACCGCCATCAGCCCCGCCCCGGCCCTAACCGGACCCCGACACTGCCGGGTCGCGGGGAGAACTCCCGCACGGGCCCGCACGGGCCCCGCCCATTTGCCGTCGAACCTGGCCCCCCCCCCCCAATCCGGGACTCAGGGCCCGCTCTCACCGCGGCAGGCCCCGCCCCCATGGCTGCGGTAGCCGGGCTGACAGGCAATGCACTTGAAGCTCCCGGGTTTGTTCTCGCATTTGCCATCCGGGCAGGAGCTAGGGTCTCGGCACTCGTCGATGTCTGCGCAGGTGGGGGGAGAGGGAGGGAGATCCATTTGGGGACAAGGTGGCGGGCCAGGCGCTCAGTGTCCTCAGCAGGGCCTCCTTCCCTTACAGATCAACAAGGCGACCCCGGCCCTCTGGGCTCCCGCAGCCCAACCTCGGAGAGGCCCAGAGTCCGGGACCCCTGCCCTCAGCCCAGGTCGAGAACGGCTGAGGACCCCCTGTCGGCCTGGATGGGGTCTCCCCCACCTTCGCACACGGGCGGTCGTGAGGCTTTGAGCCGGTAGCCGGGGTAGCAGTTGCACTTGTAGTGGCCCGGGAAGTTGAGGCAAAAGCCGCCGTCGCCGCACAGGTGGGGCTTGGCGCACTCGTTCAGGTCTGAGCGGGAGGAAGGGAGCGCGAGGGGGGCGCCGGGGGTGGCGGAGGCGGTTACGCGGCGATCTGGAGGGGAGACCCTCATCCGCCCAGCCCCCCGCGCCTCGCCGGCCGCGCTCACCCACGCACGAGCGCCCCCCGGCGCCGACGTGCAGGCGGTAGCCGCGGTGGCAGTGGCAGTTGTACGAGCCGCCCGTGTTCATGCAGACGCCCCTCCCGGCGCCGCATGGCTCCGCCTCGCACTCGTTCACGTCTGAGAAGGGCGCGCGGGTGGGGAGACGTCAAGGGGCATTGGGACCCAAGACCCCCCCCACCCCCGGGCCACCCACCCCCCCCCCCGGCCGCCCGCGCTCACCCACGCAGTAGCGGTGCTGCGGGTGCGACCGGTAGCCCGGATTGCAATGGCAGGAGTAGTCCGAGGGGCCCGGGACGCACTCTCCGTGGCCACAGATGTTCTGGTTCAGACGACACTCGTCTGTCTCTGGGGGGTGGGGAGGTGGTCGAGCAGGGGCCTCAGCAGGGAGCACTCACTTTCTGCCACGTTCCCCGGGCGGACCTCGATGCCCCATTCTTAATGACCCAGATACCTGAGCCTGGTCACACCATGCAGTCCCTGTACACTCCTACCCCAATCCTAGGATGTCCTACACCTCTATCGCAGATAACCCCAACGTCGCGACCCCAGATAGCGACCCCAGGTCCCATCCCTATGCTCAACTCAATCCCTGATAATTCTATTCCTACTCACTATGCTCTGTCTCCAGTCACCCCAAACTCCATCACCTCCCCTCAGGGCCCCCCGGTCATCCCAATACCCCGTACCCAATGGGCTCTGAGACAACCCCCTCCAATCCCCTCAGTATTTAAAACCCTGCAGCCTTAGTCACTCCCCTCCCCTATCCTCTAGCCCGGTGACCCCAACACCCTCACCTCAGGGACCCGGGTCCCCCATTCCAGAATGGCCGATTTCCTCCCCCTCCCAAGGCAGGCAGGAGCTCATTTATTTCCTGGGCATCTGCTTGCCCCCTGGTCATGTATAAGTGGTCGGATCCAGAAACCCCCTTTACTCTGTCACCAGTCCTGAACTCCCACCTCCCACGGCTCCCTCCTTCAGGCCCCCCCCTTCCCCCTCCTGCAGCCCAGGACTTGATCCTGAGCTCTGCCCCACCCTAAACACACAGGGCAGGCTGCTCTTTTCGCCTAGAGTATCTCTCCCTAGACCTCCTTAACAACCCCTCCTCTGAGAAGCCTCCCCAGGTGCCTCTTCCCCCACATTCCCACAGCCCCCAGGGCTGACAGCCTTGTTCTCGCCTGGACAGGCCTCCAGGATAGCCACCTTCCCCCTGGGCCCTCACCCCCAGAGCACATCGAGCCTCCTAGATTTCAATCAGGCTGGTGGCTCCCTTGTAGCTTTGGAGTCCACACAGACACGGACTAGAATCTGGCTCCGATGTGTGACGGCGGTGGGGGGGCAAGCTACTGAACGATGAAGCTAAGTGTACCCACTTTCACAGTATGAAAAGGTTAAGTGATATTTAGTACGTAAAACCCTTCAGTCAGTGCCTGGCACAAGGCAATTACTCAGCCATAGCTAGCAATTATCATGATGCCCCAAACCCTACAGACACTTCCCACAGCCTTTGGGATCAAACCCAAGCCTCTTAACAAGGCTCTGTGCGTCCGGCCCTCCCTGGGTTCAAAAACACTGGTCTCTGTGTGGTTCTCCCTCCTCCACCAGTGTTTCATGTGCCCTTTGCCTGAGCTTCACTTGGAATGTCCGTTTTCCCAACCTGCACTCCCCTGCTTCCTGCACTTCTTGTTCATTTCTAACACGCTCTAAAGCCCGGCCCAGAAAGCCTTCTCTCATTGCCCCCCTATGTATTATCACAACCCCCCAGACTTCTTTCCTTCCCTGATTTATTTTTGCATGGCATTTATGAGACACACTAGGTTTTTAGTCACTGATCTGTCTGTTGTCTGTGTACTCTGCAAGAACAGAGAAGTTCTGGCTTTTGTTTACCACTTATCCCCAGCACCTAAACAGTGCCTGGCACATAGTAGGTGCTTAATAAATATTTGTTGAATGAATGAATGAATGAATGAATGAATGATTAAGTGCCTTCAGACTGGGTGGGGCACCACAATACCCGGATCACTTGAGGGCAGAATGGGGTCTCTGCTGCACATGATGGCTTCCCCAGAGCCCAGCCCAGGACCTGGCACCCACTAAGCCCCGGGTAAGTGCTAGGGCTCAGGAATGATTGGAGGGGGTGGATAAGGGAGGAGTAAAATTAAGCCAGGGACGTGGCTTCTCTGGGTCGTGGCCTAGGCAGGCAGGTCTTACCTGTGACCTGAGTAGGAGCGATCTCCACGGCACTGCGGGATGGGGGCAGGTCCGGCAGGAACCAGCGCACAGTGGGTGGTGAGGGCCGGGAGATCAACTCTGTAGGCAGATAGCCGTCAGGGGGTGTGGGGGATGGGAGAGCCACCCCTCTCCAGGCAGGCCCAACTTCACTATCCCCTGATGGCGCGGGCTGTCCACCACCCGCAGTGACAGCCCTTGAGGACTGCTCCCTGCAGTGCCCAGCTCACCCGGGTAGGGCCTGGCGGGAGACGTGGTGGCGATCGGGTGGCTCTGCTGAGCTGACTGCTCCTCGATCACTGGCTGTGAGTGACAGCAGCATGAGCCCACTGTCGCCTTTGCTTCCCTGCTCCTCCCACCTGGGCTCTCATACTCACTGAGTCCGTGCTCACCCCTAAAAGGGAGGAAGATGGGGCATTAGTGCAGGGCTGGGAGAAGGGAGTTAAGACTGGCATGGGCAGTTGGTATTTGTGGTCAGGGTCTCTGAGAGTTCAAAAATCATGTCTCTGGGTCAAGGGTCAAGAGTTAGATCCAGGGGTCAGGGGAACGGGTATAGGGCACAATGGTTGGTCAAGGTCCTTGGGTTATAGAGCAAGGCTTAGGAGGTTATAGCTAGGGTCAAAATCCTTGGATCAGGAGTCAGAAGGTCAGATCTAAGGACAGCATTTGGGCTGGATCAATGCCCTGGTCTGGAAATCAAAGGGGTTCCAGGGTCAGAGGAATAGATCTGGAGGGCAATGGACGGTCAGATCCTGTTGATCAGGGGACAAATCCTGGGGTTACAACCTTGGTTAGGGATGAGAGGGCCAGCTCTGGGGGTCCGTGGTTAGGTCAAGGATTAGGAGTTAGGGTTTAGACTCTGAGGTCCTATCTGTGGATCAGGAGTCAAGGGGCCAGGTCTAGGCGTTCCGCATTTGTCAGGGAATGGAAAGGGTCAGGCCAGACCTCGCTCTTCCTCGGTGTCCTCAGGTGGCGGCACCCGGCTGGGGCTCTCCGGGGGCTGTTGGGGCTTGGGTGGGCCATCCGGGTGCAGGAAAAGGGAAAAGTCACTTTCGCCCTGAATGGTGAGCGTCTGGTGGGAAGTGAGGATGTGGTACCCCTTCCCGGCTGGACAGATCTCCTTGAAGGCAGCTGCGGCCAGAGCAAGGGGCAGAGAAGTGAGTGTTTCCGGGACGGGCACATAAACGGCCCCTTAGCCCCACACACCCCAGGCTCACCGGTGCCATCAGCGGGACAGCGCTGGCACCTGGCACCCCAGGCCTTGCCCACGCTGCAGCAGCAGAGCTGGCGGCTGAGGCGCGTGGTCAGTGGGTGCTGGCACTGGTGCTCAGGGCTCACCAGGCGGAAACACAGGCTCTTCTCCTCTGGCTTGTCTGCTGCGGGGGGCCAGGGGCGGGCATGGACATCTGGGCTTGAACACTGCCCATGTCCTCCCTCTTCCCAGCTGCTCCAGGCCTCGCCTCTCTGGCTCAGACAACTCTTGATCCTCATGTGGCCTCTGACCTCACACGACCCTGAGTTCATGTGATCCCTGAACCTGCGTTTCTCTGGCCTCATGTGACCCCTGAAATCTCTTGTGACCACTGGCCCCGCTGACCCCTGATTCTGGATGTTCTAGAATTCATTCCTCCTACCCATCAAGCCCATGATCTCATAGGACCCTCACTCTATATAGTCCCTGACCCCGCGCGACCTCCAACCAGATCCCATGTGACATCTGACCCCCCTGGTCCCTGATCCTATCAGCTCTGGGCCTTACTCCTCCTGCAGTCAACCCTTGACCCCACTCTGACTTCTGTGACCTCTGATCCTTGCTGCTTGGAGCCTTACCTCTCCTGTCCCTGCCTTGTGACCTCCCAGGGACCTGAGCCCCCCATTCTCACCAATGCACTGCGTTCGGGAGGGGCCCAAGCTATGGCCAGGTGGGCAGACACAGCGATAGGAGCCTGGGTTGTTGAGGCAGTCCCCATGGCGACACATGCCCGGCATCGCGCACTCGTTGATGTCTGCAGTAAGCGGGAGTGTGATCCCTCTGGTGTGCGGCCACAGGGTGACAGCCAGCTGCTCCAAGAACCTCAGGGTCCTGCCCCAGCCCTGCCTCCTCCCTCACCCACCTTGGGGCCTCCCCCAGTGACAACGGGCTTGTCCCTCCAGCCCACAGAATCTCCTGGCTGGCCATACCCTGGCAGTGGGTGCTGTTGAGTCTCTTGTAGCCCTGGGGGCAGTCAGCGCCCACCTCCCCACGTACAGGTCCTGGTTTCTGCACCCCTGTGTCTGCAGAGAGAGGAGAGCGTGGCAGGGGAGGACACTGGGGGGTCCTGCAGAGAGGGAAAGGAGGGCGCTGCCGAGGAGCAGAGCGGGAGGCTGAGGGGAATTTGGCGGGCAGTGAGAGGCTCAGGCTGCACCGGTTGCGACCTCCCCCTGCAGGGGAGGAAGAGGTGGGTGTGGGTCCACCCTGCGGTGGCAGGCATCCCTGAGCCCCGGCACTCACACTGCAGCTGGGGGCACTTATGGCACTTGCTCTGGCCCCAGGCGGTGCCGATGCTCCCGCAGCAGTCCTCCTGCTTGGTGAGGCCCGGGAGGGGATTGCTGCCGCACTAGGGGAAGTTGGGACAGGGGTCACAGGGCGCCCAGCCCCACCCGGCCTTCCTCCTCGGGGCCTTTACCTCCCCCTGTCCGCCCAGGGACACCCGTTTTGGGCAATCCCCGTTGAGTGGGAACAGGGCAACCCTAAGACCTAAGGGCCGGTCCAGCTGGACTGTGGATTCACTCACGGGCTGCTTGGGCAGTGTGTCCTGGAAGCAGCGGCCCAGGGGCTTCTGGGTGGGTGGCCGGGGGTGCTGGGGCTTGGGGTGCGGCAGCAGGTGCTGCGAGGGGGCGGGGCCCTCAGCATTCGGCCCCTCGATGCGGTGCACTTGGACCGAGGCCTCGGGCGGATGGTGGACGCGCACGTTCACCACGGGGGGCGGGGCCTGCACTGGGGGGCGGGGCACGGTGGCTTCAGGGCTGCCCCGGACCGTAGGTTGTCATGCGGGGTGGGCGGGGCTCCTCGAGGTCCCGCCACCCTAGTGTCCGCCCACTTCGGCCTCCCTGAGTTCGCCCGGTGGTCCGGTACCTTCTGCTGAGATCTGTCCCGGCCCGAGGGGCACCAGGAAGGCTGCATGCTGGGCAGGGGGCCCCTCCCCAGGCCCGGGCGGGTCCGCGATCACCTGGACCGCGTAGATGGCGTGCTTGCTGGCCACAGACTCGCTCTCTGGAGCCAGGGGCGGCAGCGCGCCTGTGGACAGGGCCCCGGCCCGGCCCAGCCCAGGGCCTGAGCCGCCGGTGCCCCCACCAGCTCCTCCAGCGGGCACCTGGCAGAAGCGACCGGTGAAGTCCGGGGGACACAGGCACTGGTTTCGGGAGGAGCACTGGCCACCGTTCATGCAGGGCAGAGGGCACACCACTGAGGAGGGGAGGTGGATCAGGGACCAGGCCCAGTCCCTCACCCACATCCTGTCTCTTTCCCTTCCTCCTTACTTCCTTGCTATGCACGGGCTCTGTCCTCCTCGGGAAGCTGGGTTTTGGAACCCGTGGCTCTCTAGGTCCCCCAACATCCTTCTACCCACGTTGGCTTCTGGAGTCTTAAGTCCTGGTTAAATCCTAGCCAGGAGGCCATGTGCCAGCTGTGTGGCCCTGAGCACCTTCTCCCCCTCTCTGTGCCTCAGTGTTCTCATCTGTAGGGATGTTTGTTGTGCCTAGTAAATGAGGTAATGCCTGTTCAGATAGTTAGCACAGTGCCTGGCCCAGGAGGGTGTTTAATAAGTAGTATCAGATGATGATGATGATGATGATGATGATGATGACCGAACAGCCGTTTTCTCCTCTGGCTTTCCCCTCCAAACTTTCCTGGGAACATGATCTCTATCTGGCACTTCCTCTCTTCTAAATTCTCCCCTATTCAAACCTCAGCCCTCTCTGAGCTCTCCCCACCCCCCCTTTGTCTTGCCATCCCAGGGCCCACACCTCACCACTATCAGCGATGCCCACATCTCTAGCTTCTACCTCTCTGGGACCTCTCTTGGGCACATTGACCCTGGGGAGACCCGCATCCTGCTTCCCCCCCTCCCCCTCCCCCCTTGGACTACCCCTGGGAAATCCCTGACTGCCTAGGTCATTCTACTGAGTCTCAGAGACTCCCTCTCTCCTGTTCCCACTCTACCAGTTCGGGCCTCTGTACAGTCTCGTGAGTCCATCTCCCCTCCTCACGCCCTCTGCCCCTCCTGTGCCTTGAGCCTTGCCACCCATGCTCCTTGCTGGCTTCCTGCCTCTCTCCTGCCTGTCCACAGCCCAGCCCCCCCGGAGAAACCCGCCTCAGGCAGAGCCCTGGCGTGTCACACCCCCACTCACTGCTTGCTTCCTTGCCCAAACATTTAAGGCTCTCCATGGCCCAGAATGAACCTTCTATAAGCCGATCCCCCTCTGCTTTCTACATGCATGCCACACCCTAGGACTCCTGTCCCTCCTCCTATAAATGTATCACATCTCCTGCCTCCATGGTTTTATTCATGCCATTTCCTTCCCTTCAGGGCCCTGTCCCCCCACCTCTACATATTCAAATATTATCCTTCCAGCCTCAGCTTCTCCAGGAAGGGAGCCTTCACACACACACACACACCCCGTTCTGTTCCCTCTCCTAAGTTATCACCCTCTTCCCAGCTCTGCCTGGCACTTGACTTGGTTATATTTATGTCTGTCTCCCACACTGTAAAAGGGGGCTATGGAGGGGCTGGGTCTGCTTCAGCTCTGGGTCCCAGAGGAGGTTCGGGGGGGATAAATGAAGGAGCGACTGAGTGAGAGGTTGGGACCTGTCTTTCTGTGACACGGAGTCACATCCCACATTCAGCCTTGGGGCCCTGAGCTCACACACCAGACCCAGCCCCTCTCCTGCCTGCCCCATGGCTGCCCTCACTTCCCAGAATGGAAAGGTGGGGGTGATGTTCTTCTGGACACCTGCAGGGCCTCAGAGGGACAACCCACATCCATGGCCATCAGGGCCTGGCTAAGAGCATCCCAGCCCAGTTCATCCTGCCAGGACTCTCAGGGCAGGAGGGGTGTGTCCTGGGCTGGGGGAGGCAGGATCCTCTCCTTCCTGCCTCCCAGTGAGTCACCCATAGTGGTGAGGGTGACCTCTCAATGACACCCGCCCACTGCGGCCTGGGCACCAAGCCTGGGGGATGTGGGCAACACGGATGGAGACAGCAGCCTGGGCAGGATGGCCAGGGGGTCTGGGAGGCTGGGCCCACATACACTCACACGCGTGGTCATCTTGTCTCTCTCTCTTTCTCTCTCACACACACACGCACACACACAAACACACATTCATTCTGGCACCAACACAAGCTCACAGAAACACTCCCATAGTGACTGGAGACATGCACCCAAGACAACACAAAGAAACATGTAATTAATCACAGAGTGTCACTCTAAAGCCTATGCATGCACACACACACACACACACACACACACACACATCTCACGAGAACTATGAACCGTATCAGTGGGTTTCCTTGGGTCTGTGAGTCGGTATGTGAGTATAGGAATGTGTAAGAGGGGCCGTTTTGCTGGTGCCCTCCTGGGCCCAGCCTAATTACCCTGTCCAGGAGGATAATTACTGCTGGGACACCTCCCCCAGCCTGGCCCACAGGGCCCTGGTGGGAGGTGAGCAGAGCCCCAGGCCTGGCCCTTTGAAGAGAGCCGCTGGGGAAGGGGTAGACTCCAAGTGGAGCTGGGGAGTCAGGAGGGCTTGTTGGGGAGGGGAGACTCTGAGGTAGAGGTCTTGAGAGCTCATGGGGAAGGCAGAGATGGGACACCAGGAAAAAGGGGGACTGAGGACCCAAACCAGCCCCCAACTCCAGGCCTGCACTCCACTCTTTAGGCCTCAGCACCTCTTCCCTCCGGGACCTTGCCAATATCTAACCTCTGGACCCCAGCCCTGGCCTTGGTTCCTCCCAGAGCATGCAGGTGTCTACCCCTGGTAGGCCCTGCTGTAGACATTTTGAAAGGACTTTTCCTGTTTCTTCCAGCAAATCCGTTTCTTAGGGGAATATTTACCCCTTCTCTGCGACCTCCTGGCCCTAGCTCACGGCCCTCAAAAGCCCCTGTGCGCTGACCCTGACTCCCTCTCAGGACCCAGCGCCTTCCCAGAGGCCTGTGTCATCCGGGAGCCCAGCATGACCCCACACCTCAGGCCTCAACGCTAACCCCAAGCGTTGAAGTCCTGGTCCAGGCCGCCCCTCGGACTCTGGCCCCAGGACTCCAGCCTCCCAAGCCCCTCATTGTCCCTGGGGCCCCAGGCCGCCAGAGCCCCGCTTTCTGCAGCCCCGGCCCCCCGGTGTCATATACCCTGCTCCGCCCTGGCTCCCGCATTTGTCGGGGCGCCGGCCTTCCCGCTCCCCCGGCCCGTGCCCCCGGCCCTCACCCACGCGGAAGCCGGAGCCCGTGAGCGTGTCGGTGCTGTGGCCATTCTCTCCGATGAGCGTCATGTTGGAGCCCTGCTGACAACTGTCCCGACACTGGCCCTTGAGACAGGTCCGCTTGCAGATCACCGGCGCAAAGACCACCTTGAAGCGCTCGCGGGCCAGCGCCCCGCCCCCGCCGGCGCCCCGCTCGCCCGCCGGCCCCCCCTCGGCCCCGCCGCCCGGGCCCAGCAGCAGCAGCAGCGCCAGCAGCCCCGCCGTCCCCGCCCCGCGCATCTCAGGGGCCAGGCCGCCAGCAGCCCCGCGGGGCCCGGGCATCCGGGGCCGCAGGACCCGGGGGGGCGCGCCCGGGCCGGGGCTATGGTCGCGGCGCCCGGGGGGGTGGGGTAGCAAGCCGGGAGCCCCGGGAGAGGGGAGAGAGGGCAGCGAGGGAGAGGAACAGAGGAAGCGCGCAGGGAGGGGACGGCAGGCGCGGGCGGGGCGGGGGGGGGGGCCCGGTGCGAGGCAAAGAGATGGAGGCTGGACTGCGGGGAGCCCGGAAACTTCCACAGCCCCGGGAAGGAGCCCCGCCACGAGCCGGGGCCGGAGGGGGGGGGGCTGCGAAGGCCCCAAACTGAGGCGGCCGCGCGGAGGCCGAGCGAGTTGAGGCGGAGAGGAGGAGCGAGGGGAGAGGAAGGCCGGGCGGCCGGCCCGCTCCGCGCCTCCCCCGGCCGGGCTGGGCTCCCGCGGCCGCCGGGAAGCAGGGAGCGCGCGGGGCGGACGCAGGGAGAAGTGAGCAGTTGTTTTCCCTGGCTGCGGCGCGGCGGCGGCGGCGAGGGGGGCTGGGACGCTGGCCCCGGGCCAGGGAGACAGTTTTTTTTTTTTTTTTTTTTTTTCTGTTTCAAGCGTCGCCGCGGCCGCCCGGAGGAGCGAGGGCGTGCGGGCGGGCGGAGGCCGGGGGGCGGTCCCCGCCCCAGATGCCCGCCCCGCCGGATCCCGCCGCCGCCGCCGCGCTGGGCGCTTTCCAGAGGGCCCTCACCTGGGACGCCGGCCGGCCCGCCGGATTCCTCCGGGCGGGGCGGCGAGGCGGCGTCGGAGCGGGAAACCGAGGCTGGGGGAGGAACCCGGGCTCTGCCCGGGTCACGCGGCCGCGGGGCGGCCAGGTGGGGCTGGAACCCTGGCCTCTCAGCCCTTTCCCAGCCTCCCTTGCGCAGGCGGGGGGCTCACCACCCCAGAGTCACTTCTCGTTAGTGCCGGTCCACTCCCCTCTGAGGAGAGGCTCAAGGGAGAGGGCACCCTTTGGCCAGGGACTCCGTGAGGGGTCCAGAAGAGAGCAGAAAGAACAAAGCTGGAGACCCAGCTTCCCTGCCAACCGCCACCCCCCCACCCCCCCCACCCCCCCCACCCCTGACTCTAAATGGCTTCCTGGTGCCCACCCTGCCCCCACCCCCTTCGCCTTGTCTGGCCGGGCTGGCGGGGCTGGCTCTGGGCCTCAGACACTCTGGAATCGCCAAGGTCTGAGCTCAGGGCCTGGCCCCCTTCCCAGGCTAACAGCCGGGAGGAGGGGGGTGCTGCTTGAGGGCCCAGGGGCCTGGGGAGGGGCACAGCAGGGCCCCAGGGCAGGGGTTGGCAGGGGCTGGGGAGGGGCCTTGAGCTTGATAAGGCTGCAGAGGGGCCAGGCCTGACCACTGGTCTGGAAGGGAGGCCCTGGAGGGCTGCAGTGTCCTGGGGCCCCAGCCCTAGCGACCGGGCATGGCCAGGAGACCCCAGGACTCAGTGTCTGACTCAGAGAACTCAGCAGGGGGTGGGTGTGACCAGGGTATCCAGAGCAGGACACTGCCAAGTCAGGGTGGCACCAGACCCTCTCCTGCTGGGCACTAGGGGTGGCAGTCTGACCGAGGGGAGGGGGTTCGGGGCCTTGCCTTTAGGAACACCTGTCCAGGGAACTCATGGTTTTTACTTGGAGGATGGATTTATTCGGGTAGCTTTGGAGGGGCTGAGGGAGACCCGTAAGTGGAGCCCCTGCCTGAATTGCTCCGTGGGCTCTGACCTGTTCATACAGTCTGGTGTTGGCAGGGATGGGGTGAGGCCACATCCTCAGGGGATCCCTACCGCTGGAATCCCAAAGTGGGTGTGAGGGGCAGCCCCGCCTTCCCTCAGGGTGCAGGGCACCCACTGAGGTAGGGAATAATACTGAGTGCTTACCACCCACCAGGTGCAGGGCTGAGCGTTTTAGAGTCATTTTTTCCTCACACTCATTTGAACCTGACCCTCCTCTGACCCCAGAGCAGGCTGTGGCTCACCTGGGAACAGCACAAACGGACCAGGGATAGAGTCTTAATCTCCAAGCCTCAGTTTTCCCACCTGGGAAATGGGGATCTAGTCACTCAACAGCCTGAGCACCTACCACCTACCAAGCTCTTGCTAAGAGACAGGACCAGTCCCTGCCTTGCTGGAGCCTCTGTACGGGCAGAGCCCGGACATGTGACACAAATCAATTCACACATGACGGTGGCTACAATAGAGGCCGGTGCTGTGACAGAGAAGAACAAGAACTGGGAGCAAGAGCCTGCAGGCACCTGGAGGTCCAGGAAAGCCCTCTGGCAAAGGGACTTGCAAGCGGGAGGCTGGGAGAGGAACAGGAGTTCACAGCCCTGCCGAGCGGGAGGGAAGCCTGCAGGGGGCCTGAGGGACTGGGGCCCAGGGGTCAAGAGACAGTTTACAGAGGGCATGCAGGGCTGAGGGAGGGGAGGGGAGAGAGATTCAGTTCTTCTGGGAACTAAAAGAAGGCAAGCAAAGCAACAGAGTGCGAAGGGGGAGAGAGAATATGGAGGTGGGAGGCCACCGTGAGGAATTGGGGTTTTCTTTTCATTGCAATGGGACTGTATCAGGGCAAGAGGGGGTGCTGTTGCCAGCGTCCCGGGAGAGATGATGTATTTGGGAGGTGGAATCTAGACACTGGGTGAGTGGCAGTGACCGGAGAGGCAGGTGGCACGAATGGCTCCGGGGGTCTGGCTTGAGCCTGTGGGTGGGTGAGGAAGGTGTGGCAGAGGAGAGGGAGACACGGGGAAGAGTCTGGAGTTCTGTTTGGGGCTTGCTGAGTTTGAGATGCTTGTATCCTCCAAATAGAGACATCTCAACCCGGAGGGCTAGAGCTCAGACAGCATGTCTAGCCTGCAGACATAGACTCGGGGTCCCCAGCATACAGGGGCATCCGTGGCCGTGGGAAAGGATGGGCTTAGCCTGGGAGAGAAGGGGGAGGTCCCCACTCCCAGATCAGGGAGAGAAGGCAGAGTCAGAAGCGATTCAGAAGGAGCAGCTGGAGAGAGCACAGAGGAAAACCAGGGCCATGATGGGCAAGAGTGAGAGGAGTGTTTTGGGAGGAGAGCGGGGCCAACAGTGTCTCCCTCGGCTGGAAGCGGGATGGGGGGTGACTTGCGGCAGTGAATGCAAGCACCCAGCCCGGGGCCGGCAAATACTAAGTGCTCAGGAAATGTTATCTGTTGTCATTACCAAACTCCTCCAGCCCAGCGGGGAGCCAGCAGGGAACAGAGGGCACCCTCACGTGGGTGATCGAGGGGGCTAGATGGGAGGGGCTATTTACAGAGGGCTCGGAGACCACCAGGGCCAACAGACCTGGCCACTGGAGGGACTGGGAGGGGGGGATCCATTGACCCACTAAGCTCAGCCCGGGCCACAGGAGCTGGAGTGGTGGCCTGCAGCAGAGACCCTCGGCACCAGTCCACCTGCTGCCTGGGTTAGGGGCTGGGGAAATAAATCTTACCCTAGTCTCCTCTTGTCCAGCCAGGCCTCCCAGGGGCTGAACCCCAAAGGAAGCCTGCGGACAGGGGCCCCCGGGGGGCTTTAGCCCACGAGGTTAGCCACGGAGCAGGGAGGACAAGGAGGCAGAGTGGACTAGCAGGGCAGACCGTGACAGTCCAACTCCCGAGGTATCCTTGGCCTGCCCACTGTCTGTCCTCATCTCCTGGGTCACCACACCCAGCCATCCCACCCCCTAGAATCCACAGGCATGCTTCCATGCCTCCTAGATGGAGTTCTTCTGCAAGTCCAAGGAGACCGTGCCCTTTTCCATCATTCTAGATCATTTCCACCGCCTAAGAGGTCTCCTTACAGCCACTGTGCCTGCCCTGGTCCCTCCTCTACTTGGTGCTAGAGTCACCTTTTAAAACCTGATTCCAGGGGCGCCTGGGTGGCTTAGTCGTTGGGCGTCTGCCTTCGGCAGGGGTCATGATCCCAGGGTCCTGGGATCGAGCCCTGCATCGGGCTCCCTGCTCGGCGGGAAGCCTGCTTCTCCCTCTCCTGCTCCCCCTGCTTGTGTTCCTGCTCTCGCTAACTCTCTCTCTCTCTGTCAGATAAATAAATAAAATCTTAAAAAAAAAACAAAACTGATTCCAGGGCGCCTGGGTGGCTCAGATGGTGAAGCGGCTGCCTTTGGCTCAGGTCATGATCCCGGGGTCCTGGGATTGAGTCCCGCATCGGGCTCCCTACTTAACGGGGAGCCTGCTTCTCCTTCTGCCTTTCATGAAGAAATAAATAAATAAAATCTTAAAAAAAAACCACACAAAAAACTTCTGATTCCAACCATGCTACTCCCCTGCTTAAAAAACCTCCAGTGGGGGACACCTGGGTGGCTCAGTTGGTTAAATATCTGTCTTCAGCTCAGGTCATGATCTCAAAGTCCTGGGATGGAGTCGTTCCCCGCTCCCCCCCCACCCCGCCACCAGCAGGGAGTCTGCTTCTCCCTCTGCCCCTCACCCTGCTTGTGCTTCAACTCTCTCTCAAATAAATAAATAAAAATCTTTAAAAAACCACAACCCCTCCAGTGGCTTCTCTTTGCTCCCCTCTTGCCTCTGAGGGGTTGGGAGGTGGGGTGGGGGTGTGTGAGCCTTCTTGTCTAGGGTTCCCGCCTCTATGTCTTTCTCTAAAGCCACCCCTGGCCCTCTGGGTCCCATCACCTGTTTGTTTGCTACTGGTATTCATCACAGCCTGAAACATGCCTCTTAATAGGTATGTTTACTTACTTATTGTCTGTCTCCCCACCCTCCCAGGAAGGCACACCTTTGTCTCCAGATCCCAACACAGGGCCTGGCACACAGAGGGTGCTGAAGTTTGTTGATTGCCTAATGGAGTGAGACCACGAGAGTGCCCGCCATTTACCGTGCACCGTGCACTTGGCACTGTTATGGTATATCATCCTTCCGGGGACCCTGCAAAGCCGGGGGACTGAGGCTTTGAAAGACGAAACGATTAGACTTAGGTCATCAGGTGACCCGATCCAGAACCAACACAGTGCTCCTGGAAGGGAGGAGAGGGAAGGGTCCTACAAATGTCCTAAAGATAGGTGGGGTGGAGCCCTGCGGGCAACGAGGGGCTCCGCTGGAATAGGACAGAGAGGAAGCAGGGGAGCCAGACCCAAGAAACGTTCGGACTGCTTAAATGTTAGGGAAGGCTAATTTGTGCGGAGGGGGTTCTTGAGGCCCAGAGAAGGCAAGGGACTTGGCCGAGGTTACACCACGGTCAACGGCAGAGCCCGGACTCGAACCCAGGGCTCCTGATGCCTCCTTAGGGGAACTGGCTGGACAAGGCAGCAGCAGACTGCATAAGGAAGTTCTAGTTCAGGAGGTGGCATAGCACAGCGATCTTAGATTTTCCTGGCTGCATCCTGTAACTACTATGGGAATTGGGAAAATTCTTCAACTTCTCTGTGTCTCGATTTCCTCGTTGTTGAAGAGGGAATCAAATGAGCTGCCTTTTAGGAACCCCTTAGTGGACGCTGGCCACAGAATAAGGACACAGTACGTGTTAGCTCCTATCCTGCGATCTGGGTCTGGGAACCATGATGGGCTGGCTGGTGGGAGCTAGGCTGCCTGTGCGGAGGTGGGCCACAACCACTGAAAGAGGGGCTCTGTACCACCTTCACGGTTCTGAATGTTTTTGCGACGCTTCTGGGCTCTGAAGAAAGACCTGGCTCTGGGGGGTAGGGGGGTGGGGCTACGCATCAGTTCTGAAGATGAGGGTGGGAGGTTTCAGAGGCCTGGAGGGGACAGTTCTGCCCTGAAGCACCTCTCTCCCAAGACACTCTACTGCGAGTGGCTCTTCCTGAGTCCCTCCGACGTGCCACTGAGAGATGAAGGGCACTGAGAGATGGGATTGGAAAATGAAACGAGCCTTTCTTCATGCTTGATCAATCAGACAGCATCTTTGGCCCTGCTACCCTTCTCCACCTTTCAGACTCTGAGAATCAGGCTCTAGAGGTGCGCTGCCTGGATGGAGTCCCAGCCCTGCCACATCCCAGCTGAGTGATCGTGGAGAAATCTTATCCTGCCCAAGCCTCAGCTTCCTCATCTGTAAATTGGCGATGATGAGAAGACCTAATTCCCAGCGTTGTCCTGAGCATTAAGTGAGATAATTCAGGCAAAGCCCTTAGCCCAGGGCCCACGCCAAAGAAAACAGATGTGAAAAGTTGAATAGCATTATTTTTGTCACCGTATCATCTAGCTCGTTCTTGTTTCATAGAAATGTCAAGCCAATTCACATTGCAGTGAAAACCAAGAAGAAAAGCTGACCCCTTTCGGGTGTGAAAATACAATAACATAAGTTGTGTTTTTCAGGGTCACAGCTGTTCAGCATAGGCCACTTGGTACCATGTGAACCTGACCTCCAAACCAGGCAGTCAAGCGGTGGCTATAATTGAGTTGTGTGAGTATGTATGCCACCAGGATGTTTGCTACCCCTGAGGAATGGGCCCAACTGCCACCCCATCACCAGTGCGACAGGTAAGGACAGATGGTGGGCTGGCTCACATAAAGGTATGATAGATTCTTTGGTGAGGGAATAATCTGAAAGAGCCCAAGCCCACTGCTTCCCAGACAACTGGTCTGCCCACCATGACTGCTGTGAATTGGCTTTACCACCAGTTTTTCTAGGATTTTCTATGTACCCCTGTCAAGGACTGGGAAGGGGCTGAGATTGTCCCCTACTTGCAAACCAACAAGTGAGCCCACCATTGTTTTGTGCATGCTGGCAGAGGACACGAGATTCTTGGATCAGAGACAAAGGACTTCATTACCCATGGCATAGTAAACAGTGTGCTCATCAGCCTATTGACACCAGTCCCCTTGTCTCTAATTCCCATAGAAGTGGCGCCAATGGGCCAGACAGATGTCTGCACACAGTGCATCGCAGTGTGGAGAGGACTCTAAATTTAGAGAACCCAAATCTTTTCTAGTGGCCGGTGAGCATGTCTGCCCTTTGCTCTGGAGGAGACATTGTCTCCATCTCCCATGGCTGCTCACTATCCCAACATCCCTGAGAAGAGTCCAGGCCAAGGGAGGCGGTGCCTCTTTTGCAAAATGTGCAGAAACTTAAGAGCCTCCTGGAGAATTGTTTTGCAAGAATAACGAACCCTCATTTCGGAACTGTCTTTGATTTTGGCCTATTTTCCCATGACTGCGCCACTCTATTGGCAAACCTGATCAACAGAGTCTGGGACCAAATCTGTTCAATTTGTCACACACAGCATTACTTAAGGCTGCTCTTAACAGGACCTCAAGCCCAGGATGAGGCCAATTTATAGTGCTTACTTCAAGTAGGCCCCTCAGGAGGTCCTACTGACCAAATTCATGAAGCATCAGATCTCCCTGAAAAAAGCAAGGTTGCTTGCTCCTTAGCTCTCTGTATCAACCCAGTTGATATGGGCAGTTGGGCCCATTCCTTCACTTGGCCAAAGTGTTAATCCTGGTAGAGCAGCATATGTTAACAATTGCGCAGACTCTGCCCTGGCCTGCAAGGAAGAAGTCCAGGGAAATTCTATCATCTGTAGCAACATTAGTCAGTGAACAAAAGCTCTCCTAAAAGCCTTCCAGGCCAAAGTGGTGCCATTGATTACTTCAGCTAAAGTCGGGGATACATTTCAAGTCATCCTGTTTTCAAGAAAGAGGCAAGTTACTGTTTGACTTCCACACAAGTTGGATAGTCTCAAGGGTGCACATGGTGCTTCTGGGAAGAAACCTGGCGCACCCCCAAGTGGAACAGACCTCTATCAGTTGGGGAGCACAGGTTGATAATGCCTCCGGTGTGGCCTCTCCACACGCTAGGAGACTTCAAGTTCCCAGTCCAAGCCAAATAATTGAGTCTAGTTCTTGTGTTTGGAGGGACTGACCAAGGGCCCACCTTGTCCTGTTTGTTCATGCCACCAGCCAGATGGCATTCATCTGTCCCAGGGAATTGTGAGTGATGACGGTTACAGGACTGGGGACGAGGAAGACGCCTGGGGCTGCTGGTGTTGGCGGGTGTTTTGCGTGGGAAATGTTGGAGCTGAAGCCGCCCCCTGCCGCTTCCAGGCTTTCAGTAAAGTTAAGCAGAATGGCAGTCAAATCAGGGTCAGAGCTGTCTAGTGGAGGACAGCAGGCCCAGCAGTCAGCTAAATTTAAGGCACTTGCGACAGTTTGGGAGAGTTGGACCAGGATGTTCTCGTCAGTAAGGGAGGTTCCAGGTGGCTTGGAAAGGCAAAGATTACGAATGTCTCTCCTTCTTCCATGCCTCCTGTGTCTGAGGTCCTCCTTTCCCAACTGCCAGGTGGTTGTTTTTCTTCCATTGTTACAAAATCAATCTGTTCTCTTCCAGTAACTAGAACATCACCTTTTCCCAGTCATTCCCTTCTTATACCTTTCATCTGGAAGGGTCTGGTGCGAGAAGGACAAGGGCATTTTTATAAAACTTACAGAGACTCATTATGCCCCCCAGTCTGCATGTGGGTCACTGATGGGGACTCAGAGAGGTGTACACACTGAGCCTTCCAGTTATTCTCAGGATCCTGGACCATGTAAGTCCCAACAAGGGCACCTAGGTGGTTGAACCACAATTGTAGGCCCCCCTTTTTTAAAATTTATTTATTTGAAAGAGAGAGAGAGAGAGCATGAGAGGGGGAAGGGTCAGAGGGAGAAGCAGGCTTCCCGCCGAGCAGGGAGCCCGATGTGGGACTCGATCCCGGGACCCCGGGATCATGACCTGAGCCGAAGGCAGCCACTCAACCGACTGAGCCACCCAGGAGCCCTGTAGGCCCCCTTTTGACTGAGCTGCCACCCAGGAGATGCACCAAGCAGGCTGGGGCTAGTGTTAGGGAAAAGAAAGAATCATATGTCCAGGAATGGTGAGTGTAGAAGCCTGAATTTTTATTTATTTTTAAGTAATCTCTACACCTAGTGGCTTGAACTCACAACCCTGAGATCAGGAGTCACATGCTCTACTGACTGAGCCAACCGGGCACCCCAGGGAATTTTTTAAAATTGGTCTATCTAAACTCCACCCCTCTCATCCTAATCATGACAAAGGACCTGGCCAAGGGGAGATGGCTCCATCCTGGGGACAGCCACATTCAGTGATTGAACTGCTGAACTGAGGTGTGTGGACCAGGATGGAGGGTCAGAAATCTTTTTGAGGTTTTTTTTGTGTTTTTTTTTTTTTTTAAGTAAACTCTACCCTCAATGTTGGACTTGAACTCACAACCTGGAGATCAAGACTTGCGTGCTTTTTGAGTTTATATTTGAGGAGGCTACTTCAATACTCAACAGTACCACATGCCTGTGGATGATAGAGAGCTTGAAAGGGCCACCAAAAACCTAGACTATCAGCCCATTGTTGAGTAGCTTTTGGGATAAAAGTTGCACTGTTGCTAGATCATCCGGAAAGTACAAAACACAGATTAATCTCAAGAACCACAATAATGTGGCCCAAGTTGGCTGATTGGACTGGAGCAGCACCACTGTAACCTAAAAAATTGTGAGGCACCACCGATAGCCTCAAGAAGGAGTAAGAGGTTCTATGTATTCAACCCCTCAGGAGTGAACAGGGGCAACACTGCATACACTGTGGCCTCTCTAGTCCCAGGACAAACGGATGAACGTCGGCAGGAATCACATGTCTGGCCTCTGCACCCGAAGCACAGAATCTGGGGGCGCCTGGGTGGCTCAGTCGTTAAGCGTCTGCCTTCGGCTCAGGTCATGATTCAAGGGTCCTGGGATTGAGCCCCACGTCGGGCTCCCTGCTAAGTGGGGAGCCTGCTTCTCCCTGTCGCGCTCCCCCTGCTTGTGTTCCCTCTCTCCCTGTGTCTCTGTCTAATAAATAAAATCTTAAAAAAAAAAAAAAAGCACAGAGTCCTTTACTTTGTCCCCCCTCTATGCTGGTGGACATGTTGCCATGTCTGGTATGATGAAGGATCCAGGCAGAAATGGAGACAATCTGGGCAATGCAGGCTTAATCAACAGCTTGATTCCTGTCAGTTTCATTAGAGAATAAAGCCCATTAGCATGGGCATCTATATAAGTGACCTCGACTAGTCAGCTGTGATTCGTTTCCAGTTAGCTGAAAACGTTACCATCCAAAACCCTCTATTGGGTAGGGTTACTATCACTGACGTTATCTACCTCACATTTGGGGACTCCTTGACGTGGCAACCCCAGCCACATTGCTTTCCAGTTGGAGCTGCAAGGTTCATACCCTTTGGCTAAGCTGGGCTTGAGTTGGTCAGTCTAGATAAAGATTTGTCAATTTTGTTGATCTTTTCAATGAACTAATTTGTAAGTGAGTTGATTTTCTCTAATCTTTATTATAGCTTTCCTTTTGCTTGCTTTGAGTTTAGTTTGTTCTTTTTCTATTTTCTATTGATTTTAGGTCTTTTTTTTCTTATTAAATATAAGATTTTACAACTATAAATTTCCCTCTAAGCACTGCTTTCGTTGCATCTCATAAGTTTTGGTATGTTGTGTTTTTGTTTTCATATATCTTAAAGAAGCTTCTAATTTCCCATGTGATTTCTTCCATGGCCCATTAGTTATTTAAGAGTGTGTTGTTTGATTTCCACATATTTGTGAATTTCCCAAATTTCCTTCTGTTATTGCTAATTTCATTGCATTGGGGTCTGAGAACATACTCTGTATGATTTCAACCCTTTTACGTTTACTGAGACTTGTTTTATGGTTTAACATATGGTCTATTCTGGAGAATGTTCCATGTATACTTGAGAAGAATATGCATTTTGTTATTGTTGGGTGGAGTGTTCTTTTTTTTTAAAGATTTTATTTATTTATTTATTTGACAGAGAGAGACGCAGCAAGAGAGGGAACACAAGCAGGGGGAGTGGGAGAGGGAGAAGCAGGCTTCCCACTGGGCAGGGAGCCCGATATGGGGCTCGATCCCAGGACCCTGGGATCATGACCTGAGCCGAAGGCAGACGCTTAACGACTGAGCCACCCAGGCGCCCCATGGGTGGAGTGTTCTTCTATAGATGTCTGTCAGGACTTGGGCTGGAGTTGTGCAGCTGTGACTTTTCTTTTAAAGGAGACTACCTTGACGGGCGCCTGGGTGGCTCAGTCAGTTAAGCGTACAACTCTAGATCTCAGCTCAGGTCTGGATCTCAGGGTCATGAGTTCAAGCCCTACGTTGGGTTCCATGCTAGGCATGGAGTCTACTTTAAAAAAAAAAAAAAAAAAGAGGGCGCCTGGGTGGCTCAGTTGGTTAAGCGGCTGCCTTCGGCTCAGGTCATGATCCCGGAGTCCCGGGATCGAGTCCTGCATCGGGCTCCCTGCTCGGCGGGGAGTTTGCTTCTCCCTCTGACCCTCTTCCCTCTTGTGCTCTCTATCTTTCATTCTCTCTCTCTCAAATAAATAAATTAAAAAAATTTAAAAAAAGAAGCACAATAAAGGAGTCTACCTTGGTAGAGGCTATTTCTATCTCGCTGTGATAATGACATCTTGTTTTTGCCTGGTTTTAATGTAAGGGCTAGGAGCGTTTTCTATGACAGTGGAGCTGATCACAAGAAGTTAACTAGATCTCTTTGTGTCACCTTAGGCAGCGTCGTAAACCCAAACTAAGACAATAAGAACCCTAAGAGTTATCGATGACTCATCGTGGTTTTCTATGGGAGTTGGTCTGTCTCAAGAGAGTCTCCCTGGGTGGGATAAAGCTCCCTTATAGCAGCCAGGACTCACTGGAAGGAAAACAAAAAAACAAAACTGAGACCTTTTACTGTCATCTTGGAGTGGGTATAAGATTGGCGTGACAGACGGTAGGAAGGACTGAGCTGTAAGATGGCTCAGCTGTTGTTATTCTTCCTTAACAAGCAGCACATGTCTTTCCCCTCACCTCCCAAGTGAGCCAGCAAAATTCTAATGATTCATCTGGTTTTCGTCCGTAGTGGTAGTAAATTTCCCTCCATTCAGGTTTAGTGTGTGTGTGTGTGTGTGTGTGTGTGTGTGTGTGTGTGTGTGTGTGCTGTCCGAAAGGGGATAGAAACTTCTGTATGCCCCAGATGAGTCTTAGTACTGATTGTTACAATGGGGCAGACCTGAAGCTGACCCCTCCACTCCCCTGTCCCACCCAGAGGAGAGTTAGCAACCACCTGGATGACGTTTGGCAGCTGACTTTGAATCTACGTCCAGGTTCTCCACCGGCAACTACCTCCCCAATTTGTTCTCACGAACAGGAAATAAATTTGAAGCCCATTTATTGCTTGGTTGATTATATAATCTGGTCCACGTGTGTACTGCTGATTCCCTTGGCCTTCCCTCCAAACTTGTTAGTAAACGCATGAGGTCCTCATACTTCCTCATACCAAAAACCGTGTTTCTGTCAGTATCTCATCCTCAGTGCCCAAACAATCAAGAACTGTGAAAGAGTTTAGCCCTGTTTTCAAATAAACACCCTATTTCAAATCACTCATTTCACCCTATTTTCAAATAAACAAGTTATGGTGACACAATTTCATGGATACTGGCAGAAGACGTGAGACTTCTAAGGCAGAGATTAAAGACGTTATTATTCATAGCACCCATGTGTTTTTTTAAAAAGATTTTATTTATTTATTTGAGAGAGAGAGAATGGAAGAGAGAGAGCATGAGAGGGGGGAGGGTCAGAGGGAGAAGCAGACTCCCTGCTGAGCAGGAAGCCTGATGCGGGACTCGATCCTGGGACTCCAGGATCATGACCTGAGCCGAAGGCAGTTGCTTAAGCAACTGAGCCACCCAGGCGTCCTCACAGCACCCAAGTGTTATGAACATGAGCATATTTGTCACTTCCCCTTACCCTCAAGTCTCGCCAAACAAGGCAGGTGGACTCATATGGATGCCTACACACAGGCTGAGTTGTGTCATAGTAGAGGAACTCTGACCTTGGGGCATCCGGGTATTTTATAATGGGCAGTAAGTATGCCTGCCCTTTGCTCTAGAGGGAGCCAGTTATCTCTACTGTCCAAGGCTGTTCACTATACAAACATCCTGGAAAAAGACAGTCCAGAACCAAGGTAGTGTCTCTGCTTGCTGCAACTGCATTCATGCGAGAGACTAGGAGTCAATGGCCTCCTACCACCTCTTTCCTCACATCTCACTAAATCCTCACGGCAACCGCGCCAAGTAGGTATAACTGACCTGGTTTCACAGATGAGGAATTGAAGTCCAGAGAAGTGAAGTGAATTACTCCTGGTAACATAGCCAGTAAGCAGCGGATCCGGGATCAAACCCAGGCCAACCTGATTCCAGGCCTGTGCCTTGTCCAAGGGAGGGGCTTGGAGGGGAGAAAGGTGATGGGAATTCTGTTGAGTAGTGGGAGGGGATTGTAGGGAGGGGGGGGAAGGGTTGAGGGGGGCCAGGAGCCAGATTTGTAGGACCTTGGAGACCATAGAATGGACTTTGGATTTTTGGCTAAGTGTGATGGGGAGATCCCAGAGACTTTTGAGCAAAAGAGTGATATGACCTGATTTATGTTTTAAGGATTTATTTATTATTTATTTGACAGAGAGAGAGAGAGAGAGAGAGCACAGCAGGGAGGGGCAGAGGGAGAGGGAGCTGAGCGCAGAGTCCCATGTGAGGCTCAATCCCACCACTCCAAGATCACGACCTGAGCCAAAACCAAGAGTCCGATGCTCAACCAACTGCGCCACCCAGGCACCCTCTGATTGACTGATTGATTTAAAAAAAGAGTTTATTTATTTTGTCAGAGAGAGAGAGCACAAGCAGGGGGAGCGGCAGGCAGAGGGAGAACCAGGCTCCCCACCAAGCAAGGAGCCTGATGTGGGACTCGATCCCAGGACCCTGGGATCATGACATGAGCCGAAGGCAGACACTTAACCAACAGCCACCTAGGTGTCTCCTGATTTATGTTTTAAAAGAATTATTGTTTCCTGTTCTGTAAAATGGGGATAACAGTAGTACCTTCCCGATAAGGCTGTCATGAGGAGTAAATGACAGGGATTAAACAGGAGGATGAGTGCCAGGGTCTTAGTTGGTGCCAGGAAGAAGAAGCTGTTGGCCGAGTGGACACTGGCCATGATGATGACACAGAAGGGTGCACTGAGGAATTTAGGATGGGGCTGGGAGCTGAAGACAGTATGGACCTGGAGGGTCTGTACAAGCTGGCTAGAGTCCAAGAGTTCCTCTAGTCAGCTTGGTGGAATTGACCTGGGGTCAGGCCTTGAGTCAGGAACACTGCTGCCCAAGAGCCTGCCGGTAGATGGAGAGAGTGAAGAGGGGCACAGGACTCTCCAAGTAAGCAGGCGGCAATAAGGGTCAGAAAACGGCTGCTCCAGGGAGTCTATGTAGAAGGAAGATGGGGCCAGGAGGAGGGCATTCAATCTTCAGGTAAGAATGCAGAAGCACATGCTGTCTAGTTAAAGAAGGAGGTTGCCAATGAGATTAAGAGGGTCTAAATCCTAGCTCCTTCTCCCCTGCCCTTAGGTGTACCGCCTTAAGGCACTTCAGGCTGCACATCTGGGCACCATTGTCTGCCCCATCTGGCTTCTCCAAATCTAATAAGGGAAAGAAAAAGAACACGGAAGGGGGGGATAAATCAAGGCCAGTGTTTAGGGAGCACTAGTAATTTTAAGAGACCCACCTAAAAAAAGCATAACGGTCATAAGCATAACTATAGGTCCTTCAATCTCACCATCCAGCGGGAATCCCTCCGCAACTGCTGGACCCGGACCTGCGCATGCCCAGTACAGCGTTTTCGGGGCTTAAACTTCAAAAAAAAAAAAAAAAAAAGTGAGGGGCGCACTTCGCGTCAGTCCCAGGCCCTGGGGTTAAGGGGATCGGCAGACTGGGCCTCCAAACATGCAGAAGGGGGTGAGGGTGTTTTGAAATAGGCTGAAAGGTATAGAAAGGGAGAACGACCCCCGCCTGGCCTGCCTTGCCGGTGGAAGTGAGAAGCACTGAGGACTGAATAGGCTGTACGAGCGCTCAAGGGACCACTTGTTATCATCAAGGGTGTTGTTGATTACGCCACTGCCCCGCCTGCCCCGGGTCTGACCTGTGCGGAAAGGGAAATCCAAGGGGAGATGGAGGCCAGAGGGGATTTCTCATGCCAAGTGGTCTTCTCCATCTGCGGCGGGCGAGAAGGGCGAGCCCGCGTAGCCACTTTCAGGTCCTGCGACCCGGGCGGCGTTACCCCGGAGACTCCCCTCCTGCGGCCCGCCAGCCCAAAGATCGTCTACCGGGTTCTGGCTGAGGGGCTCGCCCACAGGCCAGGGTCTCCTGCAGCAGACACGCCCCACTATGGGCAACTTGACGTCTGAGAGGCGCCATTTCCGCCCTCATCCTAGGCCTAAATGGAGGGGGCGGAGCCGAGCGGAAAGCGCTCTGCTTGTACGTCACGTCCGGTGAGCCCACTGGCGACAACGGCAACATGGCTCTGAACGGTGCTGGTGAGGCTTTGGGCTGTTGGGGGCCTGTGGTTGCGGGGTGCAGGAGGTATCCCACTCGGGCAAGACCCGTCTGTCTCTTGTGCCTCTCTTCCCCCAGAAGCCGACGATTTCTCCTGGGAGCCCCCAACCGAAGCGGAAACGAAGGTTCTGCAAGCGCGAAGGGAGAGACAGGATCGCATCTCCCGGCTCATGGGCGACTACCTGCTGCGTGGTTACCGCATGCTGGGCGAGACGTGCGCGGACTGCGGGGTGAGGAGAGGCTCGGGACGTGGGATCCGGAATGGGGCCGCGGACCAGGCCGCACGGCCCTTTCCCAACTCTCCCCTCTGGACCCCATCGCCCTGCGTCTCATCCGTGTCCCCGTGCACTCTGCTTCTAGACGATCCTCCTCCAAGACAAACAGCGGAAAATCTACTGCGTGGCTTGTCAGGAGCTCGACTCAGACGTGGATAAAGATAATCCGGGTGAGAGGCCGAGTATGCTTGGAGAAGCTGCGTGGTGAGAGAGGCCCGGGAACAGTAGGTTTGGGAGGGGACAGTGGAGTGTCTGGGTGAGGCGGAGGTAAGATACTTTCCCTTTACGGCTCTAGAGAGGACCATTCACTCAGTAGGAGCACTAAATACCCGTGTGCCAGACACTATAAAGAGTCTGAGCTCAATCGGGCATAGTCCTGATGGGAGAGATGAAGCAAGGGCATAAATAACTCTGGCACAAAGAAGAAAATGGATGAGTTACTTTATAGAGGGGCAGGAAAAACATCTCAAGCATAGAAAGAGCAGAGCAGTAAGGAATAAGGAGGTGGCCCAGGGCTGATGGGGGACAGGCTTCCTGACCATTCCACCCACTTTCTCCTCTTTTAGCTCTGAATGCCCAGGCTGCCCTCTCCCAAGCTCGGGAACACCAGCTTGCCTCTGCCTCGGAGCTCCCCTTGGGCTCTCGGCCAGCCCCTCAGCCCCCAGTACCCCGTCCAGAGCACTGTGAGGGAGCTGCAGCAGGGCTCAAGGCAGCCCAGGGGCCACCCCCTCCTGCTGTGCCTCCAAATGCAGATGTCCTGGCCTGCACACAGGAGGCCCTCCTGCAGAAGCTGACCTGGGCCTCAGCTGAGCTGGGCTCTAGCGCTTCCTTGGAGACTAGCATCCAGCTGTGTAGCCTAATCCGGGCTTGTGCTGAGGCTCTGCGCAGCCTTCGGCAGCTGCAACACTAAGAGGCCCCTCCTGAGAAAAACCCTGTCCAGAAAAACAGCTGTCCTCTTGTGTGGTTTGTTCTTTTCTTGGTTCTGAGTGTGCATGCCAGCTCCAGCTCCACTCGCCTTTTTCCTACCTTTGCCTCTTACCCTACCAGTCTGCGCTCCTTGATGCCCTGAGAGATTAGTTGGGCTTGTTTGTGCTTGGTTTCCCCCACTCCGAATGAGGGAGGAGGGAGAGGATTATGTGACACTTTTTTTCTGAGGTGGAGGTCATAGCCTCCCTCAAAAGCAGGAACAAGAGGGGTGGACCTCTGCGGCATCCCTGCAGCCTCCTCGGCCATCCAGTGCTCAGTTCCCACCCTTGAGTGTGATTTTGGGTTCCAGTCCCCTTTGGTTACCTTCTCCTTCCCCTGAGCATTCTGATACCATCATCCTGACCCACCTCATGCCCAGCCCAGGTACTCAGACACTGAGACACTGACAGGGCGTCAGGTTGACCGTTAGGGACCAAGTATGGACTTACCCAAGTCTCTTGATCCTTCACCCCCGGGAGTTAGATCCTTTCTCTTGGGAGTTAAAATTGAGCAGATTAATTAAACACATTGTTGCGGGGGGGGGGGGAGCGAAAAAGAACCTTAAAGGAACCGCGTTCGCCGCTTTTGGTATTTTCGCCCGCCCCTTTTCCTGGCTCCCTTCCTGTGGTTGCCCCATTCCTTTTCTCTGCTTTTCACGGTGTGGCTCCACCACCGTAGCCCTTTTAAGAGAGGCCCCGCCCATGCAAAGGGGGTGGGGCAGGGGCGGAGTCGGAGGAGTCGGGGAAGGAACAAAGCGCGGCCTGCGGGCGGCGGCTTGGCTCAGCCGGCGGGGCCGCGCGGTGCGGGGCCTGCGGGCTGCGGCCCGGGCGGAGCGTTGAAGGGAAGGAGGCAGCATCGCCGTCCGCGCCGGCTGGGCCATGAATGGGCTGCCCTCGGCCGAGGCGCCGGGCGGCGCTGCCTGCGCCCTAGCCGGGCTCCCTCCGTTACCGCGCGGCCTCAGCGGTCTCCTCAACGCAAGCGGGGGTTCGTGGCGGGAGCTGGAGCGCGTTTACAGCCAGCGCAGCCGCATCCACGACGAACTGAGCCGCGCGGCCCGCATCCCAGATGGGCCCCGCTACGCTGCGGGCGCCACCAACGCGGGACCCGCCGCTGGTCCCCTCGGCCCGCGTCGCCCTGTCAATCTCGACTCAGCACTAGCAGCCCTGCGCAAGGAGATGGTGAGTGGCTGGGCCCCGGGCCAGCGGGGCGGAGGGCTGCCGCTGAGCGTGAGGGTCCCCGGGCGGAGCTCAGCCAGAGGCACAGAACCGGGAACTCATGGCTTGAGTCTCAGAAGAACTGCAGAAGCCGGTTGGGTCAGAGGGGATATAGTGACAATGATTATAATTACCGTTTATGGCAATAGTTACCATGTATTTTCAATGCTCTTTTCGTGTTATTTCATTCCATCTTCCTAGGTAAATGTTATCCCCATTTTACAGTGATTGCCTAGAGTCACAGCTTGCAGGTGGCGTCTGCTGTCCACAAAACTTTGTGCTTAGAAAGGTGCAGGAAGATTGGCTAGGGCTGAGGGTGGCCTGGACCCCAACCCCAGCCCACCCTCAGTCTTTTGCAGGTGGGGCTGCGGCAGCTGGACATGTCCCTGCTGTGCCAGCTGTGGGGCCTGTACGAGTCAATCCAAGACTATAAGCACCTGTGCCAAGACTTGAGCCTGTGCCAGGACCTGTCATCCTCCCTGCACTCAGACAGCTCTTATCCACCTGATGCTGGCCTGTCTGATGACGATGAGCCTCCTGATGCCAGCCTGCCCCCGGACCCGCCACCCCTCACTGTGCCCCAGACACACAATGCCCGGGACCAGTGGCTGCAGGACGCCTTTCACATCAGCCTCTGAAGAGCTGGGGGTGGGGGGAAAGTGCACCCCTGCAAAAGGCTCAGAAACTCACCCCTTACTAGGTACTCAGACTTATAGTGCCTGCTTCCCCCTGTACCACCTCACTTCACAAGAAGGCAAGCCTTGGGACCCTCAGAGGCAAAGTTGCCAACCCCCCTCTCCTGACTCTGGTTAGCTAGTACTGGGGCAGGCAGCTGGGCTACAGCCTTTGCCCCTGGCACTGGACCTCCTCTACTCTCACATGTGTGCACCCCAGCTTGGCCAACCGTCAGTCTGGTGGTGGGGCCCAAAGCATCTGGCACTCCCCTCGACGTCTCTGGGATTGGGATGAGTGCCTGGTTCCCATCTCCTTTTCACCTTTTGCTGCTATTGGCAGCTGCTGGCTCAGGGGCATCCCACCTCTGCTCTCTGGGTTCCACTGCTCTAGACCAGGGCATCCCCATTCTTGCACCCACCCACGGCCGGGAGGGCCAAGGTTCCGTGCTGGATATTTAAGTTTAGGGGCCAGACTCTTGGGCACATAGGTAAATAAATACTCTCTCTGCATTCTTGTGTTTTGAATGCCTGGCTCTGGGGCGGGGAAATAGTTTCTGGAAAGTGCGGTCCCGCGCTCCGCCGGCAGGTGGCGCCCAAGACCCCGGAGTGGAAGAAAGGCTGGCCGCGACGGAGTGCGAATCCTCCTTCCACCGACCGGGCTGGGGAACAAGCGGAGCCGGCCGAGCTAGTCCCGCGGTCTGCGACGGCGGGCGAGTAACTTCCCCTCTGGCCGGAGATCTGGGAGCCCAACCCTCCCCCCGCCCATCCCCAACTCGCTTTGGTCCTCCGGGAAGGAAGGAGAAGGAGCCGCCTATCTTGAGAAAAACTTTCCACCCCAAGTGGGGGCGGGGTTGGGGCGGCACAGGAAATGGGTGGGCCTGAGCCAGCGGGCCTAGGGGCCCCTCGGCGGGAGAGGGGAAGGCGCCTCCGGGAAGGGCCCGGGAGCTAGTGAGTGCCCTTTGGGTGGGAGGAAACAGCTGCAGAGGCAGAAGGGGGTGAAGTTGCGTTGGCCCACACCTCCCTAGAGGCCACATAAGCCCTGGGCGAGGGGGCGGGGGGAAGGGGGCAGGGCCCTGCGCTCCAGGGCATGAGATCCACCTTCGGTGAGGTGTGATTGGGTGCCAGAGGCTCCCATTCTGCCCTTAACTCTCATACAGGCCGCCTGGCTACCCCACAGCACTTGGAGCCTTTAGGCCTGTATGTAAGGGGCTCTCTCTTACAGAGGAAACCGAGGACCACACCGCTGGGCCTGAGAGCCAAACCCACGTGTCAGGCTCGCCGGAAGCAGCCTGCACATTTGGGGATGGTGGGTGTTCAGAACTCCAGGCACACACATAAAACCCCCACAACTCCCGGAGACGAAGAGGAGAGGACCTCGAAGTTACACACTTAGGCGTGCAGGCTGCTCACCCCCACGCCCTGTGCACAGGCACTTGCCTCTGGAGACAACATTGGGCACTCTCGGCAGATCAGATACCCTGTTCAAACCGAGAATCTATTAAGCACCAGGTTGCAGTCCTTTCACAAATCTTGCTGAGTGCTGGCAGGGAGGGAAAGAAGCTGATGCGCTGCCCCAGGGTAGTTCTCTAACTCTGGGCCTGATACCTGCAGGTGCTCATTACCATGCTGGGCCAGCGGGTAGGCGATAAGGGCTCTAATCTAGGTGTGAACAAGGCGGCTAACGCCTGCGGCAGGCTTCTTAGGGGAGGGAGAGTAAACACGTGTGTGCAGGCGCGCGCGCGCGCGCGCGCGCACACACACACACACACACACACACACACACACTTTCCAGCCTGCGATAAGGGATTCCGTTCAATGATACCTCAGGAAATCAGCCAGTCTCCGTACTGAATGCTTCCCAAGATTTCATACTCTTAGCGACTGTGTAAGAGTCAGAACTATAATTATCCCTATTTAACAGATGTTGAAACTGAGGCTCAGAGTGTTACTACTTTGCCCAAGGTCACACACTTGGAAATCAGCTGCTTGTGGGATGTTGGGACTATCTTCCCACTTGGCAGCTAAGGAGTCAGTTTCCCTGCTGCCCACAGGTAGGGCCACCCAGGTTGACCCCCGACTCTGCTCCTTCCCACTTAGGTTGAGACCTGGGTGACAGCAGGAGTCTGCCACCCCAGTGTTGACAGTTGGCTCTGGCCCAGATTCGCAGTGTGGCCCTGAGCAAGTCTGTTCTTTCTGGGGCTCTGTTTCCCCCATCTGTGAAATGGGGCCATCAGTACGTACTTCCCACGGCTGAGGGCAGGAAGGGTGGCGGCCAGGGCAGTGCTCGCCAGGGCCGCACCAAATTGCTGGTAGTTCTCGCCCCGGCCCGCGCGTCCACACCGCCTCCGCGCCCTACGAACGGGCGCTGCGGTCGAGGCGTTCCCCTTGGTACGCCCCCCCACCCCCTTCCGCAACCGCGGTGGCGGCGCGAGGCCCCGGAAGCCGGGCCGCCCCGCCCCCCGCTCCCGCCCCGGCCCCGGCCTCCGCCCCCCGCCGGAGCCCCGCCCGCCTTCCGACGGGGGTGCGGCTCCAGGAAACGGCGCGCTCGCGGCTTAGCGCTCCCGGGACCCGACGCGCCCCGGACGACCCGGCCGACTCAGCGGGACCACCCGGCGGGCCCCAGCGCGGGCAGCGGGGTGATCGGCCCCGGGTCAGAGCCTCGGACATCTCCGACGGACGGGGCGGGCAGCGCGGAGAGCAGCCCGGGGGGCCATGGGGACCCAGGCCCGGCCCGCGGTAGCGGGCCAGCGGGAGCCCCGAGTCTGAGGAGGCGGCGGCGGCGGCGGCGGCGGCGGCGGCGGCGGCGGCGGGGGCCATGACCTCGGTGTGGAAGCGCCTGCAGCGCGTGGGCAAGCGGGCCGCCAAGTTCCAGTTTGTGGCCTGTTACCACGAGCTGGTGGTGGAGTGCACCAAGAAATGGTGAGTGGCAGGGAGGCCCCGGGGCCTCCGCAGACTCGCCGGGACCCCATGAGGCCGCTGGAGCCCGAAAGAGCCCTGCCCCTAGCCCGGTGGCCCCTTGCCCCTACCCTGAGCCCTGGTGTCCCAGACACAGAGACTCAAAAATGCCTTTGCAGCTTGTGGGACCCCTGGAGTTGGGGGTGTGGGTCGCTTTTCGGGAATGGAGGTCAGAACTTGCAGGCCTGAGCATCTGTCCGTGCCCACACCTTCCTCATCCAAGCTCAGCCCTGGGGGAAGGGAGGCCTCATGTTTTTGTGACCAGAGGGATGGTTCAGGGTAACATCAGAAAAGGGAGCAAATTCGGAGGTCTACGGGTGGCCTGGTTGTGGCAGAAACCCCCATGGACTGCTCAGAACAAGGATGTTGCCCGCTCCTCCCCTGCCCACTTGCTGGGCCAGAGGAACCCACACACACACTTCAGCCACAGTGGGTGCTGGGAGGCTGGATGTCTCCACAATGTCCTTAAAAGGGGAAACTGAGCACCGGGAGGGATGAGGAGGGAGGCAGGGATTGGGCTTAAAGGGGCCTGAGGGCCTAGAAGGCTGTGAGTCTGGGAGGAGAGGGCTTGGGGAGGGAGAGGTGGCCCGGTCGGGGAAGATATGTGAGAGAGAGTGCAGGACCTGGCCCGGACTGCCTCAGGGCCCCGGGGGCATCTTGTTCACATGCTCCCACCCGCAGCTGCCCGGACCCCTGCGTCACACCCTAAATATACGTGTTCTCTGGTGTCAGCTTCCCTTGGCTGGATTAGGGCACAGCTGTGGGGGCCTCACCCGCCAGGCGGGGCTAAATTTAGGCTCCCAAGAGGAAGAGCTGCAGGGGCAGGAAGGGATCATGGGGTCCAAAGGGAGGGGAGTGAGCAGGAGGCTAGGGTCCCCTGGGCAGCCACCATATCCCCGGTTTTGACTGCGCCAGCCAGAGGGCCGTTCACTGCATCTGGCGAGGCCCAGGGAAGACCAGGGGCTGGCTAAGGTAACACAGCACAAGGCTAGGACTTGAACTCTGGCCTCTGGCTTCTGCCTTCTGCCCCAGCATCCTGGGTGAGGCCAGGGGGACGCTGGGCATGGTCCTAGAGAGCAGGCCTGGGGTGCGGGCAGTGTCAGTGCTTCTGAGTCACAGGGGTGGGCAGGGCCTCCTGGGCTTCTTAGCAGGGAGCCCAGGCTAGGAAGCTGCCCCTACCCAGGTCTTGGCTCCCCAGGAGGGAGTGCCCAGCCTGAGTCAGGCTGCCTAGCCAGGCCCCGCCCTCTCTGGGCACCCCCTGTCTGCTTCCCCTTTCTGGGAAGGCCCCATGGCTACCCTGGCTCAGCCATCGCCAGCAGTCTGGGGTTGGGAAGGGGAGCTTGGCTGCACGCCGGAGGGCTCTGGGCTCCGCTTTGTGACCTTGCCTGGCTCCCAACCTCTCTGGGCCTCAGCATCCTCAGGGGTTGCCTGGAGAGCCATTTATCCTGGCTCAGCCTGCAGAGGGGCGGGGAGGTGGGTGGACCTAAGTGTCCTGGCATGGGGCTAGACACAGGCAAGAAAGCCTCTTGTACTGTTCTCGGCCTCATGATCCCCTCAACCATCCCCACCCTCCTGGGCAGCAGTTGGACCCTCTAACCCAAGAGGGCCTTCTCCCTCCCAGGCCCAGCCACGTGTCAGTTCTGTGGGGCTGGGCCCTGCCCAGGCAATTCTTCGCTCTTGTGTTATCTGTCTCTTCACAACTCTGCCTCTCTTCTGAGTCCGCCCTGGCATATGCAGTTCAGCCTGCAGGTCACCCTCCGGAGGTTTTTCCTTGATGCCCCTTGTGGGAGTCAGGGGCCCTGCAAAGCTAGAGTCCAGGGCTCGGGGTTTGAGAGGTGGGGAGCATGGCTGATTCTCAGGGCCCCTGGGCCCTGGGTGGGTGTCTGATGACAAGCTGACCCTCTGTCTCTGTGACCCCCTCCCCCCTCCACCCCTTGCTCTGACCCCGAGCCTCCCCCCAACCTCTTTGCACTTGCCATTCCTTCTTCCTTGAGCCCTCCTTCTCCAGACCCTGGCACAGCCTCTGCTCAGACACCCCAACCTCAAGGAGACCCCAGTGGCTCTCTCCCATCTCCCTGAAGTCAGCTTGTTAATTTATTTTCCTTCTTGGCTGGCACTCTTCCTCAACCTCTGTTGTCCTCAGCCCCTGAAGGGTCTCGCTTCTCCTTTGCTCTGCTCTGCCTTCTAAACTGGGCTGGGTTTACAGTATGCACTCCCCAAATATTTGGAGTGAACGGCTTTGTTTTACTTCGAGTCTGTCTCTCTCAGTGTCTCTAAGTCTGTGTGTCTCTTGCAGGGTTCTTGCTGGGTTTATGTGTATCTTTCTGTCTCTGTGTGTGCCTGTCTCTCTGTACGCCTCTGTCTCTCTGTCTGTCTTCATAATCCCTGCCCCACATGGGGCCTTTGCCCTTCTGCCCAGGGCCCCACCCTGCCTGAGCAGCCTCACCCTGCTCCTGGTGGCTCCAGATAAGGAGCTGTCCAAGCCCTCTCCTGGGGGAGGGGGATGTGGGCAGAAGGACGACCCTGGAGGAGATGGAGAGGCTGGGTGGGTGGGCCTGACTGAGTAGACCCCCCCCTTTCCCCACCCCCAGGCAACCGGATAAGCTGGTGGTGGTGTGGACCCGGCGGAACCGACGCATCTGCTCCAAGGTTGGGGAGGTTATCAATTGGGGGCGGGGGTCCAGGTTGGGGGTGAGGCCAACAGAGGGTGCAGGGAAAGTGGGTGAGTGAGGACTGATGGGGGAGTGGAGTCAGGTTCAGGTTTGGATCGGAATCCATAGAAGGGAGAGAAAGATGAGGTCGAGTCTAGAGCCAAGGGCAGGGGGCCAGGGGAGAGTGTGAGTCAGGGGAGGCCTCAGACCGCTCATTGCAGGCCCACAGCTGGCAGCCAGGCATCCAGAACCCATACCGGGGCACCGTGGTGTGGATGGTGCCGGAGAACGTGGACATCTCTGTGACCCTCTACAGGGTGAGTCCCTAGCCCTTCTGCATAGGCGGGAATGGGGGGGGGGCGATGACAGCCCAGGCAGCCATGGGGGATCCCCAGTGGGTTATCCATCCAAACAGGAGAGAACAGAGGGGTGAGACCAAGAACCAAGACGGGGGTGGGGGTGGCCCAGGAGTTCTCCTTGGAGGGGGCAGCATGCACGCATACTTGCCACGTGCAGTAGGAGAGACAGCATGGCCCTTGCCCCAGAGCCCCAGTACTCACCAGTGCCTCCTTTTCCCAGGACCCTCACGTGGATCAGTACGAGGCCAAAGAATGGACATTTGTTATTGAGAATGTGAGTGGCCCGGCAGGCTGGGGCCTGGGCTCCTGGGGACTCTGGGGCAGCACTGATGTCCCTGCCCCCGGCCCCTCTCCCTGGCCCATAGGAGTCCAAGGGGCAGCGGAAGGTGCTGGCCACCGCCGAGGTGGACCTGGCCCACCACGCGGGGCCCGTGCCGGCCCCAGTTCCCCTGCGGCTGCGGCTGAAGCCCAAGTCAGTGAAGGTGGTGCAAGCCGAGCTGAGCCTCACGCTCTCCGGGGTTCTGCTGCGGGAGGGCCGCGCCACGTGAGTGCCCACCCCCCTTCCTTGGCCTTGGTCTGGAACCTCTGACCCCAGCCCTCACCCCTGACCTCTGACCTCCCCAGGGACGATGACATGCAGAGTCTCGCGAGCCTCATGAGCGTGAAGCCAAGCGATGTGGGCAACCTGGACGACTTTGCTGAGAGTGACGAGGAGGAGGCTAATGGCCCGGGGACCCCCGAGGCACGGGCTCGTGTGCCCCAGCCAGGTGGGCTCACAGCCTGCCATGGATGAGATCACCAAGACCTAGGGAGGGTAGGGGATAAGCTGGGCGGGAGCCGCTTGCTGTGCAGAGGGCGGGGGGGGGGGGGGGGGGGGACAGGGCCCGCGTGCGCATGCCCAGTTTGGGGGCTCGCTCCTGCCCAGGCAGTTCCAACCTGCCTGGCAGCTCTGACTGTCCAAACTTGGCTCCTGGTCCCATGGCGGCCTGGGTCCTTAGCTGAGTCCCTCAGGCCCTCTCCTCAGCCTCAAGTGGGTGCCTGCCCAGGTCGGTACCTGCCCTGAGCTGGCTGGGCCAAGCGCACAGCGGGGAGATGCAGTCCGGTCTCGCCAGTCCTCACCACCCACCCTGGTGCTCAGCCACTAGCTTCCTCATCCCTCCCTTTGGCTTGTTAAGGCTTTGTTTCTGTCTGTCCTTGTGGTTTTCTCTCTCTCTTTCTCTGCATCGGAGGGCCTGTCTCTTCTCGCAGGCCGGGGCGGCGCCCTGAGGCTGGGGCGTTTCCCAGGTAGGCCCAAGACTCTGGTTGGGGGGAAGGGGTCGGACCTGCAGGGCCCTCCCTGGGCTGACCTGCCCCCCATCCCCACCCCAGACCAATCTCGGGAGCTGAAGACACTTCGTGAGGAGGAGGAGGAGGGCCGCGTACAGCCCCGGCAGGCAGGTGAGGCCCAGGCTGGGTTTGGGGCTGGGGAGGGAACGGACCTCCAGTTTCAGGGCCCAGGCCTCAGCGCCTCACCCTTCCTTCCTCCCCAGCTGCCAGCCCTTCTAGTGCGGAGGATACCGGCCCAGCCCCCGTGAGTGCCCCTGCGCCCCCAGCCAGGGCCTCCCGGAGCCAGGGGTCAGAACCAGCTACTGTAGCAGGGGGCCAGGTGGGGCTCAAGTCCCCCAGACCCCCAGGAACCCCGCCGGAGAAGAGGTGAGCTTTGGAATGAGCCCCACCTCCATCCCCTGCCCCACTGTTAGAAAACTGCATTCCCCCTGCCAACCTGCCTTTCCAGTGCCCTAGCAATCTGAAGGGTGGGGATGGGGCTGACAGTGGGGAGCCACATGGGTTCCCCAATGCTTTCTCTTGGTCTCTCCTCAGGCCCTCAAGGCAGCCAGGCCAGGATGTGGCGCCCACCCCAGCACCTCGGCTCCGGAAAGGCTCTGATGCCCCTTGGCCCCCAGGCGCCCAAGGGGAAGACGAGGCTCCCAAAGCCTCAGGGCCTCCCCTAGCAGGAGTGGGTTCTTCTGGGGAGACCGAGGCCCAGGAAAGCCCTCAGGAAGGGACAGAGGCTCAGGGAGCCAGGCTGGGCCGAGGCATTGAGGATGGAGACTCCAGAGACCCTTTGGTAGGGCAGAAACCCAAGGTGGAGCAGGGGAGCCCTGGGGACAGGCGAGGGGCTAGAGGGGTGGGCACTGAGCAGGAGTCAGGAGTCAGAGAGGTGAACGCTAAGAGGTCAGACATCAGAGCGGGGAAGGCTGAAGAGAGTTTAGAAGTGAGTCAAGTGGATGCTGAGCAGAGGCCAAAGGTGAGACATGTGGACACTGAGGGACCAGAGGCTATAGGGGTGATGTCTGAGGCAAGATTCAAGGAGACTCCCGAGGCTCCTCCAAGGGGCTCTCAGGGGAGGACAGGGGTCAGGACCAGGGATGAGGCTCCCGCAATTCCGAGCACACCCCCAGCAGAGCCTGCAGGGCACACCAGGCATCTTGGTGACCTTAAGGGGGCCAGGGCTGCCACAGGCCAGGAGAGAGGGGGTGCAGAGGTGAGAGGCAGAGCTCCTGGTGTTGGGGGGACGGGCCCGGAGCTGGGCCCCTCTGTTGGAACAGCAAGCGTCAGGCCCCAGGTGAGCAGGCCCCAGGGCGCCCCACCAGCAGCTGACCAGGGAGTAATGTCTAGGGGTCTGGGGTTCTGGGAGGCAGAGGCTGGGGATTTGAGGGTCCTGGGAACAGAGTCAGAGGTACTGGGGAATCAGGAGACAGAAGTGGGGGGATCAGGGTTCCCAGAGAGAAAGACTGGGACAACAGAAGCTAAGCTGTCGGGGGCCCAGGAGACGGAGACCATGGGATCAGGGGTCCTGGACTCAGAGGCTGCTGGAATGGCAGAGTCTGAGGAACTGGGGACCCAGAAAACGGAGGCTGGGGATTCAGGATTTCTGGGGACAAAGACTAGGAGGACGGAGACTGAGATATTGAGGGCCCAGGAGATAGCTGGTGGTTCAGGGGTGCGGGGGATAGAGCGTGGGAAAGCAGAATCTGAAATATGGGGGGCCCAGGAGACAGAGGTGGGAGGTTCCAGGATGCCAGAGATAGAGGCTGGGAGGGCAGAGGCTGAGATATTGGGGACCCAAGAGCCAAAAATGGGGGGTTCAGGAATAAAATCTGAGATAGCAGGGACCCAGGAAACAGAGGTAGGCAGTTCAGGGGTCCCAGGATTCAAGACTGAAACAGCAGCAGCTGAGACACTGGGGACCCAGGAGCTAGCAGCTGGGGGCTCAGGGGTCCCAAGGTTAGGGAATGACACAGCAGGAGCCCAGGAGACAGAGGTGGCGGATTCAAGGGTTTTAGGGCCAGAGGTTGGGACGGCAGAGGCTGAGGGCCTGGGGACTGAACAGACAGAAACTACAGTGTTAGAGGCTGAGAAGGTGAAGGCTAAGACTTTGGGGATCCAGGAGGCAGAGACTGGGCTCGGGGGGACCCTCAAATATGAGGCTTTACAGGACTCCATCACTAAGCATGGAGTTTTAGGGCCCCAGGGAGTAGAAGCAGAGGCAGAGACTACAGTTTTGAGGGTCCAGGAGGAGGAAGCTGGGGTTTTGGGGGTTTCAGAGGCCAAGTCTGGGGCTTGGGGGATCCCGGAAGCAGAGATGGAGGGTTTAGGGCCTCCAGAGAACAAATCCAGGGTTTTGGAGGCCCAGGAAGCAGAAGCTGGGGTCTCAGGGACTGAGAAGGGAAAAGAAGCTGAGGGAAACCTCCCAGAGGCAAGCCTGACTGAGGAGCAGGTAGCCAGTGGGGCAGGGGCCGGGGTGCCCAAGCCCTCGGGGGCCTCTTCCCCAGAGGAGCCTGAAGAGGACGGGAGGCTGCCGGGCAGCCAGGTAGGGATGGGGGCCGCCGAGGGCCCAGTCTGCTGCTTCCCACTAACCTGGGGCTGAGCTAACGGCGGCTCTGCATGGACCCACCTGGTCGACTGGGGTGTGGTGGGACAGGGGCTCAGCTTCAAGGAGCCCCCCTCACCCTCTCCTCTCTCAGGATGCCCTGGCTCCCCCATCTTGTCTTCCCTGGGCTGCATGGAGCCGGACACCCCTAAGCTGATTTTCTGGGCTGACCTTGAGGTGTGGCTGCTGGTGACCTCTGATCTTGCCTGGGGGCCACTGACCTTTTAGGTGACCTTGGTAGATAACCACAGGGCAGGAAACCCTTTTGCCTGGTCCCAGGGCTCTGGCCAGTGGTCTCTGGTGACTCCTGCAAACCCAGAGCTGGGGCTGTTTTCTGCCCGAGGGGCAGAGGGTACTGTCCTATGTTCACATTCCCTGAGCCGATCCTTGTGTCCTTAGGCACCGCCTGCCCCAGTCAGCTCCAGTCAATCCCTGCTGGAGTGGTGCCAGGAAGTCACCGCTGGCTACCGAGGCGTCCGAGTCACTAACTTCACTACATCGTGGCGCAACGGCTTGGCCTTCTGTGCCATCCTGCACCGATTCTACCCAGAGAAGATGTGAGCTGCCAGGGGGGTGGGGGTGGGAATGAAGGAGGGAGCCCCCCGGGAGGGCAGTGTGAGGCCAGCCTCTGACCAGCCCTCTCTCGCGCTCGGCAGTGACTATGCCTCCCTGGATCCACTCAACATCAAACAGAACAACAAGCAGGTGAGATGGGGAGGGAGCCGTGCCTGGAGGGAAAGGTTCTAGAGCCAGGCGGTAGGACCAAGATTTAGGGCCGGTCAGTCTTTAGGAGAGGAATCTGTGGGCTGCAGGGCCCCAGCCGTGGACTTTGGAAGTTCTGCCACTTTATACTCTCTTGGGCTTTAAATTGTTCGTTTTCCGTAGTTTAGTTTAGTTTTGTTTTAAAGCATATTTCCACCAGATGGTTTTTCCGAAACCACCCTTTGGTGTGCAGTTGCTGGGTGACGTGGGGGCGGGCCCTACTGCTAGATCTCCCCCAATAGAAGGGAGAAGGCGTTGCTAGGCCAACCCCGGCGTGCGGCTCGCGGGGACTCCTCGGGCGGTCCGGGGCGGGGCCGCAGCGTCGCTGGGTAACGCCCGCCGCCGCCGCCGCCGCTGATCCCCAGGCCACCGTTCCTAGGCCTTCGATGGCTTCGCGGCCCTGGGCGTGTCGCGGCTGCTGGAGCCGGCGGACATGGTGCTGCTGTCAGTGCCCGACAAGCTCATCGTCATGACTTACCTGTGCCAGATCCGCGCCTTCTGCACCGGGCAGGAGTTGCAGCTGGTGCAGCTGGAGGGCGGCGGCGGCGCTGGCACGTACTGTGTGGCCAGCGCCCGGCCGAGCCCGCCCGACGGCCTGGACGCCGGGGGCCTGGCGCAGCGGCTGCGCGAGCAGCGGGCCGAGGCGCCGGAGGAGCCCAAGGGGCCCAAGGGGCCCAAGGAGCCCGAGAACCGCGCGGACGGAGCGGCTCCCGAGGCGGCCTCCAAGGACCACGGTGCCGAGGCCGCCCAGGAGGCGCGCGCGGCGGAGGCCCCCGCCGGCGGCCCCGGAGCCCGGGCGTCCGTGGCCCCGGCCGAAGGGCTGGTGAACGGGGCTGGGGCGCCGGGCGCCGGGGGCGGCGTGAGGCTGCGGCGGCCGTCGGTCAACGGGGAGGCCGGGCCGGTGCCCCCGCCCCGCGCGCACGGCTCCTTCTCCCACGTGCGCGACGCCGACCTGCTAAAGAAGAGGCGCTCGCGGCTGCGGAACAGCAACTCCTTCTCGGTGGACGACGCGGACTCGGGAGCGGCCGGAGCGGCCAGAGCTTCCGGAGCCGCGGCTGCAGTGAGTGCCCTCCTCTGGCGCGGGGATCCGGGGGAGCGGGGCAGAGAAGCACGGGCCCGGAGGGGCCCCAAGGGCAGAGCTGGCCCAGGGTGGCCGCTTCAGGGCAGCGGGACTCAGCTGGACCCGGCGAGGCGCTTTCTGAGCGGAGGGCCCGTGGAGCCACGGAAGAGTCCGCTGGCGAGGTAGTGAGCTCCTGCTCCGGGGACACATGGAAGCCGAGGCCCCCCAGGCTCGGAGCAGCGGCCCAGGGCAGAGTTTCCACCTCTGTTGCCAGCCTTGGGATATATGCTAATGGTTTTTAATGCTTGACACCCAAGTAGTAGAATCATGGGCTGGAGTAGGAAGATCCTAGAAGGCTCCATGTTTTCAGCACTCAGCGCACTGCTCTTTATGGACTGTAAAATGGGTTGGGGCGTTTCTTTCCCTGCAGGGGTGGACCCAGGAGCCACCATTGCCCTGTAAGCGGGGACAGAGCTTCTGTGGGACCATCCAGGGTCTCCGAACCCCAAGTATCTCTGACTTGGATCTTTAACTCCAGGTCCTGGAGACCCATTCTTCTCTGATAACGGGAGGATGGAGACCGTAGACCCTGCCGGGTGCCGAGGTCCCCCACCCCAGCCCCTGCAGGTCTCAGGTTAGGGGCTCTCAGGGTGTCACATGGTCACTGCACTGAAGGGGAGATGGTCCCGGAGAAGGCAGGGACCTGCTCAGGGACTCAGAGCCGCTGAAGTGGCTTTCCTAGCTGGGGTTCCTTCTGCCCACTGCACCCGTCCTGCCTGCGACAGCAGGGACAGCTCTGTCAGGCCACCCAAGCCTTCAGCTGCCCGGGGATGACCCCTAAGTTCTAAAGAAAGGAGCGCACAAACTGGGACAGTCTTTCTGGAAGAAGCAGCCATGTGAGCAGGGCTGCTAAGGTGGGCAAGCTTTCCCAGATGAAAACTGAGAGGGGCTGGTTCTCAAGTGGGGGGAACCTGCTGCAGTAAAAGTGTGTTAGCAGGAAAGCTCAGGTTTCATTTAGGGATCTGCCTGCCACTCGTCTCCCGGAAGGCCCGCAGGTGGTAATGAGGCTGGCTTGCAGAGCAGGAGCCTTGAATACAGAGTCAGAGGCACGGCATTGTGAATGAGAGACAGGGAGGGCACTGGAGGCACCCATAGGAGATGTTTGGCAGGGGTCAGACACAGCCACCCATGGCCGGTCTGTTGGCTTCTGGCCACAGCCTCCTTGATGTGTGTCAGTGGCTCTTTAAATCTTAAAGGGGAGGCTCCATCCTACACCTTTCTCTGCCCAAGTCCCAGCATCTGGTCCTTCCAAGCCAGGCCCCTCTCCAGCCCTTGTCCCACAGGAGATATTTGACCCATAGGCCTGGAAGGGAGTCCTCCTTTTTTTCCCCCCTAAAGATTTATTTATTTATTAGAGAGAGAGTGAGAGAAGCGGGGGGAGGGGGGGCAGAGGGAGAGAGAGAATCTCACGCAGACTCTGTGCTGAGCGCCAAGCCCGATGCAGGGCTCGATCCCACGACCCTGAGATCATGACCCGAGCGCAAACCAAGAGTCGGACGCTCAACCGACTGAGCCACCCAGGCGCCCCGGGACTCCGCCTTATTGGCCATTCCCACCCCCCATGCCCCGTGCATGAGGTGGGAGGACGTCAGGCCCGTCCCTGCCCTTGGGAGCTCCCAAATTCCTGGATGGGATGAAGTCAGGCACCTTGAAGCTGGGGTGGGGCTGAAGCAGCAGAATGAGGAGAGCAGGGTGCCTCTGCCCAGTAAGGCTTCCTGGAGGAGGGGCCACACATGAGGGTGTAGAAAGGGGAATTGGGGTCAGACATGAGGAAGTATTGGAATTCCCATCAGGGCTGGTGTGAGTAAGCTCAGTTGTTGCTGAGGTTGGGGTTTCTTCTTCACTTTCCTACCTCTGCCTGCTCCTAACTGACTCCGCACAATGCCCCTTCCAGGGAGGAACGATTACCCCGTTTTGCAGGTGGGAACATTGAGGCTCACGGAGATGAAGAAAGAGGCAGAGGAAGCTGAGGTTCACCTGTGAATCCAGAATTCTTAAATGGCACTTTCTACTAGGCCCTGCAGTATTGACTGGCTGTGTGACCCCAAGGAAGCCATTGAACCTCTCTGTGCTTTTTCCCTGAGGATGAGAAACAAACGCATGAAAGTTTCTCGCAGGGTGGTCTTGAGACACCACTTCAGGGTGCTGTCAAAAAAGGGGAACTGTGTTCTCCCCCAGATGCCTTTCTGGAGCTCTGCAACCCCCAGGTTACACAGGGCTGGACTTTCTCCCACATACAAAGATACAACCAGAGGCCCAGTGGGTATGACTGGCCCAGAGGCAAAGAGCAAATTGGTGGCCAAGCTTGGGAACAAATCTTTGGATTGGAGAGCCCTGGGTCCTAAGCCAGGCTCTGTATGAGCCTCATCTCTGACTTCCAGTTTCCTCATCTGTGAAGTGGGGTGGTAATCACCCTTGACTCACAGGTCAAGGTTGTTGGGGGAACTAAAGGAGTCAATACACGCGCAGCACCCAACGCATAAATATTTAGTCAATGACCTTTCGTAGGTGGGCCCCGAGTGCCTCCTCTGGGCCCCACTCTGTCTGCAGGGGCTACCTCTAGGCAGGGGAGACATGGGTAACCAGCAGCCATGAGGGGGTGGGGGCTGTGGTGGGGAAGGCCTGGGAAGCCATGGCGGGAGCACTGTCCAGCCTGGGGATCAGTGAGGCTTCAGGAGGTGTGAAGGTCAGGAAGGGGGACAGAAAGTCGTGTGGGAGCCCGAAGGGGCCTCGAGGAGGTGGAGCTGAGCTGGGTCATGAAGGTTGCTGATGTGAGGCAGCCCCAGATAGAGGCCAGCCCAGGCTGAGGAAGCTATTTGGGGAAGCGAAAAGTCCGTGCCTATGGCTAGGGGGTGGTGTCCGGGGGCGGTTTGGGGTAGCAGGAGTTGAGGCTGGAGCTGCCACCAGGCCTTGACAACAAGGCTGGGGGCTGAGAGGGGCCGGGGGAGAGTGACACCAGCAGGTGAAGGTTTTAGGAAGACCCCTCAGTTGTGACTTGAGGGCAGAGTCAGCAGGCAGGGCGTGGGGAGTGGCCGGTGAGGAGGCTGCCATCGACCTGGGCCACAGAGGATGGCACCTGAGTGGGATATGTCCGGCGGTGCCTCTCAGGGAAGTGCAGGGTGGCGTGGACAGTGGGGTGGGTCAACGCCTTCCTCCTGAGACCCAGAAGGGTTGGCCAGAGCAGGAGCCCCATCCAAAGGGGCTGGGCTGTCGGCGGACCTGAGCCCCCAGAGCTGCCTCTCCCAGCAGGTGGCCAGGGGTGGGGCACATTAAGGACCAGCCCTGCCTTTCCAGGCTAAAATGGGTAGGTCCCGCCAACTTGACCTTTGCTGAGTGTTCTGTGGAGAGCACAGCAGGCTCTAGGCATGGACATTGATAAGGTGGGAGGGTGCCCCCTTTTGGCCAGGATATGGAGGTGCCGGCTCAGGATGGCCTAGGTTCGGAGACGAGGTGCATCAGGTCAGCTCGGTGTCACGGTGTCACTGTGTGGCCCCTGGCCATGATGGAGACGCAAGCACTAGGTGATGGGAGTCGGAGGTGGCCTGAGGGAGCTCCATGGAGGAGGGGGCGAGAGGGGGAAGGAGAGGCCCCAGCCAGGCCCTTCTCAGCCTTTCAGCCCTGACTCTCACAAAAGCCCCTGAAGCCAGGGTCATCAGCCCAGCCCCGGGAATGAGGACTGTGAGGCTCCAAGCGTGGGAGTGGACTGGCCCAGGACCACAGGACCAGGGAGGGTGAAGGCCGTGACCTTTGCTTGAGGAGGCACTTTCCTTAGAGGAGGTGGGGGTGGAGTTCTGTGTAGCAGCAGGACTGGAGAAGCAGCTGAGTGGGCAGGGCCTGAGGTTGCAGGCCCCTCCTGCCCTATGTGTGCAAGAGGCTCTGGCTGGCCCCAGGGCGGGGCTGTTGGGAAACCCCTCCAAGACCTCACTGGCCTCTTTCTCCACAGGAAGGCCTGAGCCCTGACCCCGGCCCTGCCCCTGGCCCACCCACAGCCACAGCCCCACAGCAGTCCCCTGGTGAGTAGTTTTGCAGGACTAGCGGCCCAGCTCAGCTCAGGCTGTTCACAGATCCTGAGCTGGGGAACCCCTCGGGGGCCGGTGTCAGTTGGAGGTGCTTTAGCTTGGTCTCTGTCTGCAGGTGGGAGTCCCCCATCAGAGGAGCCACCCCCAAGTCCAGGGGAAGAGGCTGGGCTGGTAAGGAGATCTGTGGTGGGTGGAGCTGGTGGGTGGCACTTCCTAGGCGGAGCCTGGGCTGAGCCCACTCTGTCCTTTGCCCCCCTTTTTTGCAGCAAAGATTCCAGGACACAAGTCAGTATGTGTGTGCAGAGCTGCAGGCCCTGGAACAGGAGCAGAGACAGATAGATGGGCGGGCAGCCGAGGTGGAGACACAGCTGAGGAGACTTATGGAGTCAGGTGGGGCAGGCATCTGGAGTCCACTCCCCAACACATGCTACCAGATCTGCCTAGCCCTGCAGCCCTTCCTGATCTGGGGAGGAGGTGGGAGGAGGCAAGGCGGGGGTCACTGTCCCCATTTGCAGCTGGGCAAGGGAAGCAGCTTGCTGGAGGCACACGGCTCTGGCTTCTGGGATGCCACAAGGAAGCAAGCCCCTTCCCCACTCCCCAGCCACCCTACTCCTGCCACCTGGTTTGGGGGCAGGCCTGGTGACTGTCCTGGCCTGTTTCAAGGTGCCGACAAGCTGCAGGAGGAGGTGCTGATCCAGGAATGGTTCACATTGGTCAACAAGAAGAATGCTCTCATCCGAAGGCAGGACCAGCTGCAGCTCCTGTGAGTGCAGGCTGGCCCCGCCCAGTGTAGGTGCCAACCCCAGCCAATCCTGGGCCCACAGAACAGAGGGACTCTTGGCTGCTTCGATTACAGTTATTCACTGCTTCTTTCTTTCTGCAAAGATCTTTTTGAAAAATTGTTCAGTCATCTTATTTTTTCCCCTCAAAAGTCCTGTATAAGTTGTACACCTTTTAAATTGGTACTGTTTTTATGAATCAGAAAACCAAGGCCCAGAGAAAAACGTGGTACAGGCACCAGGTCAGGGCTGAGTGCCCCAGTTTGACCCTGTTTATTTACAGTAAGGATAACCGAGGCTCAGGGAGATCTGAGCTGGTTTCCCAAGTGGGGTCAAACGCGACTCTGGGCCATGACTGTTTTTCTAGTCCTGCAGGATGAAGGCAGTTTTGCTTCCCTTTTGCATTTTGGATCATTTTTCAGAATAATTCTAGTCTAGTACTTGCTGTTTATGATTAATGTTCATCCAAATAATCCTGCAAGGTTGTTTCTTAATTGGAAAACAAAAAAGAGCAGTGGGGATGGGAGGAGACAATATAAACATCCAGCATTTGGAGGACAGTTGGAAGGAAGTTGATTTGGCGCAGGGACAGGGGTATAGCGCCGCTCTCAGCCCAGCCCTCCCGGCCAACGGGTAATGAGGTAGGATGGGGGCACGGAGAGCGGTCAGAGCCCTGGGACCCCTCCCCCTCCCGTTCCGCTGTCCCTGACCCACCTCCACCCCCTCCCCCACCCCAGCATCGAGGAGCAGGACCTGGAGCGGAGGTTCGAGCTGCTGAGCCGGGAGCTACGGGCCATGCTCGCTATCGAAGGTGGGAGATGGGACCTGGGAGATGGGGCGGGAGGGGCTGAGAGCCAGGACGGAGCAGGGGCCGGCGCCTCCTGACCCTCAGCCTCCTCCGCCCTCAGACTGGCTGAAAACGGCCGCGCAGCAGCACCGAGAGCAGCTTCTGCTGGAGGAGCTGGTGTCGCTGGTGAACCAGCGCGACGAGCTGGTCCGGGATCTGGACCACAAGGAGCGGATGTGAGTGGAGTAGGGTCCGCGCTGGGAGGTGGGGTGGGGGGGTGGGGGGGTGGGGGGGTGGGGTGGGGAGGCAAACCAGGCCAGGGGCCCCGACTCTGACTTGAAGCCGTTCCCTCGCAGCGCCCTGGAGGAGGACGAGCGCCTGGAACGCGGCCTGGAGCAGCGGCGCCGCAAGCTGAGCCGGCAGCTGAGCCGGCGCGAGCGCTGTTCGCTGAGCTGAGGCCCCGCCCGCTCGCAGCGCAGGCTTGGTCGCCGCCGCGCGGGGTCGCCGCCCGGGGCTGGCGCTCCGGGGGACCCGGGCCGCACGGCCCGCAGCGCGCCGCTTGTGGGGGCCGCCGCCGTCCCCGCACCGGGCGGAGGAGGGCGGCCCCTGGGGCCCGACCGACGGGAGCGGCTGGACGGCCGTGCCGTCCGGGCCGTATTTATTTGTCCTTGTGAGTGCGTGTGTTCGCGGGGCCGGGCGGGGGGGAGGGTCCCAGGAGCGCCCCGCAGAACAACCCCTCCCCGACGGCAGGGCCCGGGCCGGCCGCCTGGGCGAGCAGGGAAGGCGGCTGAACCGCTGCGCCCCCGCCCTCCCCCCTTTCCTGATCGTCGCGAGCAATAAAGTTGGACGAGGCTACAGCAGCGCCGGCCTTTCTCAGGACTGGGGTTTTCAATAGACGGAAGGGGGTGGGGCTGGGGCCGATAAGGTTGTCTGCGAGCCCAAGTGGGGCCCGTGCGGGCTTGGAGGTTCCCAGAGGCATCGGGGGCCCTGCTCGGCCCTCACCTTCAAAGGATGGTGGGTTTGTTTGTTTGTTTTAATATATATATATATTAAGATTTTATTTATTAACAGAGAGAGACAGCGAGAGAGGGACCACAAGCAGGGGGAGTGCGAGAGGGAGAAGCAGGCTTCCCGCTGAGCAGGGAGCCTAATGTGGGACTCGATCCCAGGACCCCGGGATCACGACCCGAGCTGAAGGCAGACACTTAATGACTGAGCCACCCAGGCGCCCAAGGATGGTGGGGTTTAAGGATGATGGGATTTGGGTCGTTGGTCGCTTTAGAGGTCCCATGTTGAAAAGAGACGAAATCAGTCGGGGTTATTGCCCCCCCTTTTAAAACACACTATAGCCTGAGGTCCTTACAGTTACTCCCTCCCCTCCCCTCTCTGGAGGCTTCCTCATCGTCGTCGTCAGTCTTGTCCATCTGAAAGGAGCTCAACTCCCTCACCTGGCCCCTGTCAGCAAGTTGGGGCCTGTTCTGGGGCTGCAGCCGAGGGGGGCAGGGTGCCCAGAGCCAGTTCATCCTGGCCCAGGATGTCGCCTTGGTCTTCAGTGGTCAACGGGCCACTGGACCCAAAGAATGTCACCAGGGCACGGACCTGTGGCAGCTCTGAGAAGGTCTCCACAGCCAGCAGCATGGCCAGGAGCCCGAAGAGCAAGTAACCTGGCGAGGAGAGATTGCTAGGGCAGCTCTTGGGGGGCCAGGGATGCTCCCTGCCCCCCTCCCAGGCAGGTGACCCGCCACCCCCGGCACCGGGTGCCACTCAATCCACTTAACCCAGCCATCAGGGTTCTTCCAACCACAACTCGCACACCACACGCTAGGGCCGTGGCCCTGCACCTGTGCGCTCAGCCTCCCCAGCCGTGATGGGAGTCCTGGTCCCGGCTCCCCTTCCCCAGTCTCCTCTCCCTCCCACTCCGTGGCAGCTGGACTCACCGAGAAGCGCCAGCTGGCCAAGGTGGTAGAGCACGGGGTGCAGGCCACGGCCGCGGTGCGGCAGCAGGTGCCCCAGGCGCAGGGTGCTGAGCGAGTTGAAGCAGAAGTAGACGGCCTCCAGCAGGCTGCAGTCACCCCGCAGACCCCACAGCACCACTGCCGGCAGCAGCACGAGGGTCGCAGCCGCTAGCAGGCCCCATCCAGCCGCCTGCAGCAGTGCGGCCCTGGCCGGGGCCAGCCGCCACTGGCCGGCCACCCAGGCACCTGGGCAGCTGAGCAGGGGCAGCAGGCGGCGGCGCAGTGTGGCCAGGAGCGCGAGGGAGGCCGGCAGCCCCAGGGCTGCGTAGAGCACGCAGAAAGCCTTTCCACCTGCCGATAGTGGGGCCATGTAGCCATAACCTGGAAAGGAGAGAGGCGCTAGGCAATGAACACTTGAGTGCGATGCCAGGTGGAGCCCCCTTTCCCCCAACAAGGCCTCTGGCAGAAGGCTGCCCCCTGGTGGCCGAGATGGTGGGAACTGTTCAGGCCCAGGCTCGGGCCGGCTGGCTTTGCTCCTCATTCGCTGGGCGTCTTGGGCAAGTCGCTTAACCTCTCTGGCCACTCTTCTCAGTTGGTTACGTGTCCCGACTCTTGATTTCAGCTCAGGTCATGATCTCAGGGTCATGAGATCAAGCCCCATGTGGGGCTCTGTGCTGAGCCTGGAACCTGCTTAAAATTCTCTCTCCCTCTGCCTCTGGGCACTGTCCCCCCCCCCAACTTCCCCCACTCCCAAACAAACAAACAAACAAACAAACCTCTCTGGCCACTCTTTTCTGGAAAATGTAAGGATTAGAGGAGGCAGTCACCTTAGGCCTCTTGTAGCTGGGATAGTTCTGAGAACTACTGTCCTGCCCAGGGGAAGGTTGGTTTTCTGATTCCTCAGCTCTGCCCTTGACCAATACAATACTTCCAAATCCTCTAGGAAGAAAGATACCCGCTCTTTCACTTCCCGAAGGTGTACTGAGACCTCCCCTGCTAGGCCCTGCACTGGCACCTGGGTCTGCCCAGCCCCTGCCATGTGGTGGCAGAGACAGGCAGGAAAATTTAGGGAGAGGTGGGAGAGCAGGGTGTGCTCGGAGAACAGGACCGGCTAGTCCGGAGGTTGTAAACTCAAATGCCTAGATGAGCCAAGATGGGAGACAAGAGGGAGTGGTGGGGACTGGGCTGGCCCGGAGAGGATGTGCTCTGCCCCGAAGAACGGGCCTATTCCAGACAATACAGAATCCCTCGCCGGATTCTAGCCCAAAGCAAATAGGTTGCCTGATTGTTCAACAGAAGTGGGCAATATAGACTTTCATTAAAAAAACACTTAGACACTTTGCAGGATGAAAAACCTCCAGAGCTGTGGGTCCCATTCCTTTATTTCTCTGGGTCTTTGCACATGCTCCTGCCCCTGCCAGGAATTCCTTCATCCCTCATTTCTGTGCCCTCTTGCCGTGGTTACTATCTCATTAGGACTTCCTCCCCCTGGACGCTCTCTCCTGAGTTGGTGGTCTTAATCTGTACTCCTGGGTTCACTCCATTTTCCTCCATCCAAGAATTCACCCCACAACACCTGTCCCCTGACCTTGCCTCAGGCCCTGGGGTCTGGGCATCTCTCCTGGGTCTTAGGGGGTGGCAGGGGGTGTGGCTGAGGAGGACACACCCCACCTGGCAGCTGAAGTTGAGGCACCAGTTGGGGTGTTGGTGTGGGAAGCCCCGGGTGTGACGTCAGGCCTCATCAAGCCCGGGCTCTGTCTGGCATGTGGGGGCTGGGAGAAGGGCTACACCCCCAGGGCCCCCAGGAGCCCCCTCCTGCCCGGCCGCCTGGCGGCCTTGCCCGTGGTGGTGAGGATGCTGGCAGTGAAGAGCAGGGCCGAGGGCAGATCCCACTTCCCGGCCTCTGAGCCATTGCCCAGGCTGGAGACCCCGTGTACCTGGGCTGCCAGGGCGGTGCCCAGCAGCTCCTCCAGGGCCCCGGGGGTCAGGCAAGCCCCATACTCTGCCTGGAAATTGGCCAGCTCGGCCCTGAGCTTGGCCTGGAGCCGGAGTGCTGGAGGCCCCTCCAGGGCCTGAAGCGCAGCAGCCCCAATCCCCAGGGCCAGCAGGTGGGCCACAACCAGTAGTGGGAACCGGGCCCAGGGCCTCAGAGCCCCCATGGCGAGCCGTCTGGGGTTGGAGGTGCTGTGGGGGCCGAGTGCCGACTGCTCCAACCGCAGGCACCGGGGAAGGGCTGGGCAGGGCGCGGCTGGGAGGAGGTGCTGCGTGGGCGGCTGGGACGCAGCGAGGCAGAGTGTCAATGAGCTTGGAGGGGACCGGGGTCCCTCCTCCCGGCTTCTGGGGCCAGTTCCCTGCAGCTGGGGGGATGCGGGTGGGGTGCCGCGGGGTGAGGCCCGAGGAGATAGTGACTGGCTCAAAATCACGCTGCGGTGGCTTATTCGAGGAGGCGCTCGGTCACGCACACTCCATTCACCCGCTCAGCGAGTGCTTCGATCCTGAGGACACTAGAGAAGAGGACACAGGTCCCTTCCCTCCTGGTGTCGCCATAAGATACCCGTTAGCGAGGAAACATGCCAAGTTCACATGGTCACATGTGTCCTGAAGTTTTGCGGGGGGGGGGGTTCCTCCGGGAGGCTCCCGGAGGAGTGAAGGGTGACACTGCAGCTGGGGAACAGGAGAGGCCAGGCAAGGGGTGAGAGAGCTCGGGGTGTGAGAGGAACGGGGGGCTGGCTGTGGGGGGACAAAGGGGGTAAAGACGCAGGGCCCTGAGGACAAGAGTAGTCCAAGGAGACCTGCGGGGGGCTACTTCGGGCGTCCTGGGAGGAGGAGGGGAGAGGAGTGACAGGATTTGGGATGGGTCAGGTAGGGGCAGGGAGGGTGGTGTGTGGAGAGGAGCCAAGGATGCCCAGCGGCCCCTGGACAGGTGATGTTCTCACAC